>NC_139031.1:90486497-90856269 GCF_964662115.1 Mustela nivalis
AGAGTAAATCATGGTGATCTTGGGCTACCACAAGCACATGCAACCAAAAAAAACCAAGATAAATCAGACCTCATCAAAATTAAAGATTTTTGTGCATCTTGTCAATGTCAAGAAAGAAAAAAGGGAACCCACAGAATGGGAGAAAATACTGGCAAATCATTTATCTGAAAAGGGTCTCACATCCAGAATATATAAAGAACTCTTCTATTTACGGATAAAATGACAACCCAATTAAAAAGTGAGTGACAGGTCCAAACAGGCATTTCTCCAACGAAGATGTACAAATGGTCAATAAGTACATGAAAAAAATATGCGACATTTTCAGTCATTGCGTAATGCCCATCTAAACCAGGAGGATGGTTATGACCAAAAAGACAGACAGTAACAAGTGTTGATAAGGCTGTAGAGAAACCGGCACCCCACCAGGCACTAGTGCACAGGGGCAGCTGCTCTGGAGAAGTCTCATGGTGTCTCAAAAGGCTAAACACAGAGCTAGTGTCGGATTCCGCCAGGCACTGCCAGGGCTGCGCCCGAGGAAACAGAGCCGTGTGTCCACACAGACACAAATACTTATAGCACTGTTCCTCGTACAGACAAGCCGGATGTCCGTGAAGCAGGCCTTCATCAGCCAGTTGGTGCGTCCACACAGCGGAGTAGGACTCAGCACGAGGAACGAGGTGCTGACACCTCCCACTAATACAGGCGAACTGGCAGAGGCTGTGCGGAGCCAAAGCAGCCAGACCCCTGCCCACAGCTGGCGTGACTCCAAGTACACAAAATGCCACTATTTTGTCGAAAATGGCAAAACTATAGACACACAAAGTAGACTGGAGGTTCCCTAGAGCTGGGAAGTTAGGGGAGAAATGGGGAGGGAAGCTCTTTTGGGGGTACTAACGATGCATAGAACTGACGGCAGCGACGGCTGTGCATCCTGTAACGACGCTCAGAACGTCACCGCACCTGCTGAAGGGCCCTGCGGCGCGGGCTCTGGGGTCCGATTTCAGCCATCTGCGCGCATGCGAGCGTGAGAAAGGTGCGTGAGCAGGTTCCCCGTATTAACCACCGTCAGCTATGGAATTGGAGAAAGAATTTATTTTTACACATACGTATTTGTGACTCACCTGTTACAGTGGCCAAAGATTTTCTAATGTTAAAACGATCTAACAAATTGTAAATGTAGTTTTTAACTGGAAATTTCGACAAGATACTAATCATGATGAAACCTGAACAATTTTGTTTCCCAAATTTTCTCGCCCTTGCTTTTATTACTCTTATAATTAAGTAACCGCTTCCCTTCTACGAGCTGTAGCACACAGCGGGAAAGATGCCATTCCTAAACGCAACACACATAATCAATACCTGCTTGTCCACTGATCTCGGGACACACGGAATCGTGTCCAACTCTCCAGGATGACTTTCCATGCGTGAATACAGCAGGAGAGGAGTGGAAGCTGCGATAACGCGACATGCCAGCTTCCCGCAGCACAGTTCATGAGAGGAAACCAGCAATAACCCTCCAGTTACATGCAGTTTCACCGTGACATCAGCTGAAGATCACAAGGGTGTAAGGCAGAAGCTACCCATATCAAGTGATGTTCATTTTAAAGGAATCAAACATCAAAGGGCAGTCTTGGTCCCTTTCACAGACGATGGTGCATCCACACTGTGGCATGAAGGGAGACAGAACTTTCCTAAAATCCAACAGGGGAAATCACCAGAGACAAGACACATGATCAAATCCCTGGCGGGATCAACCAGAAAGAGGAAAGCAGTGCACAAGAAGGAACACAAATCTTATTTACAAACCCAAGAGAAGGGCAGTGGCCAGAATCCAGGCGCTGGAGCAACGAACAGAGGCAAACGCCGTGAGTAAATCACAGTGTGGAAACTTCGTGTCTCTTCTCACCACAGTGGCACAACCTAAGCGAAAGTAATATCATGCAGGTCTCAGTACCACCAAAACCCACTCTCCAGGACAGGCGGTCAGGACGTGGCCCCCGGCCCACAGGCTGTCGGCGGAGCACACCACCCTCAGCCACAAGCCCTTTCCGACACCCAGCGGTACACGTAATGTCACCAACACCAAAGCTAGATGACCCGAGGAAAAAAAACCAAAACACACACAAAAACAGCTTTTAGCCCTGACGCCTAGTGACCCTTGTCCTCTCCCCGAAGGACGTTAGAGAATCAGCCTCCTCAAACGAGGAGAGGAGAGCAGGAGGGCCGCATGGACATAAAGGACAGAAGGACCCAGTGCTTCAACTCTGTGGGGAAAAGAAAGATCTAGAGTTTAAGTGCTGGCTGCAGAGGAAACTCCAATTTGCACTTTGCACTGCATTCACACAAGGCACAGTACACTCCCTGGGAACGAACTCCACCACCCAACGGTGGCCACCAGCCTTCCCACAAGCCCTGCATGGAGGGCTTTCAGCTTTCCTCTGCTGGAAGAACTCTGTCTCTTCAAAGCTGCTTGAACTGTGCCCTAACTCTTTCCCAGCAGCACATTCCCTAGGTGCCCCCCACCAACGCTCCTTCCAGACTCCAGCCCCCCAGGGAGGGCCCTCCTGCCTACCAGCCCCCACACCGGTCCCGTGGCCTGCCCAGCACACCTTCTGCAGAAGAGAAGCATGCTGGGTGTCCTGGGTGCTGGGATGCAGCTGTCCATCCGTGTTCACACACGGCCGGCCCCTCAAACATCACTCGTGGAGCCCTCAGTGCCTATAAGAGAGACGGAGAGAAGCCTGGGAGCCAAGCCAAGACAGACGGGACACGGCAGCCCCTGGGGCCTTCGAGGAAAGTGCCCACACCTGGGATGAGCACGTGATGCCGGGGCTCCTACAGCAAATGGCACAGTGCTCTAGACCTGCTGGCTGAGCAGGCGGTCTCCCAGGCAGATGCCTCAGCACGGCGAAGCACGAACACGGGCAGTGCAGGTACAAAGAGAGAGTTCTTCCATGGCCCAGAGCCAGTAGTCTTGCACAGACCTATGTGCACACACGGGGAGGAGGAGACACGAACTGTACAGTGCCCGTGTCCTAGAGGACATGTCCAGCAACTTCACCAAAGACCTGGACATATTTTGCTTGCAAACAACATATTCCAGGGGCGCCTGGGTGGCTCAGCAGATTAAGCGTCAGCCTTGCGCTCAGGTCATGATTCCAGGGTCCTGGGATCGAGCCCCGCATCAGGCTCTCTGCTCAGCGGGGAACCTGCTTCCTCCTCTCTCTCTGCCTGCCTCTCTGCCTACTTGTGATTTGTGTGTCAAATAAATAAATAAAATCTTAAAAAAAAAAACATATTCCATAAACTGCTGTGAAATCTCATATAAAAATGTTAACATGAGGACAGAAATGACCCTCCCAAGCGTCCTCAGTACACCCGCAGCAAGGTCACCCGCAGAGCAGCACACACACTGCTCCCACACCATCACCAGACAGCTGTGTCTCCAGGAAAATCCCCAGCCAAAGTTCATCCAGATACAACCTTAACACTCCATGGGTTAAAGAAACCCTGAAGCAGGTCACCCCACCCTTGCAAAAAGGAAAGTTCCAGCTGAGGGGCTGCTCTCAGAGGCAGGGGTGCTGCCCAGCATGGGAGGCTTGGTGGGGGCTGGTGGTTCCAGGCCCCACACCCTCCACACACCCCACCAGGCGCCAGCAGGTGGAAGCCTGGAGCCCAGCTCTAGTGTAGACAGAAACTCCATTTTTCACCTGGTCTCCTTACAACGTGCATTTCCCAAGCACACAACTCTGTAAGCGTGTTTGATTCTGAGCTCTATGGCAAGTTCCCCACCTTCCTGAAACTCGCAGCCCCTGCAGCACTGCTCAGGTGACCACGCCAGGAGCCTCTACCTCAAGGTAGTGCTGGGCAGGGCCGCAAAACACTTATAAAGAGGGAGCGAGCGCCGGTCGGGCAGGGTTTAGAGAACAGCTTATAAGGAAACCTAGTTTTCACATTTTATATAAATGGACACCAAGCTGCTCTCCGGCAGAGAGACGTCTCTCCTGGAGACATCTCTGCAGATAAACGTAAGGGTCTGAAGAGTGAAACCAGACACGAGGCAGGACACTGCCACCTGCCAGCAGGGGCGTCCGCAGGGCTCTGCCTGGCTCTGGGGGACGCGGTGAGCTCGTGAAGGCCCAGCCCCGTCCTCGCACGGCTTCACAGAGCTCCAGACTAAGATGGTCCGATGGAGGAGCATGACGCTCCCGTGAACCCGAGCAGTGCGCTGGTCCACATGCATGCGGGTCTGCCCGCTGCCCCAGCCCCAACAGAGGGGCACACGAGCTGGGCCTGTCCTGAGACAGCTTGCTGATGCCAACAACTCGACTCTCTTCCTGAACCCAGCCCCTGCGTTTTGTAACAAACGCCAGGGGGACCAGGGGGACCGTGGCTCATGCACACAGATGTAGCAGATGGACTAAGGCGCGAACATGGCGAGGACGCCACAGATCGCACCCATGGAATTACAAAGTGTACAAACGAGGAAACGGCGAAATCCTTCATAACCTCATTGTAGGGAGGGCTTTCTAACTCAAAATCCCAATGCAAAAAATAAAAATATAAACGTGAAATATAATATAAATAAAAATAAAAGACTAATGTATTTTATAACAAACATTTTAAATATTAAACACCTTTGCTTGGAAAAAAAATTGTAAGCAACGTCAAAAACAAAAATAGACAAATAAATTGGAAAAAGTATATTACAAATAAAGACCTAATTTTCCCAGTATACATAGGGAGCTCTGAAAAACCGAAGGACAAAACAACAAGGTCTCACGGTCTCACAGAAAACGGGCAGAAAACACAGAGAGCGTTCTCAGAAAACGATATGGTGTGGAACTACAATGTCACTCGTCATCCAGGTAAGCACTAAGCTGTCAGCGCGCCCCTCTTCCGGGCAAGCTCGACTCCAGAGTGTAGCGCGTCCCCAGCCCAGCTGTAGGGACAGGCTGTCACATGTTGTACAGAGCCGTCCACACAGGCTGGGGTGCCCTACCTAACAGGGAAGGGGGGAAATGGAGGGGGGTCCTGGAGAAGCTTCCAGTTCTTTCCCATCTGAGAAGAGCTCGTTCTGGGTGGCGACTTAGGGCAATGTGCAGTTCGCAGAACACGCCAGGCTGTACCTGAAGCTACACCCACAGCAGACGTGGGCAGCATGTCATCTTGGCTGCAGGGGCCCATCTTCCAGCACCCCCTTCCCGCACAGCTCTGAGTCAGAAGACACCTGAGGACAACGTGAAACGCTCAACAGGGCCACAGCCTCAGCCGGCAGGCACACAACAAACACGGGCTGGAGCCCAGCACTCACAGGCCGCGCGGGGCCTGAAGAGAAGGCAGAACGACCCCCACACACAAGGCAGGGCTGTGGGGCTCACACGTGTATTCTCATGTGTGCACACGTACGCACGGGGCAGCCTATTTGCACGCTCAGGCGAACGAGCAGGCACGGGGTGGGGGGGCGAAGACTCAAAGCCCAGCTCTGTGCGCATATCCCCTCTGCACACACGGGCGTGCATGCATGCATGCACGCACACCCGAATGGGCAGCACACAGTCCAGAGCACAGCTGGGAGGCAGACACCAGGGCTCCGCTCCCACAGTGCGGCAGCCGGCTTGGAGCCCAGGCCGCACCCCAGGGCTGGAGTGCACAGCCATGGAAAGGTGACAGACTTCGCTGGGCGATGGGACCCT
Organism: Mustela nivalis; assembly: GCF_964662115.1. Classification (NCBI taxonomy): domain Eukaryota; kingdom Metazoa; phylum Chordata; class Mammalia; order Carnivora; family Mustelidae; genus Mustela; species Mustela nivalis. The sequence continues at coordinate 90,492,194 of NC_139031.1, forward strand.
GGAATGCACAGCCGCGGCTCAGCAGAGCCCGAGGAAAGCCAGCTTTCTGGAGAGGCTGAGGCCGCGGGATGCCAAGCAGGTGCGCTCACGTCCCCAAGACACGCCGGGGACAGATACAGATTCCAACGCCACAGCCGCTGTCTGCGCACGGGCCGGCCGTGCTCGCTGAAAGGGAACAGCGCCGCTCCAAAGCTGAACTCGGGGAGTCATTTCTGGTGGCTCTGCAGCTCCTCACAAGGGTCTTGCCACTGCTCCAAAGCGTAAGGAGACACTGCAAGAAAACACACTCTCCAGATGAAATGGGGACAATCTGGGTCTTTACGACCTTTCAGGCTCCTCCAGAAAACCGTCCCGCAGGACGACAGCAGGCTAACTGGCAAAAGCGAGGCCACACAATCTAGTTCCCGTGGGAAATAGGGCTCACCTCACGCAGGGCTGGACCGCAGCGGGGCAGCGGCCCCTTGGAGGGGAGGGTCCTGGCCAACCGCACCGCGGGCCTGCCCAGACATGTGCGCCCGGCCCTCACCACCCTGCCTGCACGCCCACCGGCGTTGGGAAGGACTCACAGCCGCCCTCAGCCCTCAGGCTGCTCCCCCTGCTCCGCGCCCATTTGCTGGGAACAGGCGGGCCCACACCTGCCAGCAGGGCACGCATCCGCCACGGTAGCTGACTCACACTATCTATGCAGGAAGGTGGGCTCTAGGCGTCTGCAGGACAAGAGGGGCCCAGACTCATTGGGGGCCCAGCAGGGCAGGACTTGGTGACCACAGGACACACAACGGTCATTCCCTCAGTGTCAGGACACATACTTGTTTATTTTAGTGAGAACTCATGAAAGCATGGGGGAAAGGCAAAGGGAAAGAGAGTCTCGAGCCTGATGAGCAAGGTGCCTGACGTGGGGCTCAATCCCACAGCCCTGAGATCATGACCTAGGCCAAAAACCAAGAGCCGGACTAAGCCACGGGGTGGCCCTCGGGAGACACTCCTACTCCTTTCATCTTGGTTGAACATGTACTTCCTAGTTTTCCTCAATGAACAAGTGCCCCTTTTGCAGACCTCACGGTCAAGTGCTTCATCCACACTGAGCTCTGATTCCAGAACAAAGCCAGCAGAGCAGACACCAAGCCGTGGGCAGAGCTGAGCAAGGCACCCCAGGCAGCTGGCCCAGAGAATCCGCAGCACTGGCGAGGCTGGTGTGGATGCGTGGGCACGGAACCACCGTGCGAAACCGACCGTGGGCGGCAGGGGGTGCGGGCAGCATGTGGGGGAGGTCCTGAGTGCGGACCGGTGTGCGACAACCGTGCCCGCTCACTTGGCTGGGAGCCCGAGGCAGCCAGGATCCTCCTGCCTGCACAATTCTCCCAAAAGGGCTCCCCGTGGAGACACGGAGGCAGAGGTCCCGGTCAAGGAAACAGAAGACCCACCGCACCCTCTTTTCCACTGCCACGATCTCTTCAAATATCTGCAGGCGGCAGTCCAAAATGCCAGGAAAAAAACATTTGGGGGGAAGGAAGCTCCAAGGCAAGAGGGCTACCATGGAAACCGATCTAAATACAGGCGAAACCCAAGGCGCCCAAGCAGACACGGCGCGGGGACGAGAGCTGGCGCAGAGAGGCAGTGGCGGTGACCACTGGACCCGCGGGGGGCAACTGCTGGACATAGCCAGGACAGGCCACCAGACCCACTGAGCGCATCGTCCAGGGGCCCCCTCAGCGTCCCCATCATCAAGCAGATGCAGCCTCAACCTGAAATGCGTGGCAAGCTACAGCTAGCTCTCCCCAGCTGCAAAGGGGCGTGTGTGGGCCCTTGTGGGGGGCTGCGCCCTGCCTTCCTGTGAGGTGGGGTCTGCTGCTTCCGCTCTGAGGATTCTGGGGCTTATTTTCCTGGGGGTACAGCAGGGTTCTCTCTCTTCTCTTACGCGGGACCCAAGAGAGGGGGCAGGATAGGCAGGCAGCCCCGGAGCAAGTCAGGGAGTCAGTCGCCCCCATGCCCACCCCGTACACCCCGTCCCCTGGGGGCGCAGCTGGGGCGCAGGCAGCAGGTCATGGCGTCAGCAGCACCGCCTTCCGCAGCAAGAGGAAACAAGGACCTGGAAGAGTGTTCTCCTGGGCGGACACGAACATCTGAAATGACATCCCTCCTACTGTACTCCGCTTCCCCAGGGACTCCTGGAACGCGCTCGAGTGTTTTTAGGTCACAGCTCGTCCTACCACCCACTTACTGTGGAGCTCAAGCAGCAGCGGAACAGAAGGCTCTTGGAGGCCTGCCTGCACTGGGATGCCGTGCACGGGGAAGGATAGCCCCGGGGGATGGGGGGAGAGGCCAGAACCCACTGCGCCCATCCCCCCCAGAGAGAAGATGCTGAGAGCACGGGGACCCCTCCTGTGGACCCCTGAAGGGCGCAGGCCGCCTTCCTGCCAACGGCCCCCTGCCACCCCCCAGGCTGGGCCTGCGGTAAGCCACAGCTGCCCCACAGAGGGGAGAAGCTCCTTCCAACCCCACAAGGCGACAGTGCGGCCGCAGGAAGCAGTGCGGCCGCAGGAAGCAGCACGGCTCGCATCCTTGGTGATGGAGGAGCGCCCAGCCCTCCATCCCCACGGCCTCCAGTCAGAGGCCCATGCAGGCTGGCAACCCTGCCCACCAGCTGCCCTGGTCCCGAGACAAAGGACCCACACACTCACGCCCCAGGCCCCACCAAGTGGAAGCAGAGGCCCCACGCTCAGCTCCAGACGACACGTTCCCCGCACCGCCGCGCACAGCCCTGCCAGGCCTGGAAGCCTGGAGCCTCCCTTGTTCCCAGGCAGGCAACAGCGGCCCCAAGGCCAGAGGCTGAGTGACTCAGAGCCGGCACGTGAATGCAGAGGGCATTCTCCCATCTGTACTCTACTCCCATCTGTACCCCACGTTTCAAAGGCTCTACTCCCATCTGTACCCCACATTTCAAAGAAGGGAAGTGAGGGCTGCAGTCAGGAGGGGAAAAGCTGAGCAGGAGGGTTTCAGAGGGTAACGAGAAACACACCAGGAAAGACATCAAACACCAGGCCTGGAGCCCAGCCCCAAACCCTGGTTCTCCGGTCCAAGGCCCAGGCTGCCGATGGGCCTACGGGAGGACCTGCACATCACATGGTGCAGGGACACAGAGCCAGGCTGAGAGACAACGTCCACACGTGAAAAGAACGCATCCCCTGGAAGGGACACCGCGAGCAGCAAAACCAGGGAGGGGACATCATCAGTGAGCACAATGCACACACATAATCGCACCCATGACTGAGCGAGGGAGGAGAGAGAGCAGCCTCCCCTCCTAGGATGACAGCAGAAGCAAGGACAGGAGCAGAGTCACAACCTAGCGGCCACCTCAGCGATCACAGCGTCAGGCGACAACGGTTGACAGCTGTTTGTAGGGAAAACTACCTGGGGAAACAAGACGCACACTGCGTCACAACACACCTCTGACAACACACCTCTGGAGTGACACAGGGGGCAGAGGAATGCCTCAGCAGAGAAGCACGGCGGCCACTGCCACCACCTCAGCTGGTCGCAGGGAGCAAGACAAAGCCACACTGAGGGACACCCTGCCAGGAGAAAGAGACGCCAGCCCTCCCGGAAAGTGTCCAGGTCCTGAGAGACAAGATGGAGGAACTGGGCCCCAAACGCAGTGATGACCATGGGCCACCTCCTGGGCTGGGATAAGAGACACTACTGGAAAAACGGCAACATGGAACAAAGTTCAGGGGAGCTCTCAGCCACCCACGGTTACGGAAGACACTGACGCCAGTACGACCTTGGCAACGTTTTTCTTCGCAGACCCGAGTTAGGTGCAAACGCCAAGTTTTTAAGAGCGTGCGGACAGGCAGAAGCTGAGAGGCGCGGACGGAGCATGCGCTGGCCCTGCTCGGCAGTCAAACCCGGCTCCAGGGCTGGCTCCTCTGCTGGCAGAGGACCGGACACGCCCGATGCACACGGTCACGTGACCCCCAGGGGCCTCACGGAAGCTTCCAGACGAGGCTGCCCATACGCCCGGGCCCTGCTTGAGGCCCTGACCCTCCAACGGGCAGGTGCCTAAACTCCGCCTGTCGTACTACACCAAGGGTGTCCCAGGTTCCACTTCCAGGCGTGAGGCGTGTAGCCTGGGGTCTGGCTCACAAGCCTGAGGCCTGTGTGGAGTAGGCCCCCAGCATACCGTCCTGGCTCCCTCCCATGGGGGCTCATGTCGCCAGGGAGGCTGAGCACCTGACCTCTCAGGGAAAGGCCACAGCAGCCTCAGGACCCGGCTAGGGAGTCTGAAGAACACCAAGTTGCCTTAAAAGGCATGAGGGACAAGCGGAACAGATGCCGGTGTGAAGGGTGGTACTCGAAAACTCAAGAGACACAGAAAGCTACTAGGTGACGACTTTCACTAGGTGCGCTCAAGCTCAAAGGGTTGTTTTTTGACCTGACTTTAAACTTGAACCACTCATGCACTCATCTGGTACCGAGGGCCAACTACGTGCCAGGCACATTCCAGGTGCTGGGATGGAAGGTCACAAGTAAACAGGGTCAACAGCATTGCCCTGATACCAAATCCAGACAAAGACTCCACTAAAAAAGAGGACCAGCCAGTAACACCGATGAGCAAGGGCAGAAAATTTCTCAATAAAACATTAGCAAACCAAATCCAGCAACACATTAGAAGCATCATTCACCATGATCAAGAGGGACTTATTCCCAGGATGCAAGGATGATTCAATGTATGCCACTCAATCAGTGTGACTCATCACATCCGTGACAGAAAGGATAAAGACCGGATGATTATTTCAGCGGATGCAGAAAAAGCAACTAACAAAGTACAACATCAGTTCACAGTAAGGACCCTCAACAAAGTGAGTCTGGAGCAAACACACCTCAACAGAACAAAGGCCTTACATGAAAAACCTACAATGCCCTACTCGATGGGGAAAAACGGAGAGCTCTCTCCCTAACATCAGGAACAAGACAGGGACGTCCACTCCCAACACTTTTATTCAACGTAGTACTGGAAACTGTAGCCACAGCGATCAGACAAGAAAAGGAAAAAAAGGCATTCACACTGGTAAGGAAGAAATAAAACCTCTACTTTAGGCACACGACATGACACTAGATATTGAAAACGCTAAAGACGCCACCAAAAAGCTACTAGAAATGACAATTCAGAACAGTGGCACAACACAAAATCCACATACAGGAATCCATTACATTTCTATACACTAACAATGAAGCAGCAGAAAGAGAAATTAAGAACAATCCCATCTACAACCGCAGCAAAAATAAAATACCCATGAATAAGTTTAACCAAAAAGGTGAAAGACCTGCGCTCTGAAAACTGTACAACACTCATGAAAGAACTTGAAGAGGACCAGAAATGGGAGGACACTCCATGCTCACAGGCTGGAAGAACAAATGTTAAAATCTCTACACTATCCAAAACAGTCTACAGATTTAATGGAATCCCTATCAAAATACCAACAGCATTTTTCACAGAGCTAGAACAAACAATCCTAAAATTTGTACAGAACCAGAAAGACACTCATACACTGTCCCAGGCACGCATACAGCACACTCAGTGCAGCACCCTTCGCGACAGCAGAAACAACCTTTCGCGACACCCGAAACAACCTAGCTACCCTCCCCGCAGGGACTCTAAGCCACGGCACTACGGCACTACACCACACAGTGGGGGTGCTGGAGGCGCCAGGAGGAGGAATCTCGGCTACAAGTCAGAGGAGCCTGCAAAGCTTCTGGAAATCGCAACACAGGGTCCACCCAAGGAATTTCAATCAGATCGCTGCGGGCTGGCCCAGTAATCAGCATTCTGAAGCCCCAGCAATTTCAAGGCCAACCCAGGTTCCATGGCTCATCTCAAACGTTCCCTGGGTCCTTCACTGCAGCACAGGGACCTGATCCGGGGCACCTGCGCCAGGAGAGCGGGGAGACCCCAGCACTCTCGGGGGGTAGGAGGAAGTCCACACACAGCGTATAGACGGGGGCCAGAAGACAGGCAGACGTATATACCTACAAACACGACACACAGGAACTGTATAAAACAGAAACATTTACAAAAGAAAGCACACACAACGGTCCCCTTAGGGAGAGCGCACTTCCACTACACACTCCTACTGTATGTAACTCGCCCAACACATGCACCGTAAACGTAACTGCCGATTTCCTTCACTGTGCGACGGTCAGACAGCGGGAAACTGCACGCACCACAGTCTGATGTGCGTTCAGGCGAGCTATATGCCCAATGTGGGGCCTGAACTCAAGACCCCAAGATGGTGAGTCACGTGCTCCACGGCCAGACACCCGGGCTCTTTTTTTAACAAATAAAGTGTAGGAAAAGAAAAGAGAAATAAACGGCATGTGGCTGAAGCCTTATTTGTAGATTCCAACAGAACTTTATCATTAAGTAAGCTATAGAAAAACCTGGAAGCTTCAAGGGTTTCGGAGTACGTACAGATGAAACAATGAGGCAGATGCTTCACGGCGCAGGAGGGGTCAGGCGCTAAGGCTGACCTGAGCACCCCACACGTGCACACACGGGGTCCTAGAGCACACATGGGCAGGTTCCCTGCTGTCTGCTCTCCTTTGTATTTAAATTCTACCTAACGCATTTTCAGCAAGGGGCATATATGCTCTTTCCAATGAAAAAAAAAAAGCTAGCATACAAAATTACATTCTTTAATGTTCTAGAAAAACATTTAACTAGAAACCGGTTGTTTTACTTCTGAAAAGGATCTGTCAGATTATTCCGTTAATAGTCGCCTTTTTCTTAACACAATGAAGCAAACATATCCGAGTTCAGGCCTCTGCGTGCACTGACTCTTACTTGAGTCCCCCAACCCTATCTTCTAACCGCATGATTTTAAGCAGACCTCTTCACCTGTAAAAAGCAAGCACACCGGGTCCTCCGTCTCCACACACACTTCAGGCGGACGAGCTCCCCAGGTTCCCCACATGCCTCCCCGCTGACGCACACATGCGCTCCCCACAGCCCTCCACCCTGAACGTTAGGGCACCCGGTCGTTGTGCCCAGACACTTCCAGTACTGAAAACAGTCAAGAGAAGTCACTGTCGTAAGATGTGCAGGCCAAACTCTTCTAAGAACGAAGCCTGTCAGCTATCAGCTATCATCTTTGCAAAACAAAGATGAAACGCAGCTTCTAGAAAGAAATAAGTACTCGTAACAAACAACCAAAATCAGATCTCCTGCCTCAGGATCTAGATACATCCTGCGGAGGGCTCAGCGTCCCAGGTTCATAGAGGAGGGGCAGTTTCAGAGAGAGGGGTCAGAGAGCCAGGCTGCAGCTGCTGCCCCGGAGGTCACAAGACATGGACCCCGAGGCCACTCACCCAGGCACAGCCCTGAGCAGGCACAAATGAATCCACAGGGAAGGCCGGCAGACACCCCCCTAGGCACAGCTTCTGTCCACGGCTCTCTGCACACGGGATGACAGCCAACACCCCTGTGTGAGCACAAGAGCTCAAGGCACACAGCCCTCTGCAGTGGGCGACGTGGGTTCAAAGTCAGCAACAGGGAGGCAGGAGAGACTCGGCGAAACAGAAGCCACAGCGTAACACGACTGGAAAAACTTCTGCGTGCACATGTGTGTACACCAGCACACACGTGTTCACATACAGAGAAGGTAGAAAATCCAGAAAATCTCCCAGAACACCGGAAACGGCAGAATGTTCTTATTCTTTAGACACATCTTCATGTTCCAAATAATCTATGTTGTGCGTAACTAGAAAGAAAAATGCACAGCTTGTTTTTAAGAGAAGTAACATTGCTAACAGCAGCCGGGACCTAGAGGAGTGCTCCCTGCACAGCCCTCCAGTCAATCCTCTCTCTTCAGAGGACATAGCGGGCATCAGGGATGCCATTCAAGTATGTTCACATGTTTCCGCGAAGGGGCCCCCCCCTTGCCACAGGCACCTGAAAAGGCCAGGACCAACAAGCAAAGGAGCCGCTGAGCAACAAACCCAAGGACCCCAGCTCTCAGGGAGCAGACGCCCCAGCAGGGAGCTGCACCTTCTGCTCCCATGGCAGCCTCCCCAAGGCCACGTAGGGCTCAGACCCAAGGGAGAGGTACTGAGCACGCATCGGGGACTCCCCTCACCCAGGGCAGCACAGCTCTCAGCCCTAGCACTGAAACACGGGGGAACTAGCAGTGTAAGCAGACAGTGAGATGAGACATGGGCTCTGAGAAGGCACAGTGACATGCAGAAGGGAGGGACAGAGGTGCTGCAAGGCTCTGCTGAGGGGTGGGCACAGATGGGCGCAGCAAGGAACAGAGCGGCACCTGGCTCTGGGGGCAGCCGAACCCAGAGGAGAAGCAGGACAAGGACAAAGCCTCTGCCGAGGGTATGAGCAGGAAGGCTGAAACCTTTCCTCCAAGCTAGGCCATCCCCTGCCCAGGCAGCACCCCGACCCAACCCCTCCAGCAGCTGCACACGAAGGCCATGCCACTGAAGCCAGAGAGAGCACCAAGCAGCTGCCCAGCACTGCGTGCTCTCCCAGGCCTCCGGGAGGCGGGTCAGCACGCCGGGGTTTCCCTGCCACCCCTTCCCACGCAGGGAACAGGCGGCCTCGGTGCTCCCCACGCACATGGCTGCACAACCTCGGCAGAACGGAGCACCCGTCCTCCATCCAGGCACAGCTCCCGGGCAGACACCATTTCCACGTCATTATTTACTCTCTGCTTATCTCTCCTTTCCCTTTCTTCTCTTTTAAAGAATTCTGTTTGTGACTTATGAAGGCAAAAGCCAGCGTTTGTGGATTCTGGCCGGTATGCCAGCACCAGCAAATGCAGGGATCAGTGCGGCAGCGGCAGCGACACCTGCGGGCCTCTAGAGGGGGCTGCAGGAACCACGGCAGGCCGGCGGCAGAGGGATGCCAGGCCAGGGAGGACCCTTGGCGCTGCCACCACCTGCCCACCCCCGCCACAACCACCATGCAGAACAAGACCGCAAGCACAAAACGCAAAACCGGAGCCCCACCAAGCTCTGAGAGGGGCCCAAAGCCTGTCCCCCTCTCCTTCAGTACAGTGATGCTGGGCTGCAGTTTCTAAAGCTTCCCAGCACCCTGGGAGTCAAGCCCGCTGTGAACACTGGGACAGAGGGATGTGTGCTGTGGACGACTCCGTGCAGACACAGACACGTTCTCAAACACCACCCTGCGTGCACAGGAACTCTGTGAACTGGAACTCAATCTCCTCTCTAAGGAACAAAACCAAGCACTTGAAGCAGCAGGGCAGGCCCCGTTCCCGATTTTCCCTGGAAAATCCCTACTGACAATGACAGCAGAGCAGGACAAAGAATGAAATTCACAGCAATGGGAAAACTAGACCCAATTCAAGTTTCCCTCAAACATCCCCTCAGTGACCCCCAAAATACCATTCATGTGGCTTTACTATAAATATCAGTATGTAACTGTATACAAAAGAAAGTATACCCTGCACCATCTCTGGGGCAGAAAACAGATCTGTGGCTGGCAAGGCCTGGATTGGGGACAGGTGACTCCACAGAGGCAGCCAGGACCCAGGCAGAGCCTCGTCTGTCTGGAGACGAGCCGCCACGTTCTAGTAAGTGTGTCTCAGCCCGCGCCGCACATGACAGACAGCCGAGGACATGTGTGCATGCGGAGGACACAGGAGCCCGCGCCTGCGCTGTCTTCCTTCGTTCCCCAGTGCCCAGGCTCCTGTTCGATTCAAGGAGCACACATGTGACCCTACCGGCCAACAGGGCAGGACCACTGGCAGGGGGTGGCAAATAGGAGCAGCAGAAATCACCCAACCAGCCCAGACCGCGGGTAAGTGGCTGCCAGACGGGGGGCCCAGAACAGGCGTGCTTCTGCGTGCCCACGGCCAGAGCCGCCACCTTGTGTCACCCCATCAAGGGAGGCGCGGAGCGCTACAGTTACGGGACACGAGGTCTTTGGCACCGACGGGAGGCAGGAGGGGTGCCACTAAAGGGAGAACGAGGAAAAGGCTGGCTTCCACACTGCCCTTCCGACCGTCCACAACACTGCCCTCCCGCTGCAATAAGACAGGGGGAGCCACAACTTCCTGCTTTGTTCATGGGAAGCCAGTGAGTACCCCAAGGCCAAGAAGACTCCCGCACAGGGAAGGGCCAGCCCTGCGGCACCGGCTCTCCCAGAACATGCCCCACCGCCACGCTGGACCCACACCAGCACAAAACTCCAGCAACTCGCTCTCATTCTGGCCCAGGACACAACTTGTGGGTTCAAGAATAGAAAAACGGGGCACCTGGGTGGTTCAGTGGGTAAAGCCTTGGCCTTGGGCTCAGGTCATGATCTCAGGGTCCTGGGATCGAGCCCCGAGTCAGGCTCTCTGCTCGGCAGGGAGTCCACTTCCCTCTCTCTCTGCCTGCCTCTCTGCCTACTTGTGATCTGTCAAATAAATAAATAAAATCTTTAAAAAAAAAAGAAAAAAAAAAAAAGTCACCTGGCAGCTCAGTTAAGCATCTGTCTTTGGCTCAGGTCATAATCCCAGGGTCTTGGAATTGAGTCCCATATCGGGCTCCCTGCTCAGTGGTGAGCCTGCTTCTCTGCATCTCTGCCTGCCGCTCCCCCCTGCCTCATGCTTGCTCTCCCCACTCCCTGCAACAAATAGATAAAATCTTAAAAATAAAATAATATAATAAAATAATATAAAAATTGGGGCGCCTGGGTGGCTCAGTGGGTTAAAGCCTCTGCCTTCAGCTCAGGTCATGATCCCAGGGTCCTGGGATCGAGCCCCGCATCGGGCTCTCTGCTCTGCAGGAAGCCTGCTTCCTCCTCTCTCTCTCTCTCTCTCTCTCTCTGCCTCTCTACCTACTTGTGATCTGTCAAATAAATAAATAAAATCTTTAAAATAAATAGATAAATAATAAAATAATAATAAAAATAGATAAAATCTTAAAATAAAATAATAAAATAATATAAAAATTATTATTATATAAAAGTAATAAAATAATATAAAAAGTAAGATAATAAAAATAATAATAATAGAACCTGGGATCCTGGAATCAAGCCCCGCATAGGGCACTCTGCTCAGCAGGGAGCCTGCCTCCCCCTCTCTCTGCCTGCCTCTCTGCCTACTTGTGATCTCTGTCTGTCAAATAAATAAAATCTTTTAAAAAATAATAATAAAATAAAACAAAATGCAAAAAAAGAATTTAATAAAACAAAATGTATGTTCACTGCAGGAAAATTAGGGAACAGAGAACAATGAGACCTGAATCCACCAGTCCTGACAGCCACTGCTCGTCACTGGTCTCCTGCCAGCCTGCTCCTCTGCATGTCTACAGCCTCAAACGTTTTCAAATTTATTACCACTTTGAAAACCACTGCTGTCATACAACATTCCAGGACAAGAGTATCTACAAACATCAGGGTTCACCAGAGACAGACCAGCAGGACCCCAGCACACACGTTCAGAAAGTTATGCCAGAGACCGACTCAGGCAGCCTTGGCGGCCAGCTGGGCTGCGCCCAAATCCACAGGCAAGCCACAGCGGAGCTCTCCAGGAAGGGGGTGAAACCGCCTCCATGGCATCAATTTCTTCTGCTTCAGGGAAGCCCCGGCTCTGCTGTCAGTGCCCTTCAACTGATGGGTAAGACCCATTCAGTCACCTAGGACGATGTCCCTTACCTGAAGCCACCGGGTCACAGACGCCGAGCACCTCCAGCAAACACCCTCACAGCAACACACAAGTCAGCGTCTCCATGATACCCAGGGATGGGGCCCTGCCAGGCTGCCACAGAAAATGGACCGTCACATCCCCACATTAGTCAGCTTTTAAAATAGTTTATAAATGTCCATAACCGTTCCCCAAATGCAAATGTGGCACTCTTCCAAAATTTTGCTGAAACGAGTAATACCAGAATAAATAAAACTAAAGTGAGTAAGTATATGCTCAGTCTTCATTCTGATACCCAAATATTTTATGCAAAGAGCCCTGGAAGAGGGCAGCTACACACAGAGAGAGCTCAGAAAACTGCAGTATCTCTGAGTCTTTGCCGTCAACCACCCCCACGTGCGATGTAACAGGGAGGACAGACATTCCTGGGAACTAGCCCGCATGACCCCAAAACTAACAAAGCGGTGGGAGGTGTTCCTGTTTCAAGCAGCAACAACAGAACATTCTGGAGAGCCCAAGAGGGCCATGTTCTAAAACAAGGAGAACTAGCCATAGAATCAAAGGTGCTCCGGACATACTCCCCCAAGAAGCTCAGAAACAAGTTTCTGAAAGGTCATACTGATCTGCGAATAACACCTTCAAGATCAAAACTCGACACTCTTTAAAGGAAAAAATAAAATCCAGAGATGGAGCAACATAACACTCACAACGGCAGGCATCCCATAAAAAATCACCAGATATGGGGCGCCTGGGTAGCTCAGTTGGTTAAGTGTCTGACTCTTGATTTCAGCTCAGGTTGTGATTTCAGGGTCCTGAGATCAAGCCCAAGATCAAGGGATCCACGCTCAGCACAGAGTCTGCCTGAGCTCCTCTCTCTTGCTCTCCCCCTCACTTGCACATGCACTCTGGGTCTCTCAGATTAATAAAATCTTTAAAAAACAATTACCAGATATGTAAAGGAGAAGGAAAATATGACCCAAAATCAGGAGAAAACGCCAATAAAACAAAAAATTACAGAAATGATGGAATTAGCAGATGAAGACGATAAAAAGCTATTATAAACATATTAAACAACTTTAAGAGAAACAATAAGGGTACTAGAAATCAAAGCCGTAAAAGAGAATCAACAGGAAATGCAAAGCCGAAAAATACCTTAAAAGAAATAGGGGCGCCTGGGTGGCTCAGTGGGTTAAAGCCTCTGCCTTCAGCTCGGGTCATGATCCCAGGGTCCTGGGATCGAGCCCCACGTCGGGCTCTCTGCTTAGCAGGGAGCCTGCTTCCTCCTCTCTCTGCCTGCCTCTCTGCCTACTTGTAATCTCTGTCTGTCAAATAAATAAATAAAATCTTTTTTAAAAAATAAATAAATAAATAAAATCAGTGATGAATTTAACTAAGGATCAGACACTAAAGAAGAAAAGACAATAAAGTTGACGACAGGGCAATAAAAGGCTCCCAAGGACGCACAAAGAGCATCTTAGAAGGGGGTTCACAACACAGAGGCGGAACAAAGTGCAGAAACCCCAGTGGCACAAACTCAGAGACCCCACCGTGAAGCAGGTGGTCACCAGATTGCTGAGACTTATCATAAATATCTCACAAGCATGCGGGGACTTACAGAGGGGAACAAAAGAACACTCACTTCTTATCAGAAGACAACAGAATAGGGCATTACATTCTTTAAAGTGCTGAAAAAAAAGCAGCATCTATCAGGAACCTTACAGACAGCAAACACATGTTCAGAAATGAACCTCCAATAAAGATTTTCAGAAAACTGAAAATCTTTCAGAAAGCTGAAATACTGCCCAGCAGCAGACCTGCACCACACTACAGGAAATGCTGCAGAAAGCTCTTTGGGGGGCGCCTGGGTGGCTCAGTGGGTTAAGCCGCTGCCTTCGGCTCATGTCATGATCTCAGGGTCCTGGGATGGAGTCCCGCATTGGGCTCTCTGCTCAGCGGGGAGCCTGCTTCCCTCTCTCTCTCTCTGCCTGCCTCTCCATCTACTTGTGATTTCTCTCTGTCAAATAAATAAATAAAATCTTTAAAAAAAGAAAAAAGAAAGAAAGAAAGCTCTTTGGGCTCCAAGAAACTATCCGAGCTCTGCTCTCTGATCAAGTCCCCACCCACAACCAGGCCCCAGACCCTATTTTGCCCCTTCTCCACCCGAGCTCCATATCCAAGCCCTGCTCTTCCCCAGTGGTCCCTGGGCCACACTGTTCAGCCTGGCCTTTCCGCCTCTGCACTCCTGCCCCACATCAGCATCACAAAGTGTATCCCCCCACTCCCGTGTTTTATGACCCCACAGCTTGTCGGCTTTGCCTCACTGTCTAGGAACCACAGAGACACTAAAACAGGTCAGAGAGCACACAGATAACCGCAGGGAAGCCAAGCCAGAGGAGGGACCACAGCAGGATCGGGAAGATGTGCCAGACTGTGCCAGAATGGAGCAGGCTGACAACATCGGGCTGCCTTTCATATACCACCACAGCTCGCACACAAGCAGATCTTCGCACCCACGTGGGGCAGCGAAGGACGGGGCATAGCACCGGGAGGCAGGAGCTCCGCAGGGCTGGATGCAAGGCCAGCCGGCAGCAGCCAAGCCCCAGCCGCAGGGCCTCAGGCTCACAGACCGACCCCAGGGCACACAGACTGAGCCCGGGCGCACACACCGACCCCAGGCACACGGATCACCGCAACAGCCTGAGGCAGGGGCCAGCAAGCTCACCTTCGCTTTGCAGAGGTGAAAACTGAACCACTGCGTGCCAAGAAGTCCGTTTACAAAGTAGCAGTCTCCAAGGGGACTCTGGGGCCACGGTCCCCCATCCCACCTGAAGGTCTGGGGCCTGCACCCCAGCAGCGCGCCCATGATAAGAATGGAGCCAAGCCCCCGAGTCCCAGCCACACACGGAGGGCAGGTCACAGGGAGAGCATCCGGGCACCCGCGCTCTAGCTCACTCTGGCTCTGAACTGGCCATACGACAGGCAGTTCATTACTTTGCCGTCAAGGGAGGAAAAAAAGACCACAGCCAAGTGACCTCCCGCCCCGTGTATCCAAAGCACAGTTTGTGCCATAAATGCAGAGACAGAGTGGGCGGGGTACCGCGGACTCCCGAAGCCAGCAGATACCGAGCACGAGAGCAACTGTGAAGGAGAAACTCTTACTTGGGAAGGGCCGGGGGTTCCTCTGGAAGTTCGGCGGCCCCCGCCTGAGCTCCTGGTGGCTCTGCCTCCTCCGAGCCGGGGGCTACCTCCAGTCCGGCACCCCGTGGTCCCGGAAGCCCGCCTGAGTCTGCCCCGGGGCCGACCTCCACCTCCTGTCCCGGGGCCGGGACTGGCTCCTGCTCAGCAGCCGTGGCCACGGCCTCCTCTGCCTCCTTCCTCCTGGCCTTCTCCTCCAGCTCCTTCCTCCTCTTCTCGTCGTCCTGCCGGGCCATGTGCTCGAAGGCTGTGAACACCTAAAACCAAACAGCAACCCAACAGTGAGTCTGCTTGCCCAGGATGAAACCACGCGCGCCACAGGAAGGTCCCAAACTCTGGCTCAGAGCAGAGCGACTGAACAGGAAACTGTGACGCGTTCCCACGAGCAAAACACAGACGCTTCAACTTGACCAGGAGCCACCACAAAGCAATCTCTGACAGGCGTTCTGAGAGCAACAGAAGCGAAACCCTGTAGCCACGGTATCCACACGCCCACGAGCCGGACACTGGGGTCTAAAGGAGGCGTCACCACGTGGCCTCCCTCTCCTTTCTGTCATAGTGCCCAGCAAGACTCGTCTGCCAGGGAAAGAACACACTGTCCTGGTACCAAGAGCTGCAAAGGTGCCAGCAATTCAAACTCGAGAAGAGAAGATGGGAATTGAGTTGAACACAAAGTGTAAGCAGCATAACCAAGCTGCCGCTGCCTTCCTACACGGCACAGGTGTGGCTCTCAGAAAACCTGGCAGTGGGGGCGCCTGGGGGCTCAGCCGGCAAAGCCTCTACCTTCGGCTCAGGTCAGGATCCCGGGGTCCTGGGCTCAAGCCCTGCGTTGGGCTCCCTGCTCAGAGCCTGCTTCTCCCTCTGCTTTTACCCCTCCCCCTGCTGGTGCTCACTGTGTCTAACAAATAAATATGTAATCTTTAAAAAAGAAAAAGGGGCGCCTGGGTGGCTCAGTGGGTTAAAGCCTCTGCCTTCGGCTCAGGTCATGATCCCAGGGTCCTGGGATCGAGCCCCGCATCGGGCTCTCTGCTCAGCGGGGAGCCTGCTTCCTCCTCTCTCTCTGCCTGCCTCTCTGCCTACTCGTGATCTCTGTCAAATAAATAGATAAATAAATCTTTAAAAAAAAAAAAAAGAAAGAAAGAGAACGTGGCAATCAATTCCACAAACCTCTGCATATCCCTACGATGAGTGAGGAACACAAAAAAATCCCACCCTCTAAGAACTCGACATTGCGGTGTGAGGACCAGCCCTCCCCGGGACACAGTGACACCCATACACACCCTGGGACTCTCCACCCACAAGGAAATGGGAAACACGCGTCCTGTGTGCACTTTTCACGGGCACAGACCCTCTCACAGAAGCACCAACGGGAGGGGCCGTGAGGAGGAAGAGCACGCAGACACTCGCTCCAGTCCCGGAAATCTAAGGAAGTTCCTTGTGAGGAAGGGCTCTGTGGCAGACCCCAAAGGAAAGCTCACGCTGGCCAGCAGACCACCGGGGGGAAGGCTGCGGCGCTGAGAAGTAGGGCCGCCTGCAGGAGCTGGAGAGGGAAGACTGGGAGAGCCTCCCTGAGGGCTGCGTGGGGGGACGGGGGCTGTCACAGTCCATTCAGCAAGGCTGCTCCCTGCTATCCACCCAGAGGAATTGAAGACGCATCCGTACAGAAACCTGCCCCCGGGTACCGCAGCAGCACTGCTCGGAAATGCCACGGAAGCAACCGAGCTGTCTGCCAGCGGGTGAACCATCCATCCAGACCACAGCATCCTTATCACTCGGCACCGAAAAGAAACGAGCGATCACGCCATGAAAAGACCTAAAGGAAACTGAAATCATGCCACAAAGTCAAAGAAGCCCACAGAAAAGCCTATACATGTTCTGCATGATTCCAATTCCAGGATATTCTGAAAAAGGCAAAACTACAGACACGCTGAAGATCGGTGGTTGCCGGGGCGGAGCGGGAGTGTGGAATGAGCAGGGGAGCACGGGAGATTTCTCCAGCAGCGAACAGACTCCTCGTGGTAGACACCTGTCTTTAGGTGTTTGTCCAAACCCCGGAAAATGAGCACCACTAACACTGAACCCTAATACCAACTAAGGTGCGGGTGTCTGGGGTGGAATGTGGACGGGTTCGTGGACACAGCAAAGGGCCCCTCTGTGGAGATGCTGCCAGCAGGAAGGGCCGGCAAGACAGAAGGCGCTCAGGAACCCTGGACCTGCCCCTCCGCTGGGCCCTGAACGTAAAGCTGCTTTCAGAAAGTGCTGGCAGGTCGGGAGCAGCCCTGTTCCAAGCAGCCAGAATACACGTGTCTATCAAACCATCCAGTTCCCTGCACGGAGCAGGACAACAAACAGGAAGGTCGCTAACTACTGAACTACACCACGTGCTTTCACACTCTCACAACCTTCAGGAGATGCTGGGAGGAAGGCAGCACTGGCACTTCAAAGATGAGGAAGAACTACGCCCAGAGAAGCTAAGGGACTCGCCTGCGGTCCTGCCCGCGAAGAGGCAAGCGAGCGGTCGTCCAAGCGGCGCTCCGCTTGGAAGCGGCCACGCACACAGAGGAAGACACAGGCCGCGCTAAGTCGGAACTCTTTTCTATTCCCATTTCTACTCCCTCCGGGAACCCGAGCCCCTGGCCGCACCTCTCACGCTGGTGTTGAGGACACCTTACTGTGTCCTCAGAGCCACTCATCCTCCTGACGTCCCAGCCCTTCATCCTGACTCCACATAAAAAATCGACAGCAAGGACTCTGTCCTCTCAGCCCCAGGAGCTCCCAGATGCAGGGCCCAACGTTCCTCGCAGAGTCCACAGCCTCTGCCAACACTGCCCCCTCCACACATGCCACTGCTCCGCCCACCCAGCCCTCGCTCTGCAACCGCAGCATGTGGGGAGGGCGGAGACGTCGTGATCTCCTGCCAGCCCCTCTGCTGACACGGAGGAGACTCTCCTGGCAGGTTCAGCGAGGCCCAGGAGGAGCCGGCCTTCCTGATGCTCGGGCAACAGGCCTGACCGGCTTCTGAGACTGGACCCAGGACGAGCACAGGGTCCCTGGCAGAGAACAGCAGCTCAGGACCCGCCCTCAGCGGCCCGACAAAAGACCCCGGGAACACCTGCTTTCTCAAAGGTCCTCCCGCACCGCCGACTGCTGGGAGCCAACTGCAGAAACGCTGGGAAGCGGCCCCTGGGTTTCTATGAAACCTTCCACTCTGCCCACTCCCTTCACCCCCAACCGCACGTGCAGCACCCCCCCTCTCCCGTCCCTCCACTGGGGTCGTCCTGCAAGGTGCTGCCCTCCACTGTCAGCTCTTCCTCCCCTCACAGCGCTCTGGCTCCTCATCTCTGCAACAACCTGTCCCGCGCTTCCAACAGCGCCAGAGCGGGGACTCGTCTGCAATTCGGGCTTGCCTAAAACTAAGCTTCTCGCCCTCAACGCAGGGCCAGTTCAGGGACGGCACTATCCTTATTCCCGTGACCCAGGTTTGAAACCACTGGCGGTCTCCCACCCACCCCTCCCTGTCTGCGGCGCCCAAACTGGTCTATCCTACACTGCGACCACATCACCCGTCAAACAAGGGCAAAGACCAACCTTCCGGCTCCCTGGGATTAAACAGAGGAACAGCTAAGACGGCAAGGGCTGCCCCCCAGGTACTCAGCAAACCCCCTTCCTGCAAGCCCCGGAGGCTCTCCCACTCTGCAGCGGAAAGAGCCCGAAGGCGACCGCCGACCGCAGAGCCCGGGGGCCAGCTCCAGGAGTGCGGTGAGATCACCTACGCCTGCTGAACAGACCCCTGGGCAGCCACCCTCGCCTGACCGCGGCTCTTCCACCCGCACCTCCCTCGTAGCCTTTGAGAAGCCATCCCGCAGCCTTCCCGCCACTCGGCTGGCGCTGGCCCCAGGACGGAGGGGCCTTTCTGCCTTTCTGGCGGGCCCCGCGACACCCAGCTTCTGCTTCTCCACACGGGCACCGCGGAGCAGGACAGCCGGCCGCGCGGCTTGCGGGACTCCAGGAGACACCATCTGCCAGCGCCCCGCAAACCGCAAAGTGCCGCGGGAGATATGGGAGGCGCGGCAGCAGCTCCCCCCTCTCCGGGCCCGCCGGCACCTGCACCCCGCCTGCCACGCAAGACAGTCCTCTGACTTCCGAACAGCCGCCTGCCCCGTGCCCGACAAGGGGTCTGGCCCCGCGCCGCGCCGCACGGCTCTGTCAGCGCCCGGACGGCGGCGAGCGCGTCCCAGTCAGAGCCCGGCCCCGCCCGGCCAGGTGCTCCGCGGACGACGCACGCTCGATCGGTAACACCTGGTCGGGCGCCAGCCCCGCCCCGGCCCCCGCGCCCAGCGCGGAGGAGACCCGGGCCCGCGCCGCAGCCGGACGAGACCCCGGCCCGCGCCGCACCGGGACGCCCGGCCTCCCAGCCCCGCGACGGCTCCCGCCCACACCCGACCCGCGAGCGCCGGCCGCTCGGCTCCCGTGCCCAGCGGCGTCCCGGCAAGCTCGCGGGCGCTGCCGCTGGGGGCGGGGCCGGGGAAGCACCCGAGAGGAACCGAGGCCGGGAGCGGGGGCCTCCCCCCGCCAGGCCGCCCGCCGCGCGCTACCTGCAGCACCAGGGCCTGCGCCGCGCCGGGCGGGAAGCCCATGCGGTCGGACGGGTGGCGCAGCAACCGGTAGAAGTCGGTCTTGCGGTAGAGGAAGCCGAAGAGCACGCGCAGGAAGTCCTGGACATTGCCCACGTGCTGCAGGATGCCCAGCAGGGCCTGGTCGTACAGCTCGGCCGCCCCGGGCTCCATGGCGTCGCCGGCCGCGGAGACGCTGCTCACTGCGGGCGCGGCCCGGACGCCGGCCCACAGCCACTTCCGGCACTCTGCGGTAACGGCTCCGCCGCCCGCGCCACTTCCGGTCCGCGCCCGCCCGGCCCCCGCTGGTCGGGCCGGGCCGCGGCGCACCGGGCGTCCCCGCCGCGAGCCCCGCCCCCGCAGCCCGGCCGGCCTTCCGGGGCAGCCTCGCGGAGAACCACACGCGAGCCCCGAAGTGGCTCCTAGGCGCGAGAACGCCCGGGACGGCGGGACCGAGAGCGCCTAGCGGCCATGCTGAAAACGGGCGGAAGGGGTGTGGCTCGGGCCGCGTCACGTGAGCCCGGTGTTGTCACGTGGTGGGCGGGGCACCGCCACTGTCTCGGGAGAGAGCTGGTCCCGGGTTGCCCGAGTCCCCGCCGGGGGCGCGTGGCGTTAGCGGCCTCGGGAGTGAGCGCGCGGAGACGAGCGTGCGCGAGTGCGCCGTGGAGGGAGCTCGGAGCGGGACGCACACTGCAGTGCTCTCGTCGTGCGATGCCCGTACGGCGCGTCGTCTGCGCCGGACGGCGAGTCCTCAGGGTCCGCCTGAGAGCGGCCTCGGCGAGCTCCGACCGCGACGCCGGTCAGACGCGGGACGAGCACCTGCCGGGAATGCCCTCCGACAGCCGAACCCTGCGGGAAACAGCGCAGGGTAGGACTGGTTCCAGGAGCGTGCGCAGGAGCTGGGCGTTTATGAGCGTTTTGAGAAACAGCGAGATCGTCAGCTTGGGCGCAGAGCTGGCCGTGGCCCGCCGGAGGACGCGACCGTGGCTTAGCTACTCCAGCGGGCAGAAACGCTTTGCATCTCCGCTGGACTAAAATCTCCAAATGAACATGCATCTTCATAGCCTGCGGGCTCTAATTAATTGCAAATGCAGCCAGAACCAGGAGAATTGTCCTCGGGCAGTGATTCTGAAACTTCTCCAGTCATTTACACTCTTAACATTTATTGAAGACCCCAAAGACCTTGTTTGTGTCTCATTCTTATAGATAGGTACCATCTCAGATATTAAAACTGACAAATTTTAAATATTTATTCGTTTTTATTTTTTTTAAAGATTTTATTTATTTATTTGACAGAGAAATTACAAGTACAGTGAGAGGCAGGCAGAGAGAGAGAGAGAAGGAAGCAGGCTCCCTGCTGAGCAGAGAGCCCGATGCGGGACTCGATCCCAGGACCCTGAGATCATGACCTGAGCCGAAGGCAGCGGCTTAACCCACTGAGCCACCCAGGCGCCCCAATATTTATTCGTTTTTAAATAACCACAAAAAGCACATGACATGCTAACATTTTTATGAAGAAATAATATTCTTCAAACAATTAGGATTACTGAGAAGTGTAGCATGGTTTTACATTTTCACAAATCCCTTTAATCTCAGGCTTCATCGAAGGCAGCAAGATATTCGGAATTTTTGCATTCACTGCATTGCAATATGTTTTGATGGAAATACATGAAGAAATCGCATCTTACATAGATTGTAGTTGGAAAGGAGCATTTTCATTGTCTTTTCAAATAAAAGCATTATTTTGTTTAAATTGAAATTGCACAGGGAATAGTTTCTTAACAGTGGTAATATGGAATCTGAAACACCAATGTTTGCTAATTGTCACATTAACACCCATCGGTCTGTCCTGAACCTTGACTGGATCTCTTACAGGCACGATTTCCTAACACCAGATCGGAATGCAGACTGTTGCATCACAGATGTGTGAAGCACACTCAACTGACAGGGCTGGGAGAAAAAGATGCTGACCTAAGTACCTCTGGAAATGAGCTGAGTCTCTTGCTAAAGGCAAAGGGAGCTAAAAAGAGGCGTTTCACCCTAAAGTTGTTTCCCGGGGGGGTGTGGGCTGTCATCTCTGAAAACATGACTTACGTACAGCAGAGGTGAACAATGAAGCAGATTGTGCGGGTGGTGAACTGAGGCGTCTCACTGCTGGCATGGGAGCTCACGGAGAAGCCAGGAAGGAGCCTAGAATGATTTGTGTGGCGGCGAATTAGAGCTGGAGGCGTCAGCATGAACTGAGTTTAGCTTTGTCTAGCTGCAGATGGCTGCATGTAGAATTACTTATAGAAATGGGCACATACATGTGTCAGTTTACACACACAGATTTCGTTGCTCTCTCGACTGAGCAACAATGCCCCAGCAGCAAAGTGCACACAGAGCACCAGATCCTGGGTTTGAATCCCATCTCCAACCAAAGGGCCAAGACTCCCTGGAGAAATGGCTGATTCTGGGACTGGGGCAGAAAGTATACGAGCTGAACCTGGACCAACTTGCTAGTCGTGCCAGGCAGCAAGGAAAAAGGAAAAACCCTTCATGATAGGGGTATGGCAAAGGGACGTAGGAGCCCACAGAGAGACCTCCCAAAACGAATATCCATGAGTCCATACAGTATATATCATACTGAATGAATACACCTATGGAAGGAAATAGAAATAGACAATGTTCCTGTTGGGAAGAATTCCAAATAATTTATGTAAGTACTCTGCTCTCCAGGGCATGGAACATAGCACACCTCTCCCTGAGTGTGGGCTGTGCACAGCGACTTCCCTCCAAATAGCACTCTATAACCAGACTGGAAGGGGGAAGGGTAACTGTACCGAGATGCCTGACAGACACGACCTTGGCCAGGCAACGAGAGTCAATGCCAGCAGGGGAAGTCACAGGAATACCAGGCACCCTTCATACAATCTGCTGAGAAGGGCACTCCACCTCTGTGGTCTCACAGCCAAAGACCTGTAACTTCAGTCTAATTAGGAGAAAAACGCCAGACAAGCCCCATTTGAGGGACATTCTACCAAACTCCTGACCAGTGCTCCTTAACTGTCAAGGTCATCACAAACAAGGAAAGTCTGACAAACTGTCACAGCCAAGAGCCTAAGTAGACATAACAAGTAAATGTCATGTGCTGTCCTGCATGGGATCCTGGGGCAGAAAGAGGGACACCAGGTAGACTTAGCCATTATTAATACTGGTTTATGAATTGTGCACTGATAAAGGTACTATGCTAGTATGATATATTAATCAGGTAAAATGGGTGTGAGGCCTATAGGAACTCTCTCTACTATCTTTGCAATTTTTCTGTAAATCGAGAACTATTTTAAAAATGTTAAGTTTGTGGGGTGCCTGAGTGGCCCAGTGGGTTAAAGCCTCTGCCTTCAGATCAGGTCATGATCCCAGGGTCCTGGGATCGAGCCCTGCATCGGGCTCTCCGCTCAGCAGGGAGCCTGCTTCCCTTCCTCTCTCTCTCTCTGCCTGCTTCTCTGCCTACTTGTGATTTCTGTCAAATAAATAAATAAAGTCTTTAAAAAACTTTTTAAGTTTGCTTTCAAAAACTGTATTTTAAAAAATTATAATCAGGGGTGCCTGGGTGGCTCAGTGGGTTAAGCCTCTGCCTTCGCTTAGGTCATGATCTCAGGGTCGTGGGATCAAGCCCCACATCGGGCTCTCTGCTCAGCAGGGAGCCTGCTTCCTCCTCTCTCTCTCTCTGCCTGCCTCTATGCCTACTTGTGATCTCTCTCAAAAAAATAAATATTTTTTAAAAATGATAATCATCCATAATCCTACCCTTCCCCCCACCAAGAGCAAGTGAGATGTGCTGCATTGGTGTGGGTCTAGGGAGAGAGGCTCCCTTATCCGCTGCTGGTGGGAGTGTGAAGAAAGCAGCCGCTCTGGGCACGTTTCATCTGTACCCGTTCCTTAGCTCGGCAACACCACCTCCAGGTAACCCTCCCATGTATGCACAAGGAGACGTACAAATCCATGCTCAGCCTCATAAAGGTTCCTGCTCTGTACCTGAAATCCCACAGGTGCAATGAATTTCAGGATTTAGGTTTCTAGAAAAGTAACATGATGCTCACCTTGCCTTAGGTATTACCCCACACCAGGGCCTGTGGCTATACACATTGGAACCAGGCTCGCTGTGTGCCCGATACCTGACCACGCCCATCAAGGACACCAAAGGGTATAACACCCCATTCGTGAAGAGTATAAATAGACACACTAGACATACCTTGTCTGGTCAGTTTTTGTGAGTTTCCCAAATGAGTTTGCCCCAAACTTACAAAAGAGAAGGAAAATAAACTAGATTTCCAGAGATTTGGGGATTTGGGAATTCCACATAAGCGATTATGGAGCTGGAGTGGAAAAGTAATTGGGAGCAATGTGCCCACCAGCAAGGGGACGGGAGGAAACCACTGGTTCACACAGGGGAATCCAGTGGGGCCACTGCCACGAGGACTCGGCAGGTCTGCACAGCCCCCGTGAATAGATCTAACTTGTGTAGCCTGGGAAACTCGCGAAAGCAGATGTCAAGCATGATTTCATTTACGAAACATTTTTAAACCTGAGATAATACTATATATTGTTTACATATAGACACATGGAATTAAAGTTTCAAAACTTGCACAAAGAAGACACACGCCAAGTTCGAGGGACAGGAACAGGTCACACCCACGCTGCCACATGCCGCCTTCTGTGTAATAATGTCCTTACCAGTCCGACCTGATGGCCAGAGGAGATCCCACTACAGGCACCCCCATGGGAACAGCCTCTCCCAGACCTGAGTGGGAGGACCTGCCAGGGACCCCTATCAGGAAACCCGCATGGCCTTGGGATCATCAGAACTAGTGTCCACTGCGGGGCAGAGAGCTGTGAAGGCCACTCTTGGAGGAATGTTCGAAGCCGTAGTTGACGTAGGTACTGCTGGAGGTGGATGTCGGGCCTGGGTGGCTGGGGCAGGATGCCATCCTGACCCTGGTGGCCTCTTCCATCTGCTTCTGCTCCAGCACTAGAGCTGCGTTGACGTCAGGCCCTGCAGGGAACAGCCACAGAGGACCACGGTCAGGGGGGCCATGTGCTGAGCAGGAGGCTCCTCGCTGCCCTGAGTAGGTCAACGGGAGGAGGAACAGCTTTTCTCTTAGCAAGCAGGCTTTGCTGGGTACAGCCACAGGACGTTCCAGGAAGAAAGGACACAGGGGTGCACAGGGAGGCTGGGATGTGCTCTGCGAGATAGAGCGATAGGACTGGTGGGGTCGACTGCGTAGGAGAGGACCTGCGGGGCTGGGAGTGCTGAGTGCGGGGTGGGGGAGGCCCCATTCGGTGCAGGGGGCGGGGCTGATGTGTGGGCGGGGCCCTGATGGGAGGGAACGATGGGGCGGGGGCGGGGCCGCTGGCTGGGCGGGGTCCTGCTGGGCGGGGACTGCAGGGGCGGGGGCGGGGCCGCTGGCTGGGCGGGGTCCTGCTGGGCGGGGACTGCAGGTGCGGGGGCGGGGCCGCTGGGTGGGCGGGGTCCTGCTGGGCTGGGACTGCAGGGGCGGCGGGGCAGGAGGGCCTGCCCTGCGCGCAGGCGCCTGGGCGCTCACCCAGGTAGCTGAGGACCACTGGCAGCAAGACCAGGCCGTGCAGCAGGCCCAGCACAGTGATGAGGAGGTTGAGGCGGAAGAAGAAGATCTGGATGAGCTGCGCCTTCGCCAGGCCCAGCACGAGGATGCCAGGCAGGTTGGTCATGGCCACGCCAGCGAACACCTGGGGGTCACAGGCAGGCGTGAGGCCAAGCAGGCGGTGGGGGGCGGAGGGGGGAATGGGAGGCGGTGGGCCCACTCACAGCGCTGCCCATGAAGACGGTGGCCTCCTTGGCCCTTTCCAGCCGGGTGGGCCGGGTGCTGACCGCAAAGGCGCGGGTGATGTGGGACACGAACTCCACGGAGATGCCCACTGCCTAGGGGCAGAGAGGGGCGTTAGGCGAGCGAGGGCCAGGGGGCAGGGTCTCCGGAAGGCAGCGGAGTGTCGGGCGAGGGCGGGTTACCGTGACCAGGTTGATAAGGGACACAGCATTGTAGCTGATGCCCCACAGGGCCATGAAGCCCACGGTGTCCACGAGGATCATGACGATGGAGAACAAGTTGAGGAGGCCCGAACGCAGGTCCATGCCCAGCAGCAGGCAGCAGACGATGAAGGTGGGCAGCAGGCAGATGGCGAGCATGAAGAGGCCCTCAGGGACCACGTTCAGGTACTGCTCGTAGAACACGTTGGTGATCCTGCAGGCGGCGGGGCGCTGTCACCGCTGGGGCTCATGGCTTCCTGCGTGGGCCACGTCCACCCCTTGCCACACCCTTCCCCTTGCTGGCCCCGTCCCCCCCCCTCCCCTCCCAGCCTCACGTGTAGGGGAAGACCTCGAAGGCCGGGTCGGTGCCAGGCACCTGCCGCAGGTAGGCGGTGATGTTGGCCGCCAGTGCGCGCGATGCCCTCAGAGCCTCCGTGTAATCCTGCGAGTTCCGTAGCGGCTTGTGGTAGGCCATAAACCGCGAGGCTACGCCCGAAGGGGACAGAGGAAGGGCAAGGTCAGAACCTGCTGCAGGTGCCCTCAGACCCTGGGGCCCATCCGGGCGCAATCAGGGTTCGGAGGCCACCATAGTGGAACATTCTTCCATAGTGAGCAAGGGGCCCAGCCTTCCGGTTTCCAACCGCAGCCCTGCAGTTGGTCCTACCCCCCAGGGAGCCCCAGGCCCAGCCTGCCTCTGCCCAGTGCACCCTAAAGACGCCTCCCAGATATACCCATATGCTGTGCTCTAGGGCTTCAAAACATGCCTTGGGTTTTTCAGACTAAGTCAATTACTTTTCCAGCATGCATCCTTCCAGAGGGAAGATCCGGAAGGGGAGACAGAAAGGCAGGAGCCATTCCGCTGACAGGGTGAGGGCAGGCGGTGCAATGGTCATCCGTTTAGCCCGCTACCCACATCGGCGGTGGTTTGTGCATGTGAGTGAGGGGTGTGGCTGACCCCCCAGCGCTGGAGGAGTCCCGGAATGTCCCACTGACTGAGGATTTGGGGGAGGGGAGAGGAGAACAGGGCACACAGGGGTGCAGTCAGAGAATGGGGATGAGGACAGGGCCAGTGGAAGGCTCCCCAGAAAGGAGGAAGGGGAGACCATCCCAGATCAAGAGGCTCTTCCCAGGGGCTTGCGGTGACCCCCCAGGGCCGCTGCTTCTGGTCGTCCCCACCAAGTGAGGCCAGGCTTACCTAAAATCTGGCCGTCTTGTCCCAAATGCACAGAGGTGTTATACGCAGCCAGTCCCCTGCAAGGCCAGAGCAAGGGCTTCATCAGGGACCTGGCCACCCTCGAGGGCCAGCTGTGCTCCCCACCCTAGGCTTACCCTTTGGGACATTTGATGTTCGGGGGATCGCTCAGGAACCAGGGAAGGTACTTCTGGAACTGCTCCTCCGAGGGCCTCACAGGGCCAAGCGTCAGGCTAATGCAGGTCTTCAAGCAGGCCAGGGAGTCTGCAAAGATGGGGGGACTCTGGGCAACGGCCCCCCAGCCCAGGCAGGCGGCCCCCCATTCCCTTGCAGGTCCCCGGGCACTGCTGCCACCGAAACACACAACACACGTGTAACAGGTGTGCTCTGGCAGACGAGGGGCTCCCCTCTTGGTCACGGAAGCTGCCTGCAAGTCTAGCAGGTGGGAGAGCCAAGCAGGGGGCCGAGAAATGACCCCCCACGGCCTCCCCTCTCCGCTGACACATGAGACTCCTCTGAGGCCAAGGCCGAATGCTAGGTGCGGCTCTCCCTCCCACCCGCGTGACTGCAGCTTGGGGTGCGCTCACCCCCGCACGTGCCCCAAGCCCGTACCCCCACCCTGACTGACCCTGCGAGAGCGCGGAAGGGGTGAAGAGGGCCTAGACATGCTCCTTCCCTTGCCGTAGCTTCCCAAGTGCTGGAAGGCCGGGCGTCCCCAGAGACCCCATACTCACTGACGGTTGAGGGGCAGAATTCGCCTTTATTAGGGCCGTAGATGTAGAGGCGGCAGCAGGAGGATGGGGTCAGCCAGTCGATGAAGTCATCCACCCAGGAGGAGGCGGGGATGGCCAGGTAGGACCTGAGGGCCAGGAGAGAGGACGCTGGGTGGGGGCAGGACCCGGCGGGCGGGCAGTGAGTCTTTTCTGCAGTGCCCCCCTCCCCCGCAGGCACAGGGCAGCGGGAGGACAACTGCGTGGGGTCAAGGAGTCCACAAGCGGGGCGGGGGGCACAGACAGGGCTTGGCAGGGGCACTCACTCCTCGGGGAACTCGGTGGCATATTGTATCTTCTGGGTTAAGGAATAGCTGTCACATCCTGCGCTGGAGCAAATGGCGTTCATACCCGCCTTGCTGGAGAAGTTGTAGCCCCCTGTGGTGACAAAGTAGACTGGGGCCCCCACCTCGAAGTAGCGGTTCAGGCTGAAGAAGTAGTCCAGCAGGTATGAGTCCTGGAACAGAAGATAGTCCCGGGGCTGGGGCCTGACTCACCTGCAGGGGCTCACAGAGGCACGTGCACACTCACGGAAGCACATACACATGGAGGCACATATAGAGGTACATACACACTCACAGACACACATATACACAGACTCATGAGATACATATTCCCGGAGGTACATACACGGTCACAGAGGCACACACTCACAGAAGACATGCAAGAGGTACATTCTAACAGATACCCGTGAGAGGTACCCGCACAGACGCCCACGCCCACACAGACCCGCGCCCGCAGATGCCCGCGCCCACAGAAGTACACTCACAGTCACCTCGCAGAGGGGTTCGGTCGGAACTGTACCCACAGAGTACACACTCAAAGGCAGTCACATCCCTGCATGATCACAGGGACACACACAGAGCACACCCACGTAGGTGTAAGCACAGAAGCGCGTGTGAGCACACTCTGACACACCCACACTCAGGTCCTGCCGCCCCTTCCCATTATCTCTTTTCTACCACAGCGACAGTCTAATGAGTTGCTCTGTGACCGAAGCCCACACGTGTGTGCACCTGTGAACATCTGCCTGCACACCTGCAAGGCCGTGTGTCAGGCAGCTACCTGATCTATTCCCTTCCCCTGAGCGGTGTCAGAGAAGATGGCATAGAAGTACCAGGCATCTGTCCCCTGACCTGGGCAGCCCTGGGCGGGCAGCACCTGTCTGATAGAGCTTGGCGCTCTAGGGTCTGCTAAGGGCTTGCAGCTCCGTGGAGGAGGCCCGGAAGCTGAATCATGATCCATGGCAGCAGCCTTTAGCTCTCAGCATGGTAGTGGCCAGCCGGCCACGTGCAGGCACTTTGCACACAGCTTGTGGGGTCCAGTGTGGGACATGAAGACCCCGGCCCCCAAAGATCACGTATTTGCATTCTGACCACTGGCCACTGCTCTGACCTCAGTGGTGCAGAGTCAGGCTGCTGCTGTCAGCTCCCCTTCTCGAGCTGGCGCGATTGTCGAGGTGTCTAAGTGACGAGTTACGGGTTTATTGAGTTTCCTCTTCATGTTTTCCCTTTTCCCCCCTTTTGGCAGCCAGACATATAAAGAATGGGACATTCAAAGGCAATCACAAATACAAGTGAAGTCACCACACATTACCCGGGCAAGGCTTGGGCTCAGAAAATACCTGATAAGACTTTAATTTTATAGCTCAGGCTAATCTCCAGGACAGGGACACCGACAATAATCACATTTTTTTTTAAAAGCAAACCCCCAGGGAAAGGGGAGAATCTGATCTTTAGAGTTAGCATACGGTAAGACTCAACTGTCCATTTCTCAACAACTGTCACAGACACACAATCAATCAGGAAAGTATGGCCCGTACCTAGGAACCAGCACTCATTAACAGGTGATCTTGAGAAAGACCAGATGGTGGATGCATCAGACAGACACTTCAAACTCCTGTTTTAAAGATGCTCAGAGAGCAGCCGGACAAAGCCAGGAGAAACAAGTGTGAGCACACGGGAACACTTAACCAACAGAAAACATGAAATAGAACCCAGAAAGGAATTTCTGGGCTGGAAAGTACGAGGATTACATGAAAAATCCTAGTCATAGATTATATGATCTTATGTACATGAAACTCTAAAATTCCACTCCAAACCCCTTTTAAATAAATCCAGCAAGGTTGCAAGTTACGAGATTGACGCACAAAAAAAAATCAGTCTCATCTCTGTACAGGAGCACTGACTAGCCCAAACAGAACTAGGGAAAGCCTAATTATAATAGCATGAAAAGAATAAAGTACTTAGGAATTAATGGTCACACAAGGGGTGAAAGGCTACACGCTGACAGCCACACAGCATCACTGAAAGTAACTAAAGGACACACCAGTGGGAAGATATCTGCGTCCGTGGGCTGGAAAACTGACTATTGTTCAAGCCGCTAGAGAGTCTCCACATTCAATGCAATTGGTCCAGAACCGAATGACCTTTCTTGCAGAAACGGAAAAATCCACCCTAAAATTCAAAAGGGACTCCAAATAGCGCAGACAATCTTTAAAAGAACAAAGCTGGAGGACTCAGGGCGCCTGGGTGGCTCAGTCAGTTGGGAGTCCGACTCTTGATTTTGGCCCAGGTCGTGGAATCCAGCTCTCCTTAGGCTCCACACTCAATGGGCAGTCTGTGTGGGATTCTCTCTTCCTCTGCCCCTCCCCATGCTTGCTCGCTCTCCCTCAATAAATAAATCTTTAAAAACAATGTTGGAGTGCTCACATCTCCTGGTTTCAAAACTTGCCACAAAAATGCAGTAATCAAATCAGTGAGGTGTTGGCATGGAGAAAGACACACAGACCAACCGAATGGAGGAGCAAGCCCAGACACAAACCTTGGCATATATGGTGACATGGAATTTGACAAAGGAGTGAAGGCCATTCAGTGGGGAAAAGGAGTCTCTTCAGCAGATGGTTCTGGGACAACGGGGCATCCACACACAAAAGAATGAAGTTGGACCTTCAAAAATATACACAACTATAGCAGCCATGTCCACAAGTGCCAAAATGTCCATCGACAGATGAAAGGATAAAGAAGATGTGGTCTATACACACAGTGGAGTATTACTGAGCCATCAAAAAGAATGAAATTCTACCACTTGCAATGACATCAATGGAACTAGAGGTATTATGCTAAATGAAATAAGTCAGAGAAAGATGATTACCATATGATCTGACTCCTGGATTATAAGATACAAAATAGGATCACAGGGAAAGGGAGGGAAGAATAAAACAAAATGAGATCAGAGAAGGGGGCAAACCCTAAGAGACTCTTAACTCTAGGAAACAGACTGGGGGTTGCTGGAGAGGAGGTGGGAGGGGGGAAGTGGTAACAGTGATGGGCCTTAAGGAGGGCACATGATGTGATGAGCACGCGGTGTCATATGTGACTGATGAATCACTCACCTCTACCTCTGAAACTAGTAATACACTGCGTGTTAACCAAATTGAGCTTAAATTTTAAAAAATAATATATATGTTATATATATACATATAATTACATATAATTTTGGTTATATGCTATTAAACAATTATCAAAATATCTGTATCTCTTTACAAATTTTATACAAAGATTTATACTCTTTCTCTAATGTGTTATCTCTTTTATATAAGGACATTTTCTTCTGTTATTAGCTTTTAATAATGTAAAACTTGCTTTGATTTCTGTGTGCCTCATCCTAGTCAGATAATGAAGTGACTATGCAATCTATAAGAAAAACAATTATATAAGGAAGTGTTTGTGACACAGGTATGATAATTTTTTACATTAATAAAGTAATCACAATAAAAAATTATACACAACTTTGGGGCACCTAAGTGGCTTGGTCAGTTGAGCGTCTGACTCTTGGCCTCAGCTCAGGTCTTGATCTCGGAGTTGTGAGTTCAAGTCCCATATTGGGTTCCACACTGGGTATGGAACATACTTAAAAAAAAAAAAAAGGAAAACATATATATAACTATGTACAAAAATTAACTCAAAATGGATCCAACACTTAAGAGTTGAATTTTTAATACCCTTAGCAGAAACATAGGAGAAAGGCTTCAAGATCCTGGATTTGGTGATTATTGCTTGAATGACACCAAAAGCCCAGTTAACAAACAGAAAAATAGGCAAATTGTACTTTATGAAAATGAAAAACTTTTTTAAGGTTTTATTTTTAAGTTATTGCTATACCCAGCATGGGGCCTGAACTCATGACCCTGAGATCAAGAGTCACAGTCTCCTCCAACTGATCCAACCAGGCACCATGACAATTAAAAACTTTCATTCAGGGCGCCAGGGTGGCTCAGTGGGTTAAGCCTCTGCCTTTGGCTCAGGTCATGGTCTCAGGGTCCTGGGATCAAGCCCCACATTAGGCTCTCTGCTCAGCAGGGAGCCTGCTTCCCCCACACTCTCTCTTCGCCTGCCTCCCTGCCTACTTGTGATCTCTCTCTCTGTCAAATAAATAAATAAAATCTTCAAAAAAAAAAAAAAAAAACCTTTCATTCATCAGAGGACACTACAAATAGAGTAGAAAGGCAACAGATATGAATGAAGGAAACATCTGCAAACCATGTATCTGATAAGGGATTCTGCCCAGAATATCTAGAGAATTCCCCAAATTCAACAAAGAAACAAAACAACAACAAAAAAAAGGAAGTTGTTTCAAAAATGGGCAAAACACTTGAACAGACATTTCTCCAAAGAAGACACACAAATGGCCAATGAGCGCATGAAAAGGTGTCCAGCATCACTGATCATCAGGGAAAGCAGATCAAAACCTCACTGAGATACCCCTTCACACCAGGATGGCTGCCATCAAAGCAGAAAAAGAAAAAAGCCAGAAACAGCAAGTGTTGGCATGGACGTGGAGACCTCGTGCCCCTGGAGCGCCATGGCGGGGTTGTAAAACAGAACAGCTGCATGGGAAACAGTATGGCGGTCCTGGACAAATTAAAATTAGGATTATCATCCGATCCAGCGGTCCCACCTATGGGAACACATCCAAAAGAATGGGAAGCCCATTCTGGAAGAGACAGCTCTGCATGCTTGTTCATAGCAGCCTCAGTCCTACCTGCTCGAACATGGAAAGAACCCGTGTCATAGCAGACACATGATGGATAAACAAAATGTGGTGTGTGTGTGCGCGTGAAAATCCCCAGCCTGGAAGAGGAAGGAGCCCCCGACCCACTCCCGCGTGGCTGACCCCGGAGGATGCCATGCTGAGTGGGAGCCATGCACAGAAGGACACGCTGTAGGGTCCTGGCTCCAGGAGGTGCTGGGAGGCGTCCAACCCAGGCTGACTCAGCACCACCTGCCAAGCCCCTGCCCCCCAGCCCTGTCCCTGACTCTCCTGAACCCCAGGGGAGTGAGGCCACCAAGCAGGCTCACCTTGGGCAGAGCCAGCTCCTGATCCAGCCCCACGCTGATGTGGCACATGAAGTAGAGCCCCACTCCAAACAGGCCCGTGAACAGCAGCAGCTGGGGAGAGGGGGAATATTCTGGAGCTGGGCGGACGTGAATCCCAGCCATCCAGGGTGTGAGCCCCAGCGGCCCCGGGCAAGCCATCAACCTCTCCATGGGCCACAGGACCAGGCGCCAGGCTGAGCAGACCCTCCCGTACCCCCTGCCGCACCTCCCGCCCCACTCACCACGACCCCGCGCATGACCCGGTGCAGCAGGAGTGGGACATAGAACTTGCGAAAGAACCAGAGCAGGAGCCCCTCACTTTGGTCAGGTGGGGGCAGCTTCGGGGCGCCCACGCAGCAGCAGACATCCAACCGGGAAGCCTGAAAAGAGACAGACCCTTGGGATGGTCCCAAAGCAGCCCCCGGAACTGCCTCCCTCCTGTGGAAGTGCCTCCCCAGGGGATGTCCCAGAGTGCTTTGTTGTTTGTTTTTCTGTCTTGATTAAACACCTCTAAACTTTGCACTGTCGCAGAAATGCTAGCTCCCTCATCTCATTTACGTTTTTTTACTCGACCTTTGACCTTTCGTACTTTGCAGGTTTGATTGTATTCCCCTAAACCACCTTTTCTCTGGGGCCCTGGGGGCTTCATGCCCACACAGCGCAGCACCTGTCCCTGCACCCAGCCCCTCTCTCTGAGCCTGCTCTGTGAAGGCATGAGGCTCCCCCACCCCCATCCCTACAGAGATGAGCCTGGGCAGGTCCCTGGGTCCTGCACCACCCCTACCTCCTGCCTCCTGCTGTCCAGAGAAAGCAGGGCCACAAAGGCGGACACCTGGAGCAGGAAGTCAAGAACGATCGCAAAGCCGGAGGTCAAGGCGAAGGTTCTCACAGCTGGCATGGGGGTCAGGGCCCCTGGAAGGTGCAGGGGTGAGTCTCAGGGCATGGTGTCTGCTCAGAGGAGTGCAGGGAAGGGGGCTGCCCACCCCCAGTGCCCCCAGCCCCCCTGGCCGCCCAGGCTCACCGAGAAAGAAGCAGATGGCCTCAGACAGGCTGCAGAGCAGCATACTGGGGGCCACTCTGCCCAGCGCGCGGCCAATGTGGGCCTCTCGCCGCTCCTCGGGCCTCCGAGGCAACCTCTGCATGGGGACATCAGGGCCAGTGTCCAGAGCCAGCCATGGGCAGGGAGCTGGCCTGTCTGTTCCCGCAGTCTGCCCGTCAGGAGCAGAGCCCACCAATGCTCTCTGCCTCGACCTCTTCTTAGGGTCTGGCCCAGACACATGCTTGGCGCACTTTGGGACTCGTTCCAGCACGCCCCTGGGTCCCTCAACATCCGCCCACAGGAAAGGCAGATCAACTCGGACTGCCCATCCGTGGCATGCCACGGGGGAGGCTGTGTGGTGCCACGTGATGCCCCACAGAGGGCATGGCGGCCCGAGGGAGAGTAAGTGCAGGGGACAGCGCATCACAAAGATGACACGGAACCGTCTGTGGTCTATGTGCCCGTGTCTGCCCACGAACGAACAGAGTTGGCCTGGCCCCGGGGGCTGCAGGAGCCCCCCGCTCTCTCACCTGGTACTCCAGAACGAAGATGAAGATATTGTCGGCCCCCACGGCCAGCACCAGGAAAGGCACCACCTGAAGGATCACTAGGGAGGAGGGCACCCCCAAGTAGGAGAAGAAGCCCATGGCCGCCGTGACTGCTCCCAGCACCACCGCCACCCCGCCCAGGCCCAGCGTCACCTTGGAGTCCACCTGCAAGGGAATCAGGCTCAGCTCTGGGCTGTCTCGCGTCGCAGGGTGTTCTAAGGGTCAGCTTTGCGTCTGCTCCGGGGGCCTGTCCAAGAGCAGCGTACCTCCAAGAAGCGTTACCCCTTGGGGAGCCCCTGTG
This sequence comes from Mustela nivalis, assembly GCF_964662115.1. NCBI lineage: Eukaryota > Metazoa > Chordata > Mammalia > Carnivora > Mustelidae > Mustela > Mustela nivalis. The sequence continues at coordinate 90,526,930 of NC_139031.1, forward strand.
GGGAAGGTTCCGGATATCCTGACAAGCCAAGCCACCCCACCTTGCCCTCCCACCCGCCCCAAAGTCTCACCAGCACTCGGCGCCAGCTGGAGTAGCTGCCCAGGGCCAGGGAGATGTACAAGAAGATGACGATGTAGCTGACCCCAAAGATGGGCAGGTCCTGGGCCGTGGTGCGGTTGATCTCGTCCTCCAGGGAGCGCTGTGGACACACCCCGCCAGCCCCGCTCACCCAGGGGCTCCTGGAGCCCCAGCAGGGCTGTGGTCCGGCCTCCCAGATGAGCAAGCCCAGGGCTGCTCAGGAGGGAAGGAACCCACCTGAGCCCCGTCCCGGGTCCCCTCCCCACAAAGCCAGGGACCCCGAAACCTACTTCCGCCATGAATGTGACCTGGAACCTGCCAGCTGTCTGCCGCTGGAAGGCTTTCATCTCCTCTAAGAAGGCTGCCTCCCAGAGCTTAACATGGGCCAGCCGGGGGTCCCCAGGTTCATAGTTGTTGAGGGAGAAGGTCATGATCAGGGCCTCCGCCTCAGAGTAGTCCTTCCCTGGGATGCAAAATGCTCAGCTACCCTCCTTCCTCACCTCTGCTCCCCTCCTCACCCAGCCTCCTCTCCCCCACGCCAGCCCATCCCTGTCTCCCCTCCCCTCTCCAGCCTCACACCTACTCCCCTCCCTATCCAAATCATGGTCTAACCCCTCCACCCGACCTCCCTCTTTTAGTCAAGGGCCAGATCTGTGAACCCAGGCACAGACCAGAGGACCTGAGCGAGCAGGGGAAAGCTGAAGGAGGTGGCAGGCCCACGGTCCCCTCCAGCCCCTGCTAGGACCGGCTACCCCCAAGCAGCAAGAGCCCATCACTATTCCCTCCCATCACTGCCCCTGCCCCATACGGCCCCCTCGCTGGCCTCCCCCAGGGCCACCTGGCTTACCTTTGTAGCCTCCCACGGCAAGGAAGGGGAAGACCGGACCTCCATAGTCAGCCATGCAGCTCAGGGCCAGGGCTGTGCCATCCTTGAAGGTGAGTGGGGCACTGGGGGCAGAAGGAAGGACCTTTCCTGGCCCTGTGCCTATTGCCAGGCCTGGTGCCAGCCCCAGGCTGCCCGCACCGGCACCTGACCCCATGGTCAGAACCGTTTCTCCCAGTAAGATTTCATGTGACCCAACTCACAGCGGACCCTCTCCCCGCACAGCCGCCCAAGGATCTGGGCTAAGGGCTGCACCCAGACAGGGTGGGTGGGCCTCACACACACAGCTCCCTGGGGGACACCAGGAATTCTCCCCTGGGGTCAGCACAAGTAGCTGCATGGACCTCGACCGCTCAGCCTCCTCCCTTGCCAGCCTGGAGCCCTCCAGGCCCGAGCTCAGATCCTTCTTTCTGCGGACAGGTGAGTAGCCCAGGGCCTCGGGCACGTCTCTACTGAGCCTTCCTGCAAACACATCCTGGGCACAGGGATGAAGCGTTCTTTGTGAGTATGTCTGTCACCAGCTGTCTTGGGCATGCTGGCTGCCTGGGACGAGGAGAGGCTCACGACACCTCTGGGCCTGTTTTCCCATCTCTGGAATGGGCATCATCAGCCACCGGAGAGCTGTTGTGAGCTTCCAAAATCAAAATCAAGCTGGCGTGAGCTTTGGACCCAGGGCCAGAGCTTCCTCCCCAGCCCGCCAGCCAGGGCCAAGCACAGACTCTGGGAAGCGGCTCAGAGCATGGGCTTCCCCGAGGGGCAGGGCCCTGGGTCTCCCTCCACTAATCCAGTGGTTCTCAGTGTGGTGTGAGGGCCCAGGGTCTGCAAGGCCAGAACTATTATAACCACTAAGATGCTGTTTGCCTTCCCCCTTATTTGACAATTTAAGGGGTACAGACGGTTCACCAAGACAGCCTCGGGCTCTGTATTGCAACCGACAGCTAAGACAAACCCCTGTTGACTCCGGTGCAGTAGCAAAGCTAACCCCAAGCCCATGGAAGGCTGTTGCAACCTCTCTCCCTTGTCTGGCGCATAGGGGTGAGGCCGCGCATTCTCAATGGGCTCTGGACCAGGGCCCGGCTGGACTCTATCTAGCGGACACCGTGCCACCTCTGTGGACTTGCGATGGGCTCGGTACTGTTGTTTGTAAAGAACTAACACAGATGTTTTCTTTTCTGTTCTGCTTTCTCATGTGGGAGAGGTTGGGGGACCTGGGTCTCTCCAGATGCTGGGGACCTCTGTCCACTGCAGCCTCGGACAGCCTCAGCCACTGCCTGCTCACGCGCCGCCCTCCAGGCTGGGGTGGCCCGGGAGCCTTCACTCCCAGCCCCAAGGCCTGGAAGCCTCCTTAGCTTCCTGGTTTGCCCTGTGGCAGAGAGGAGGCAGCTGGGACTGAGCCCCAGAAGCTCCAGGCTGTGTGGCCGTCTCCTGCCCAGGGGACACCCAGCCCAGGAGTGCAGAACCTGATCTGAGCCCTAGCCCCTGCCCTGGCCCAAGGGCACCTTGCGGGGGACCCTGCTGGCCTCCGGGGCCTGTGCGGAAGCCCATGCACGTGTGGGGCCGTCACATCACTCTGTAACACACAAAGCAAGGACGTGCAAGGATGCCACTGCTCTGTCCGAGTGGAGTGGAAGCCGGGAGGCCCAGAATGCCCCGTGCAAATCTGCAATAGCCAGTGAGAGCTCACAGAGAGAGAGGGCCCTTGGGGGAGACGTGAAGAGAAAGGGAGTGGTCTGGGTCTAGATCTGAGACCCAGACATAGAGCCACCTGGGAGCCTAGTGGCCGCGAGGCCCTGGCGCGTACAGCAGCCCCGGCTGGGGCGGGCTGTGGGGGACTCACTTGACGCAGTAGAGGAAGTGGTCCCTCCAGTCCACCTGGGAGGTCTGCCCCGTGAGTGTCTGGTTGGCCGTGAGCAGCAGGTGCGAGCGATTGCTCTGGAAGTACTGCAGGAGGCTGTTGACGCAGCAGTCGGAGAGACTGGCATTGTGCGGGTTGAGGGGCGCGAAGCAGACGTCCCGCAGTGAGATGTTGCGCTTCTCGTTGGGCGACCACACCTGTAAGTTGCGCAGCCTCTCCTGCAGCTCTAGCAGCTCCAGCAGGACGTCTAAGGCCAGGATCCCACTGAAGTTCTTGGGCCCGAGCAGCAGGGAGTTGTAGTGGTAGCTGGGCTGCCCGGGTGCCGTCAGGATCACTTGGTTGGTCCGGAGGAAGGGGCCGAAATGCTGGTCGTGGAAGGCCTTCTCGCTGCGGGCTTGGCTACTGGGGGCCGACCACAGCTCCACGGGGTCCGTGGTCAGCTGCAGAAAGGCTAGGCCCCCCGACAAGGCCACCACCACAGCAATGGACAGGAGGAGGACGGTCAGTGGCCACGAGGCCACCCACATGCCCCAGGCCTGGAAGCACCGGCTGAGGACAGTGTGGGTGGAAAGGCTGAGTCTGTCGGACAGGCTTGTCCCTGCTTTGGGGTCCGGTGTCTTGTGCCGGCGGCGGGACGTGACCAGGCGGGTCGCCACCAGGAAGGTGGTGAGCAGGACAAACGCGGAGCAGAGGAGGATGACGAGGACCAGCCCGCCCGCCATCCGGCCCAGGTAGAAGGTGGCGTCCAGGGCCTGGGGCCGGGCGATGACAGGGCAGGATGCGGCGCAGTCCTGGCAGGAGCAGGCGGCCGTGCCATTGCCCTGGGACACATTGCAGGGCTGGACCTCCCCGTTCAGAGGCTGTATCCCACTGCCGGGATCATGGCCAGGCTCCAGCAGGTGGAAGGTGATGTCCAGGGGAGCCAGGCCATTCCCCGTGTCCCCCTGGAAGTTGAGCCAGCGCTGAGCGGTGCAGAGGGCGGAGCCGTACACACCGCACATGGCGCCCACCGCCAGCGTGGCGGCCGCGGGGATGCGTACCCGGCTGCACGAGTCGTAGGTCCGCTGCGCGAAGTCGTGCTGGTAGAAAGCCTCGTAGGCCACCACGGCCGGGGCCCGGCCACCCCCACCCCCCGCCACGCGGGTCACGTTGATGAAGAGGCTCTGGTCGGGGCTGCAGGTGTTGTGGCAGTGCAGGTTCACAAAGTTGTCGGAGCAGGCGGGGCAGCGGGTGAGCAGGGCCTTGGTGACCGCCAGGCTGGCCTCGAGGGACACCAGCTGCTTGGAGGAGCAGCAGGCGTACGTGGAGTTGGGCCCCGCATAGAGGCGGGGGCAGATGCGCCGGAGGAGGGTCAGGTGGTCGCCGGAGACGAGCACAGCGCGCGTGTTGGACAGGCAGGACACATTGGACAGCGGGGCCAGGCCCCCGGACAGCTCCGGGTTCCTCCCACACTCATCGTAGAAAGCGCAGTAGCCGGGCTGGTGGATGGGCGTGTGCAGCTCGCCCTGGGCCTACGGGCAGGGCGACATCAGCACGGCCCCCGCCGGGCAGCACCTTGGGAGGCTGACGGGCAGCGGGGGCCGAAGGACCCGGAGCAGGGGCAGGCGTGGGGGGCACTGCTGGGAGACCCAGGGAGAGGTAGGGCCCCTCCCACAGTGTCTGGAGGACACCTCTGCCAGGCTACAGTGGTGGGGTCTCTGGAGAGGGAGGTGGTCGGACAGACCTGCATTTCACAAGGTCACAGTAGAGGGCAAGGGGACAGGTGGGGAGAATGGGGTGGGCTGGGGGACCCCCGGAGGCTGCTGTATGGTCCCGCTGGGACACAGTGGCCTCTGACAGGTCAGGGGCTGAGACCAAGTGGCCTTGCCCTCTAGGCATGGTTGCTTCAAAGGTGGCTGCCGTCTGCCTGAGCCGCGGCCCGTACACAGAGGCCCGGGGCCCCTCTTGGAGATTCTTGGGGCCCAAAGCCTTCGCCCATCCGCCCAGATGTGCGAGTGACGGAGAAACTTGAGGCAAGCACCCCAGAACTATCCGGCCTCCAGATGCTAAATCCTCGTCAGGTGATCCCCCATAGCACCCCGGGATGGGAGCCTCCCTCAACCCTCTGCTCCCACCTCAGGCCAGGACGTCCACGCGCACCACAGATGGGAGGCACTCCGCCACCCCGGTCCCCAGGACCCTCACCTGCACCCCTCCCGGGGCTGCCTGGGATCCCTCACCCATCCAGGCCCTCCTCACTGTGGCCATGCAGCCGCCAGCACAGTACTCCCCCAGGGCGGCGGTGGCAGAGAGGCTATGGCCGCCCACACCCAGACTCACCAAGTGCAGGAGCAGTGCCCACAGCAGCCAGCCCCTCAGGCCAGCCTCTGCCATCCCAGCACGGGAAGGGGTCCCAGGGCAGTGGGGCTAGGCCACGGGGACAGCCGGGGACAGCCAAGGGCTGGCTCTTGGAGACTCACAGTGCTTGTCGAGGTAGCTCATGTACTGAAACTCGGGGTGTACAGTGAGGCGGGCTCCCCGTCAGGGACAGCCTGGCCTGACTTGGCCAGGACCAATGGGGCTGAGCCCCACACCTCCCTCGGCTCCCCATTGGTTAATGATCCACTTCTCCTCCCTCTTGCCCTTGTCCCCGTCTCTCCATAAGCCTCCCAGTGAGGTGCTGGGGTCTCCCCTGGGTCCACTTCCCAAAGCAAGAGCAGGCCATCCGAACCCCACTCAACACTCGCCCCCGGCCTGTCCAGCCTCAGCGCCCCCTCTACCCAGCCCCCTCTTGAGACCAAGCCAGCTGGGGCCGGGACACACCCTTGCACTGTCAGCCTTAGCAACAGTTGTTAATTAATATTAACAACCTGATAACAGAGGGGACAGTTAGGGGTGGAGTGACCAGTGACAAATGTCCTCCTCTGGGTGGAGGGGGAAGATCAGCTCCCCTGACGGCACACAGAGTTCCCAGACGTGAGAGCCCAGGCCCTCCTCTGCCCGCCCCCCTCCGTCCCATCCCAGCCAGGCCAGGCCTGTCCCCACCAGCCCTGGAGGGGCAGTGTTACCGCGAGCCCCACGCAAACAGCGCAGGTGCACGGACTCACCTTCTGCTCCCTCCCTCGGGCTCTCCCTATCACCAGCGGTCCAGACCTTGGCCCCTGCGCGGAGGCTGGGCTGATAAGGGAGCCTGTGAGAGCACCTTCTGCGTGGCCGCCCACCCCAGGCAGCTGCAGGAAGAAGCCTGCTATTTCTAACCTCCCACGGCTCAAGGACCCTGGTCTGACTCAGAGGAGCCACCTCAGCCATGCCGGGAAGACAGAAGCCGAGGGGGGCTCAGGCCCACCCTGAGTCAGCTCTGAGTCACCTCACGTAGAGAGGAGTCAAGGGCCCGGCCGTCCATGTGCAGTGGCTGTGGAGCCTCCAGCCCCCCCTCAGGGCTTCTGTCCCTGCTCCTGGATCTTCCCCCCAGAAGCAAAGCCTGAGACTGGGATGTCACTGCACACAGTTTATCACAGGTGACCCAGATGGCCCCAGCAGGGGTGCAGGGACGAGCCAGGGAGTGGAAGGAAGCCTGCGTGGTCTCCGGGGTCTCAGCTGACACACGCCCAGTCCAGAACAGAAGACGGTTGTGCTCCCCACAATCTGTGTGCGCCCAGGCTCTGTCCCGCAGAGCGACAGATCCAGCTCCTGGGCCGGTGCCTGCGTGTGTCGTATCATGCCTTAGTTTTCGGTTCGTGACTTTGTGCTCAACTGTTAGCTCCTCCATCTCGCACTGATTCAGACCGAGATCCTGGAGATCAGATTAGGGGGCCAAAAGGCGCCAGGCTTCTGTCCTGCGTGCCGGGCCCGCGGGCGCTTCCCTGGGCTAATCTGGAGCGCGGTGATTAGCAGATCGCCTGGGCACTTGCGGGGGAAGGGCTCAAACGGCCGACACCCCAGTGCCGAAATGCTTTCCGCTGACACCAGTGATACCCAAGCGCCCGGGGCAGCAGCCTCGCAGTCACTGCGTGCCATCTCTGCTGTCAGGCCGGACGCCTCCTTTCCCAGTTTCCTTTGAGACGAGGGACATGGGGTCATGGGCCTGCTCTGGCCCAGAGAGGGTTGAGTGGGAGCGGGTCTCCCGGCTCAGAAGATGGCGCAGGGGAGAAGCCTGCCGGGGTCCGGCTGGCAGATGCTGGACAGCGCGCCCCAGGCCTTCAGAGAGTCCGCAGTCTGGGCTGAGATGCGGGGATCGGGCTGCAGCACTCGGCCAGCCTGGCATGACCCTGGGCTGGGTGTGCGGGTGACGCTCTGACCAGCCCAGGTGCGCTGTGGGGACTCCCTGGGCGGCCGGCCTGGAGGGGGAGATGTAGGGTCTTGGCACCTCGGGGCAGCCTTCGTCTTCTCTGTTGTCAGAGCCCCAATGCTGTGTCTGCCGTGCCGGGGAGAGACGCTTCCCTGCCCTCCCTGCCTCCTTTGCAGCGGGCCGTGGTCCTGTGGTCCTGTTCTGGCCAGTGTGAAGACTTTTTTTCTCATGTGTCATTTTTTTGGAGTGGTCCCCTGTTTGCAGATCCCACCCACCCCACCACGGGCCACAGCCCATTACTAACTGCATGCGTTAGTGGGGTACCTTTGCTGCTGTCTATGACCCAGGAGGGACAGGTTACTATTAAGGCGAGTCCACCGTTTACGTTGGAGCTCACCCTTGGGGAGCTGTGGGATTTTACATTGTACAGAACAGTCTCTCTGCCTAAAACTCCCGCACTCCACCTTTACCCATCCTGCCTTCCCAAAGCCCCGACCGCCACAGCTTTTCGTGCAGACGTTTGTTGGCGAGGCAAAACACACACCACAAAACTTACCGTGTCCACCGTCTGAAATTCAATACCTGCGCACTGTGGTACCGACATAACCACCGTCCCTCTTGTAAATAGGAGCTCTGTGCCTGCTAAACCCCACCTCCCCGGCCCCCTGAGACCCCCGCTCTGCTTTCTGTCTGCACGATTCTGAGCACTCCAAGTGCCTCACGTAAGTGCGACCAGACCGTCCTTGTCTTTCCTGTGACTGCCGTATTGCAATACGGCTGAATGCTGTGCCATGGCTGTGCCATGGCGTGGACAGACCAGGGGCTGCTGAAGGACGCCCAGGGCTTCCACTGTTGGTTACTGTGAATAATGTCATGACCATGGTTGTGCTGCTTGCCTCCCAGACCCTGTTGCAAATCTTTGGGGTACGTATCTAGCCATGGAATTGCCAGACTAGGCAACTTTATTTTTAACTTTCTGAGGAGCTAGCCTATGGTGTCCCACAGTGGCTGCATCCTTCCACACCCCCACTTTTTCACACCCTCTGCATGGGGTTTGCCGCTGTTTCAATGGCAGCAGTCCTGATGTCCTCATCTGCAGATCCCTGGAGAAGGGTCTCTCCGAGATCCATGTCTAGCCTGCAGTCAGACAGGGTGTCTTGTTTGGTTGTTTCTTGTTGCATATTTGATGCTTTATCAGAGATGTGGTTTGCAAATATTTTCTCCCGTTCTGTAGGTTGCCTTTTTTCGTGGTTGACAGCAACCTTCGAGGCACCAAAGTTTTAAATTTTCACCGAGTCAGATTTGCCGATTTGCTAACGGTGCCTTTGAAGTCATAGCCAATGACTCACTGATAAATCCCATGTCACGAAGCTTTTGTCCTGGTTTCTTCTAAGAGTTTATACTCTAAACCCTCCCTTTTTAAAAGGGGGTCCCATGCCCAATGTGCGGCTTGAACTCATGATCCTAGATTGAGAGGGGCATTCTCCACTGATGGAGCCAGGCAGGCACCCCCACAATCTATGACCTCAAAATAATCTTTGAGGTCATTTTTGTATATGGTGTTAATAAGGGCTCAACTTCATTATTTCACACAATGGATATTCACTTTTCCAAACATTTCATGAAAAGACTGTCCTCTCTCCATTGAAAGGTCTTGGCACGTTTCTCAAAACTCATTCCACCATATACGCAAGGGTTTGCTTAGGAGCTGTTCATTTGGTGCCATCCCATTTGTCCATATGACTGTCTTACGCCAGCACAACTGTGTTCATTACTGTACATTTTTAGAGAGGGAGAGAGCAGGGAGAGGGGCAGAGGGAGAGAGAGAATCTTAAGCAGATTCCACACCCAGCACTGAGCCAAACATGGGGCTCTATCTCAAGACCCTGAGATCATGACCAGAGCCAAAATCAAGCGTCGGATGCTTCACGGACTGACTCCTGATGACTCTATATTTGTGTTAAGTTTTGAACTCAGGAAATGTGATGTCTTCCAACTTCATTCTCTTTTCAAGATTTTTAAAAAAATCTATGTGAGGTCCCTTGAAATTCCAATATGAAATTCCAATATGATAGATTTTTCCATTTCTGCAAAAAATGACATTGGGATTTTGATAAGGATAGCATTAAATCAGTAGCTCGCTTCAGATAACAATATCAACTATTCCAACCGGTCCACGAATACAGGGTTCTATTCCAGTTCCATCTCCTTTAGTCTCTTTCAGCAATGTTTTCTCATTATTGGTCTAGAGAACTTTCACTTCCTCCATGAATGTAATTCCTAGGGATTTTACTCAGTTTGATGCTATTGCAAAAGGAATTTTCCCCTCAGTTTCCAGAACAGTTTGTTCATTGTTCTTGTATAGAAATGCAACTGATTTTTCTGCGTAGACTTTGAAACTTTGCTGAATACCTTGTCTATTTGTTCTAACAGGTGTTTTTGTGAAGTCTTGAGGCTTTTTTACATATAAGACCATATCATCTGCAAACAGAGATCATTTACTTTTTCCTTTACAAGTTGGATGCCTTGTATTTCCTCTTCTCCCCTAACTGATCTGGCTGGGATTCCCTGTAGTATGCCAGGTGGGGTTGTGATTTGGGCATACTGGTCTCATTCTTGATCTTAGAGGAAAATCTCTCCATCTTGCATTGTGGGTAGGATGTTTGCTGTGGCTTGGTCATAGATGACTTTTATTATGTCGAGACATTCTTTCTACTCATGGTCTTTTGAGCGTTTTTATCATGAAAGTATGTTGGATTTTGTCATATGCTTTTTCTCCATCAATTGAGGTGATATAAATAGGAAGTTTATTGGGCTTCCCCCCTACATTTTGTTGATGTGGCGTAACACACCGAAATCATACTTAGTCATGGTGTTTAATCCTGCCAATATGCGCTAAACTCTGCTCACTAGAATTTTGTTGACTTTTGCATCAATATTCACAAGGGATATTAGTCCGTCATTTCCTTTCTTGAATGGTTTCTTTTTTTTAAGATTTTATTTAATTTGACAGAGAGAGATCACAAGTAGATGGAGAGGCAGGCAGAGAGAGAGAGAGAGAGGGAAGCAGGCTCCCTGCTGAGCAGAGAGCCCGATGCGGGACTCGATCCCAGGACCCTGAGATCATGACCTGAGCCGAAGGCAGCGGCTTAACCCACTGAGCCACCCAGGTGCCCCTCTTGAATGGTTTCTTTGTCTGGGTTTGGCATCAGGAATGATGGCCTTTTAAAATAAGTTAAAAGCATTCCCGCCTCTTAATTTTTTAAAAAAGATTTTATTTATTAATTTGACAGAAAGAGAGAGAGAGACAAGCAGGGGGAGCAGCAGAGGGAGAGGGAGAAGTAGCAGGGTGTGGTCAGAGAAGACAAAGCATATGGTACCTACCTTTTCAAATGTTGGGATTTAATTTGGGGCTCAACCCCAGGACCCTGGGACCATGACCCAGGCACCCCCATCCTTTTTTTTTTAAATGTCATTGAACTGTATACTTTATTTATTTTTAAAGATTTTATTTATTTATTTGACAGAGATCACAAGTAGGCAGAGAGGCGGGGGAAGCAGGGTCCCCGCTGAGCAGAGCGCCTGATGCAGGGCTCGATCTCAGGACCCTGAGATCATGACCTGAGCCGAAAGCAGAGGCTTAACCCACTGAGCCCCCCAGTTGCCCCCATCCTTTTCAATTTTTAAGGCAAGTTTGAGGAGAATGGGCGCGCTAGTGGCTCTTCAAATGTTTGTAGAAGTCACTCCCAAAGTCATAGGGACCAGGGCTCCCCTTTGTTGGCGCTGTTTCTGATTGTTTCAATCCCCTCACTCATGTAGCTCTGTTCGGGTTGTCTGTTCTCTCCTGATTTGGTCTTGACAGGTTTTGTTGCTAGGAGTTTGTTCATTTTATCTGGGTTATTCAGTTGCTTGTCACACAACTGTCCACTGTGCTCTCTTACAACACTTTATGTCTATAGGACTGGCAGTAATTTTCCCCACTTTCATTTATGATTTAGGCATTGGAGGCCCCTCTCTTCTTTTTTCTTAGTCAACCTAGCTACAGGTTGGTCAATTTTGTTGATCTTTTCAAAAAACCAACTTTAGGGTTCATTATTTTCTAGACTGTTTTCCTTCTCTCAATTCCATTGATCTCTGCTCTCATCTTTAGTATTTCCTTCCCCCTACTATCTTTGGGTTTAGTCTGTTCCTCTTTTTCCAGTTCCTTAAGCTGTAAAATTAGGATGATGATTTCCGATCTTTTTTTTTTTCTAATGTAAACATTTATGGTTACAAATTTCCACCTTAGTAACTGCTTTCATTGTATACCCTAGGTTTTGGTGTGCTGTGTTTTCATTTATCTTAAAGTATTTTCTTCTTCTTCTCCTTCTTCTTCTTCTTCTTTTTTGAGAGGGAGGACAGAGGTGCAGAGGGAGAAGGAGAGAGAGAATCTCAAGCAGAGTCCCCACTAAGCACAGAGCCTGACATGGGGCTCGATCCCATGACCACAGTCATGACCTGAGCCAAAATCAAGAGTTAGATGCTTAACTGACTCACCCAGGTGACCCAGGCTTTGAGTATTTTCTGACTTTGTGATTTGTTCCTGGGGCCCTTGGTTGTTTTTGAGTGTGAGGTATGGTCTCCACAAGTTTGAATTTTCCAGTTTTCCTTCTGTTTCTGATTTTTATCTTTACTCAGATGTGGTCAGAGAAAATATATCACATGATAGTTACCTTTTTAAAGATTTTATTATTATTATTATTATTTATTTGACAGACAGAGATCACAAGCAGGCAGAGAGGTAGACAGAGATACAGGGAAGCAAACTCCCTGCTGAGCAGAGAGCTTGATGTGGGGCTCGATCCCAGGACCCTGGGATCATGACCTGAGCTGAAGGCAGAGGCTTAACACACTGAGCCACTCAGGCACCCTGATATCTACCTTTTTATTTTTTTTAATTGTTATTATTATTATTTTTTTTTAAAGATTTTATTTATTTCTTTGAAAGAGAGAAATCACAAGTAGATGGAGAGGCAGGCAGAGAGAGAGAGAGGGAAGCAGGCTCCCTACTGAGCAGAGAGCCCGACGCGGGACTCGATCCCAGGACACTGAGATCATGACCTGAGCTGAAGGCAGAGGCTTAACACACTGAGCCACTCAGGCACCCTGATATCTACCTTTTTATTTTTTTTAATTGTTATTATTTTTTAAAGATTTTATTTATTTATTTGACAGAGAGAGATCACAAGTAGGCAGAGAGGCAGGCAGAGAGAGAGAGAGAGAGGGAAGCAGGCTCCCTGCTGTGCAGAGAGCCCGATGTAGGACTCAATCCCAGGACCCTGAGATCATGACCTGAGCCGAAGGCAGCGGCTTAACCCACTGAGCCACCCAGGTGCCCCTGATATCTACCTTTTTAAATGTTGGGATTTAAGGTGTGGACTGACTGTATGTATATTTTGAAAAGAAAGTGGTTTTTTTTTTTGCTGGTGGGCCAAGTGCTTTGTATTTGTCTGTTAGATCTGGTTGGTTTATTGTGTTGTTCATGTCCTCTATTTCCATACTTATGTCTGCACATCCTACCCATTATTAACAGGGGTCCTGGACTCTCCTACTATCACCGTAAGACTTTGTTTCTCCCTTCCAGTCTGTTCATTTTTGCTTGATAAATTTTGATGGTCTGTCATTAGATGCGTAAATGTTTATACACACTAATCTTCTCTGTACTGAACCTTGTACTAATATATAATGTCCTTCCTTGTCTCTTGTAATTTTTTTTTAGATTGTATTTATTTGTCAGAGGGAGAGAAAGAGAGCATGCAGGAGTGAGCAGAGGGGCAGAGACAGAGGGAGAAGCAAACTCCCTGCTGAGCAGGGAGCCTGATGCGGGGCTTGATCCCAAGACCCTGAGATCAACACCTGAGCCGAAGGCAGAGGCTTAACCCACTGAGCTGCCCAAGTGTCCCTCTTATAATCTTTTTTATTTAAAGTCTATCTTGTCCGGGCGCCTGGGTGGCTCAGTGGGTTAAGCCGCTGCCTTCAGCTCAGGTCATGATCTCAGGGTCCTGGGATCGAGTCCCGCATCGGGCTCTCTGCTCAGCAGGGAGTCTGCTTCCTCCTCTCTCTCTCTCTGCCTGCCTCTCTGCCTACTTGTGATCTCTCTCTGTCAAATAAATAAAATCTTTAAAAAAAAATAAAGTCTATCTTGTCCAATATTAGTATGGCTACCCCTCATCTCTTACCCCTCAAATCTTTTAAGATTTGCATAGAATATCTTTCTCTATGCTTTCACTATCGACCTGTGGGTTTATATGTCTCTTGTAGACAGCAGAGTTCGGATGTTTTCTTATCCATTCTGTCAACTTTTGACTTTTTATTGGATGGTTTAATTCACTTACATTTAAAGTAACTACTTTAAATTTAGTAACTTAAAAAAGAGGAACTGGGCATCAGGGTGGTGCAGTGGGTTAAGCGTCTAACTCTTGGTTTCAGCTCAGGTCCTGATCTCAGTGTCATGAGATAAAGCCCCGTGTCTGGCTCTAGGTTCTGCATGGAGTCTGCTTGGGATTCTTTCCCTCCCTCTCACGCTCTCTCTCTCCCCCTCAAATAAATAAATAAATAAATAAATAAATAAATAAATTTGAGGGAGAAAAAAAAATATATATATATATATATTTTTTTTTTTTTAAGAAAAGGAGGGACTTAACCCCGTGTCTGGCTCTAGGTTCCGCATGGAGTCTGCTTGGGATTCTTTCCCTCCCTCTCCTTCTGTCCCTCCAGCTCACGCTCTCTCTCTCCCCCTCAAATCAATCAATCAATCAATAAATAAATAAATAAATTTATTTGAGGGAGAAAAAAATATATATATATGGTTTTTTTTTTTAAGAAAAGGAGGGACTTAACTTCTGTCACTGTGCATTCTGACTCCGTGTCCTTTGTTTTCCATATACCCTATAGCTTGTTGAACTCATTTTCTGTCTTCTTTTGTGTTTACCTTTTATTTTATAGTGACATGTTTAAAGTCCTCCCTCATTTCCTTTGGTGTATATTCGATAGCTGTTTGCTTTGTGGTTGCCATGGGGATCACATTTAACATTCTAAAGTTACAACACTCTCATTTGAATTTATACCAGATTAATTTCAATAATATACAAAATCTTTGCTTCTTTGTAGCTCTACCCCACCTTTTTCAGTTGCTGATATCACAAAATTACACCTTTATACCTCAGGTGCCCCCAAACACAAGCTTACCTTTCTTTAAAATGCCTTAGTTTCTTCATTTATGCAGAAACAAGATTTGGGGTGACAAGACAGTCTAACTTTTTATTGTTAACAATTATTCATTGATAATGAATAATTATCTTTTAATTTAAATTTATTAGTTAAAATTAAATCATGCAGAAAACAAAAAGTGAAGGTACGGACCCCTGTTACAATGAAATAGCTTTTATAATTACCATGTGTTTATTTTTCTTGAGGTCTTGAGTTCTCTGCGTGGCTTTAAGTTACAGCCTAGGGACATCACTTCACTCTGCAGAACTCTACTGAGCACTTCTCAGAGGGAAGGTCCAGTGGCTACAAGTTTCATCAGGGTTTGTTTCACTGAGGTCTTAACTTCTCCCTCACTTCTGAAGGACCGTTTTTCTGGATGTGACTCTCATTCATACTTGGTTTGGTTTTCTTCTACATCCTGAATATATTGGCTCGCTGTCTTCTGGCCTCCAAAGTTTCTTTATTTATTTATATATATATATATTTATATATATATATATATTTTTTATTTTTTTGACAGACAGAGATCACAAGTAGGCAGAGAGGCAGGCAGAGAGAGAGAGAGAGAGTAGGAAGCAGGCTCCCCGCAGAGCATAGAGCCCGATGTGGGGCTCGATCCCAGGATCCTGGGATCATGACCTGAGCCGAAGGCAGAGGCTTTAACCCACTGAGCCACCCAGGCACCCCTGGCCTCCAAAGTTTCTGATGAGAAATTTACTGATTATCTTATTGAGGATATCTTGTATGAGAAGATTTGCTTCTCTCTTGCTGCTTTCAAGAGTATCTCTTTGGCTTTTGTAAATTTGATTGTAATGTGTCCCGGTGTGTGTCACTTTGAGTTTATCTTTCTTGGAGATAACTGGGTTTCTTAGATGTTTATATTCATGCCTTTCGTTATGTTTGGGACATTTTTGGCCATTATTCAATAGATATCCTCTCTGTGCCCCTCTCTCCTCTCCTTTTGGCACTCCTGTGACGGGGTGTGTTGGTAGCTTGCTGGTGTCCTACAGGTCCTTTAGGCTCCAACTGCTTTTCTTTCCTTTTTCTTTCTCTTTCTCAGACATGGTGTGTTCCATTGTCTTGTCTTCAAGTTGACGGATTCTTTCTTCTGCCTGCTCAAATCTGCCTTGAATTCCAATAGTGAATTTTTCATTCCAATTATTGTACCTCTTAGCTCCAGAATTATTTTTTAGGTTCTCTATCATTGGCATTTCATACAATATTTTCTTGACTTTCTCTACATCTCCCTTTAGTTCTTTAAGACAGTTATTTTAAAGTATTTTCTTAGTATGTCTTCCATTACTTCTTTTTCAGACAGTTTCTATTGATTTTTTTCCTTTGAATGGGTCATACTTTCCCACAGCTTTGTATGCCTTGTGATTTTTGTCATAGTTGCACATTGGGCATTTGAATCGAATAATGAGATAACTCTGGAAACCTTTCCCTTCCCTCCCAGAGTTTGCTTGGTTGTTATCATTTTTATTGGGGTTTGTTTGATTGTTGTAGGCTGTCTCTGTGCCAAGGATCAGCCCGAGGTATGAATGCAATATCTGCTGAGGTATTTTCTTTTCTGAGCCTTTCCCTGGGCGTGGGCACAGTCCCTTTCTAATTTCCCTGTATATGCACTTGTTTTTGAATGTCCTAATTCTTAATGTCTAGATCCTGAAAGGGGATACAGCAGAAAATGAAGTGGAGGAATAAAGGTGCCCTGATCCTCTACATCTCCTGGAAGTCACTTCAAGAAGAAGCTTTTAATGATGGGGGAAGGGGTGAGAACAATAACTGGCCACCTGCCTGTGTCTGCACCTCTACGATCAGAAGCACCAACAGCCATCAGAGCAGAGATCATTGATATTTGGAGGACAGGGCTCTTTCTTGCCCACAGTGGCTCCCACAAGCTATGTGTGAGCTGCACCAGGACTGTGTGCCTAATGCTTGCCAGGGTCTCAGAGTGCAAGATGGGTAGATATTACTGTGCTAAGAGATGAAATCGACCAAATTAACTCAAATTTCCCCTGGAAGCTGCAATCCTTCAACCAGAGTTACAGAACAGTTACATCAGAAAGATTCTCCCTGTGCAATTGTCCAGGTTGGGAGACATTCCTGGTGCTTCCAACTGTACCATCTTTCCAGAGTCCTCCTTTTCCAACGTGAAGGCTTTAGTTTTCCTCACTAAAGGGTATGTATGCTGCTGGCACAGTACTCTAGCCTTCTTCCCTTTTCACAGCCCTACACAGAGATGGGATGTCCGGAGCTCTCTTGTAGTCCTGAGGCATCAAACATGAAAAAAATGGCAAGATATATTAGAATGCAGAGGGAGTGACATCAGCAAAGTGGTGGACTAGGAAGCTCCAAGCTCTGGTGTCCCCACAGAAATATTGAAAAAAAGAAGAAGAAAAGTAGAGCTGGGGCGCCTGGGTAACCTAGTCAGTTAAGCATCAGACTCTGGGTTTCAGCTCAGGCCACAATGTCTGGGCAGTGAGAGCGAGCACATGCTCCACGTGGGGCTTGTTGAAGATGCTCTCTCCACCTCCCTTTGCCCTCATCTCCCCATCTCCCTTTGCCCTCATCTCCCTGAAAGAATAATGAGCACAACAGTCAGAAACAACCTCACAGGAGCTCTGGGAAATGACCAAAGGCGCAACCAAGAAAAATCCATCTTCAAAACAGTGGGAAAGTTTGGTAGTACTTTCACTCACCCTTGCCCGATTCTGTCCCCCGCTCGGTGGAGGTCTCAGTTTTGATGGCAGCACAATCACCTCACTCCCACCCTTGAATCAGAGGGAGCAGAGCCAGCCTTCTTTGCACGTGTCTGTGTACATATGTTCTCCCCTGTGTCAGGACCTAAAGGACCGATGCAAGGCACTTGTCTCTCTTTCACCTGATGCATGACTTGGGAGGGCAAAGCGGCAGTCACTGTTCATAAAAGATGCCTGGGGCAAGGGATTACGGGTGGTGACATACAGTAGGTTATCCAGGCCCTGAGGCGAAGCTTGGAAAGTCAACTTCATATACAGAGGTACTTAGAAAGGCCCGCACATACGCAGCAAGAGTCAAGTAATCGGAAAGACCGGCAAAGACCTAAAGCCTTCACCCTGGCTGATGCTGAGACTCAGCAAGCCTTGCTGAACATTAAAAGAGAGGTTGGGCGTGGAGCCAATCCAAGAGGATGGGAAAGAGGGTTGGTTGGTTTGCTTTCCTGCATGTGCGTGTGCATGCGTGCCTACACACATGTTCCATTCGTTCAGCTCCTGGTATTGAAGGCAACGTCTGCCGAGTATGGGCTGAATGTGAGTTACATGAGTGGGGACCACAGTGAGCACACAGGGGGCAGTCCTTGCACATGTAATTTGGAAAAGCATCAGAATTACTGGACTAAGACAGCCTTCCACAATAAAAACAAATAAACACAAACCAAATGCTGGGGAAGAATAATCTTATTTCCAGAGTAACCACATCATAACAGTCAAATGTCCAGGTCTCAACCAAAAAATGACAGTGTACAAAGAAATAAAGAAAATATGTCAAGCCAAAGGAACAAAAATCCCGATACAAACTTCTCCCAAGGAAGCCCGCAGACAAAGACTTAAAACAACCATCTAAAATATGCTCAATGAGGGGCGCCTGGGTGGCTCAATGGGTTAAGCTGCTGCCTTCAACTCAGGTCATGATCCCAGGGTCCTGGGATCGAG
Source organism: Mustela nivalis (assembly GCF_964662115.1). NCBI lineage: Eukaryota > Metazoa > Chordata > Mammalia > Carnivora > Mustelidae > Mustela > Mustela nivalis. The sequence continues at coordinate 90,544,953 of NC_139031.1, forward strand.
TCCCACATCGGGCTCTCTGCTCAGCAGGGAGCCTGCTTCCTCCTCTCTCTCTCTGCTTGCCTCTCTGCCTACATGTAATCTCTCTCTGTCAAATAAATAAGTAAAATCTTTAAAAAATAAAATAAAATAAAATAAAATGTGCTCAATGAGGCAAAGGAAAAAGGCGCAAAGACTAAAGGAAGCTAAGAAAACCACGTATCAGTGAAATGATGTTATCAACAAAAAATAGAAAACCTGCAGAGAAACCAAAGACAGTCCAGAGCTGAGATATACAGTACCCGGAATGAAAGCCTCGCCAAAGGGTTCAAGAGCGCGCATGAGCAGGCAGAGCAAAGAACCCATGAGCTCAAGACGGAACAATTGAAACGATCAAGTCGTGAGGAGCAGAAATTGGGAAAAAAAAAAAAAAAAAGCATGAAGAAAACGAACACAGTCTAAGGGACTTCAGAAGAGCATCAAGTAAAGTAACAGATAAATCATGGGAGTCGAGCAAGGAGAAGGGGGTAAAAAGGTTATTCAAAGGAATGATGACTGAAAACTCCCAAATTTGATAAAAGATATGAGTGTATAAATCAAAGCCGCTCAATCAATTTCAAGGAGGATAGATACAGAGACCCACATTGTGAAAACACAATATTCCAAAACTCATGGGAAACTGTTGTTGACAGAAAATCTTATAGCTGTAAAGGCATACCTTAAAAAAAAGATCTCAAACAAACAAAAGTCTCAAAATAATAGCTTAGTTGTGTATCTTACAGAACTAGAACAACAAAGACAAACTAAACCTAAAACTGGCAGAAGGAAGGAAATAATAAAGCTTAGAGCAGAAACAGACAAGATCGAGAACAGAAAACAGTAGAGAAAACCAATGAAACTAAGTTAGGTCTTCAAAAAGAACAACTTTAGGTAGACTAAGAAAAAAGGAGAAGACAATTAATTCAATCAAAGATGAGAGAAAACAGTACAGCAAGTTTTAGGGAAATAAAAGGTAACACAAGCACGCTACCAACAACAGATTAAATGACCTCCAAATAAATTCACAGAAACACACAGCCCGCCACACTGAATCCTGAAGAGAAAATCTGAGCAAAGTTACAACCAGTTAAGAGATTAAGCCGGTGATCAGAGCCTTTCTAACAGATAAAAGTCCAGGACCAGATGGCTTTGCTGCTGAATTTTAACTGATACGTAAAGAAGAACCATCGCCCGTCCTTCTTAAGCTCTCCCAGCAAGCAGAAGAGGAGCAACACTGCCAGAAGCATTCTGAGGCAGCATTGCCTTGATAATGAAGCCAAACAAGGACATCACAAGGAAAGAACATGAGGCCAATATCCCTTATTAAATACAGAAGTAAAAGTCAGCAACACGCACAAGCAAACAAAATCCAAACAGTGCACTGAGAAGGACTGCTACATCACGTCCAAGGGGCGTCTATCGCGTGAGCGCACAGGTTGCTCAACCTAAGAGACTCAATCGGTATAACATCTGACATTAATAAAGGGGGAAAGCCACCGTTATTTCAACTGATGCACTCAAGGTATTAGAACCAAAGACCCTTTCACCATCAAAAACACTAAGAAATAGGGGACACCTGGGTGGCTCAGTCAGTTAAGTGTCTGACTCTTGATTTCGGCTCAGGTCATGATCTCAGGGTCATAAGATCAAGCCTTGCTTGCGCTGGGCTCTGCACCTAGAGGGAAAGACTACCTCTTGAAATTCTTTCCTCCTCCCTCTCCCTCCCCTCCTCCCCCTACTCTCTCTCTCAAATAAATAAAATCTTAAAAAAAAAAAAAACACAACCCCACACACTAGAAAGAGAAGGGAACTTCCTCAACATGATAAAGGACATCTAGGAAAATCCCACAGCAAATGTCATACTCAGTGGTGAGAAGCTAGGAGTTTCCCTCTAAGATCAGGAATAAGACAAGGATGCCTTGTTCAGCGCCGCTATTTGACATTGCACTGGATGTTCCAGCCAAATCAGGTAGATAAGAAGACAGAAGGCATCCAAACTGGAGAAGACAAAGTAAAACTATCTCTGTTTACAGATAACATGATCTTATATATATAGGAAATCTCAAAGAATCTACAGGAAAGTTACCAGAGCCAAGAAACAAATTCAGCGAAGTTGTACTGAAAATATCAGTCACACAAAAGCCAGCTGGATTTTTATACACTAACAATAAACAACCTGAAAAGAAAATCAAGAATTCCATTTGCAATAGCATCAAGAAGAAACAAATACTTAGGAATAAATTCAAGGAGATAAATGACTTATACACCAAAAACTACCAAACATGGCTGAAAGAAATTAAAGAAGGCACAAGTGATGGAAAGACACCTCACATTCCTGACCAGAAGACCGATTGTTAAGATGTCTCAACCACCTGAAGTGATCTACAGACTCAATGGTGCTTTTGTAGGAGTGCAAATGGAAACTCGAGCAGCCCCAAATATTCAAGAGCCATCTTAACAAAGAAGAACAAAGTTGGAAAACTCATGCTTCCTGTTTCAACAGTGACTACAAAGTCACGGTTCTCAAAACGGGTTTGGTACTGGAAAGACAGAGACCAGTGATGGCCTTTTCGATGCAGGGAGAACTTAATGTTTGCACACGGAAGAATGAAGCTGGATGGTTACCGCTCGGCACACACGAAAACCAGCTCCAACAAGATCTAAATGAAAGAGGTGAAACTGTAAAACTCTGAGAAGAAAACATAGGAGATAGTCTTCACAACGCTGGATTTAGTGATGGTTTTTATGCTAGGACCCTGGAAAGCACGGGCAAAAGGGAAAATAAATTAGAATGTGCCAAAGTGGACGTGCTTTGTGCGTCAGAGGACATGGGCAAGGGTAACCCACAAAATGGGAGAAAACATTTGCAAAATGCGCACCAGACAAGGAATTAATACCCAGAATACACAAAGAGGACCTGCAACTCAGTGGCCAAACCACCCACCGCATTTAAAAGCAGGCAAGAGCGGAACAGGCGTCTTGCTGGAGAAGACACACGGGGAGCCCGTGAGCACAAGGATGTTCAGCACCATCCGTCCACGTGGCGTGGATCACGCCGTCGGGCCACTGGCCTCACACCCAACAGGCCGGCAGTCACTGAAACAATGGAAACTAGCAAGCGTCGTCCACGACGCGGAGGCACAGCTGCTGGCGCTGCTGGGGGGGACGTAGGGTGAGGTCCCTGAGAGCCAAACATGGAATGCAGCAGCGGCAACATGGCTCACAACAGCCGGAAGCTGGCACAAGCCAGGTGCCCATCCGTGGGCCAGGGGACACCGCAGACCATCCCGCAGCCTCAGCCCAGAAGGAAGCTCTGACCCAGGCTACTGCACGGACAGACAGACGCTGAGTCGGGAGAGCCAGTACACAGGGACACACCGCATGACCCCATGTGCACGTGGTCGAGTCCACAGAAGAGAAAGCAGAGTGGGGGCTGCCAGAGACAGGCCGGGGAGCTGGTGTTCCATGGGGACAGAGCTCCTGTTACGGGAGATGAGAATGTTCCGGACATGGGCAGTGAACATGCTTAATGCCACTGAATTGGACACTTAAAATGATTAAGGTGAGACATTTTTTAATACATATTTTACCACTTAAAAAAGAAAAGATGGCAAGACGGAATAACTTGGGTCTCTGAGGTGTAGTGACAGTCTGCAGCCTTCCTGACACCTGAGAGAAGCCACCCCTCGAATCAGCCTGCTCTTCGCTTTCTCCAAATGCAGCTGAACGCACTCCAAAGCCACGAGTGGTTAGACCGCGCCCCTCCGCCCAGCTTCCCCTGCACCCGCCACCATTGCTCTGTGGGGCCCTCAACCTCCCTGGCCAGGTGACTCTGTGTGGGGCTCGTTCTGGGCATTAAGAGGGTTTCAGCAGCATCCCTGGCTTCTAGCCAGGGTACACTGGCAACACTGCCTCCAGACCTTCTAAATTGTCTCCACTCCTTACCAGATCCCTTGCAAGCACATATCATCCCTGTTGAGAACCACTGTCTCCCCATCACCTTTTTCTTTTTTTTTTTTTTTAAAGACTTTATTCAATTATTTGACAGAGATCACAAGCAGGCAGGGGGTGGGTGGGAAGCAGGCTTCTTGCTGAGCAGAGAGCCTGAAGCAAGACTTGAACCCAGGACCCCGGGATCATGAACTTAGTCAAGAGCAAAGGCTTAACAGACTGAGGCCCCAGGTGTTCTGAGAACCACAGGGTCTGCTGAGCCCCCCCCCCGCCCCCGCTCACTGTTTGCTACAGGCATGGGTGCCCTCCTCCCAGCTCGGCTGGGACCCCACCAAGGCCCCTCTTGGCTTCCCAAATTCTGCCTGTCCTTTACCACTCACACCTCCTCCATCGGTGGGGACTGCAACCACCACCCCAGACCCCCAATGGCTCCCCCTACTCCAGCCATCACAGCAATCGGCCTGCTGCCTTCTGTGTATGTCTTTTGCTCCTGGAGGCTAAGTTCGTGGTTCCAGGGGGCAGGGATCCTTAACACATGTAAGGGTCCGATCTACACATCTCGGTGAACACCGGAGACTGTCTGTCCTTGAGGCTCAGCAGCAGACCAGCTGTCTGGCTTTGTTCCTGCTTCCCGGTGCGGCAGCCACGAGCACCTTGGGAGGCTGCTTCTCCAGGCCCCTGCTGCAGTGGGGAAGGGCCCGCAGGCCCATGGAGAGGGTGACCCAGGCCTGAGGCCAGCAGAAGCCAGAGTCAGCTTTATAGAACCCCCCCATGGACAAGACCCCAGATCCCTCCCAAGGGCCCCCTTGATGGGGCAGGTGGGCAGCCTGGACAATCTGTTCCTCACTGCTGTCTCCATAAGCACCTCAGGCCCACCACCAGGACCCACCAGAGACCTTAGCTCTCAACACACCAAGATGTGGGCAGGGCTAAGAACACAGAAGCCAGGCCACCGAGCAGGGGCTGTCGGGATTGGAGCCAGTCATCCGGGCCGAGTGGGGACAGGTCTGCAAAGCTGAGCCTGGATGCTTGCTTTCTACCTAACAAGCACCATGTTCCTCCCAGCCCTGGCAGCTGGGGGGCTGTCTTCACAGGGGCCCATCTGTGGCAGTCTGCCTGCAGTGGCCCCTCAGGTGCCATAGCTTCTGGACTTCTGAATCGGGGGGTCAGTAAGTCAGACAGTGAGCTGCAGGACCCCAACGAGCCTGGAGAAGGTCTGAAGCAGGGTCCCCAGGCGGGGGACCGCCCTGTCCAGGAGCAGGTGAGGGTAGGAAGGGATGGGCCTCTGACTTCACCAGAAACCAAATGACCTTGGCAACCAGACACAGCCTGGGGCAGCCCCAGTCTCTGCCCTGAGTCACAGAGGTGACACAGAGGGTGTGTCCAGGCTGCTGCTTCAGGGGGCAGAGTCCAGCCTGGTCAGTACATCCTTTCCTTCCACTTTGAACTGGAAACAGTCAAGAGCCTCGGGGAACAGGGATGGTCTCAAGGAAGAGCTTGACCCTGTTAGGAGTCCCAGCTGGGCCAGCAACGCCACTTGGCTCAGCCCTGCCTCTGCAGGCCTCACAGGCCAGCGGGGAGAGCAGGCCCCAGAGAACAGCTTTGTGGGACCAAAGCAGTATTAGGGACACAAAGAGGGTGCCCAGCCCAGGCAGGGTGTCAGGAAGATTTGGAGAAAGCCATGGGCCAGCAAGAGTGTATCCAACTTTACACAAGAAGGTCACCCATCCAGATCTCAATTTCAGATAATGAATAATTTTTTAGTGTATTGCAAGTATTGCATGAGACATACTTAGGCTAAAAAGGGACACTCTTGGGGCACCTGGGTGGCTCAGTGGGTTAAGTGGCTGCCTCTAGCTCAGTTCATAATCCCAGGTTTCTGGGATCAAGCCCCACATTGGGCTCCCAGCTCAGTGGGGAGCCTGCTTCTCCCTCTCTCTCTGCCTACTGTGATTTCTTTCCATTTCCTTAATAAATAAATAAAATCTTAAAAAAAAAAAACAAACCAAGATGACACTCTTCATCACTGCACCTCATGATGCAGACCAGGCTTGGAGAAGGGACGGGACAAGCCTGAGTCACACTCGCTCACCTAGGGTTCCAGAGCGGCATCTGTGATCTGAGCACCTGCCCACTCTGTCCCAAGCCAGGTGGCACTGGCCTGGCTTGGCTTTCTGCAAGCGTTAGCTTCCCAACCTGCAGAACGCGGTACTTGGGCAGGCATTAAGGCCTCCCCTGGCAAGGGGGTGCTTGGGACCCGCATCTTAGGGACAGGCTCCCATGACTGGGGCACAGCCACCCGCAGGGACACTGGGGCTGCCTGTCCTCACGGCATGTCCTAACACAGGAACGCTTGTGTGAGTCACTTGACCCCGCTCACAGATGAGACCCCAGGGGGAAGCCAAATGAGGGGCCTCGCTCAAAGCCCAGCTAGGCCAACACGTTGTCTGAAGGCCTGCCAGCGTGGCACTCTCAGCTTGGCTGCAGGCTTGTGGGTAAACCCCAAGCTGGTGTCCTGAGAGGGTGTCTGCCCGGCGAGGTCCAGCCCCCTCCCCAGCGGGTAAGCACGGTTTTGCTTCCCAGGCACACCCGGCAGGGACAGACACCAGAGAGCCTCGAGGCAGGACATTCTGGTGCTCCCTCCCGGCGGGGAAGCCAGCAGTGCCTCCTCACACGGATTCCACCTGCCCACCTGCTGCTGCCCCGAGACCAAAGTGCGGGGTGCAGTGAGCTCCGGAGTCCCGGGTCCCAGGTCCTCTGCAGATGTGGGGTGCGCAGCCGCCGGCAGGACACCCGCGCACTTTGTGCTCCGGGTCCAGAGGTTCCCAGGAACAGTGTCCTCCTGCCCGTTATCACCCACTGGCCTATCTGATCGGGTACTCCCCAGCTTGAAAAACACCTGCCTGTTCACCTGCTGCGTTTTCAGTACGTCACCCCGTTATCTCTGACACAAGACAGTTTTTTAGCTTTTCCCAATTTTGGTGACAACCACCTCTGACTCCTTTCGACCTCAGATATGCTGGGTCCCCTCCCACCTGTTGTACTTGTACACGCTGGTCCCCGTCTGTGTGCTCACCGCGCAGGCACCCCACCCCTTCTGCCCTGGCTCAGTGCCAGCCCCTCACAGGCCCTGGCCAGTGGAGCCCACAGCTTGGATGCGTCCAAGGCCTGATGCTCAGAGGCCCCTCGCCTGCCTGAATAGTGGCGCCTGCTGAGGCTTCTACGTGGGTTTGACTCTGCAGCAAAGGAGTGGGGTGGTCATTGCCAGCCTTCCCTGGGGGAGCTTCTGCCTTGAGCTTAGAGCAGGCTCACCCCACTGTACCCCACCCAGGACCAGGGTGCCCTTCCCATGCAAGGTCTGTCCGTCTCTGGTTTGGGCATCCATCAGATGGACAAGTCCCTAGAAGCCTGTTTCCCCATATACAAATTAAGTAAAGAGACACAGCGGGGCCTATCCTCAGGGTGGGGTGAGATTTCTGAGCCCCGGGATACCCTCCCTCTGTGGGGTCTGGGCGCAGAGACACACCACTTTCTCCACTACTCCCGCCAGCTGGTGAGAGCGCCAGCCATGCTGGCTACACTTCCTTGGGAGCAGAGAGCAGACCGTCCTGAAGTCACGTCCACCCACCAGCCCTCGCCTGCTCCCTGCACTCAATGAGCTCAGCATGCCAAGGAATTTTCCTGGGGCTTGTTGAGGGTGACGGGTATACAGCCCCAGCTCCATCCCCAGGCAGGGACAAAGGCTCAAACCAGCTCTCTTGGCCCCCAAGGCTCCTGCATCTGCATCCAGGCTGGTTCTGGGACACAAGCCCACTGGCCAGAAGCACTGGAAGTGACAGGCTCAGAGGGCCTAGAACCATCTGGGAGAAGGCTGTCCACAGCCAGGCCTCAGCGCCTTGCCTGCCTCAAGCAAGTGGGACAGTGCCCCGTGGACTGAAGCCCTGCAGCCTGGTGGCTCCAGGCCTGCTGGAACCCCAGTGGCCCACTGGGGCTCGCTAGCAGAGCCCCATCTGAGTGGTCCCATCACAAACCAGAGGTATGCAGAAATCCTCAAACACAACCAGACCAGAAACGTCAAGACCCTGCCTGCCCCAAGCACGGACCACACGTAGACGAAGTGGAGGCACAGCCTCCCCAACGCCACGCTGGCCTCAGGATGCCCACAAGCCAGTGACGATGATACTAGGACTCTGCCCCCTTAAGACCCCCACCTGCTGACAGCAGTGGAACAGTGGAAAGAAGACCCACCTTCTGAGCCGCAGGCAGGGAAGGCTGGGAGCTGCTGGCTTGGCGGGGAGCACCCAACAGCCAGTGCACGCAGCCCAGCAGCATGCGTACTCTGGGAACACACACGTGTGCCCACGGGAGGACAGGACAGGAGACAGTACCCCAGCTCCGGGACAGAGGCTGAATTTACGATGCGCCCGAACTTGTAAGTGGAGGGACGGGGCTCCTAGCTGGGCAGGCCCACCTTCTCTGAGCTGCAGGGGAGGGAGGCTGGTCCGTCTGGCCGGCAGTGGGCTGGCCCAGGGACCCAGACGGGCCACTGCAGCCCCTCACAGGTGACCTCTACTGGCCAGGAGGCCACCATGCACAGCAGGCAGAGAGCCAGGCCCGGCCTCCTGGAAGCAGTTTAATTCCCAAGGTTGCCAGGGATGAGCACCCCTTCCTGCTTGCAGGAAACCGAATCAGGACAGCTGCAATCTGTTGTCACGAAGCACAAGGCCAGCCTGGCTGGGCCTCCCCGGAATCCAGTCCAGCCAGGTGGGAAGCTCGGTGCACAGCCCTGGAAGGGGCCCTGGGAGATGGCGAGGCTGCGCAGACCTCAGGAAGGCACAGCTGTGGGTCTGCGTCTCTCTTTCCGATGTCTGAAGCTGTGCAGGGGATTCTGGGTCTTGGCCTTCTGCTGGGCAAAGCCGCAGGTTAGCCCGAGGGCACCATATGTCCGTCTGCCTAGATGGACTCAGGGAGGGGAGAGGTGGGGCCCCTTGGTAAGGCCCTACAGGCCACGAGCTAAGGACAGAAGCCACTCTGGTCACCCTCTGTGGCCCACTAAACACCACCTTCCTCTTCCCACCGCCTAGAGCACGGGCCAGACAGTGAGGACAGAAAAGCAAACCGTCCTGTGTTCTTGAAGCTGCCTGGGGGTGGCCCAGCGAGTGTCTGACCCTCACGATTTCCCCCACTCAACCCAAGAGTCTGGGGCCAGGTCTGGGACCTTGCTCATCCCTCCCAAAGGCAAGGGGCACGCGAACCATGATGACACAGAGGAGGGAGGAGGGAAGCCCTGCGGCACGGCCAAGGCCCCGACACACGTACCTTGACCTTCCTGGAGGCCAGCTTCTTCCGCTTCTTGTGAGGGCGCACGAGGCCGCGCAGAGCAGGGGGAACTAGAAGTGGCACAGACTCAGCCACGGCCACGGCCCCTCACAGCCCACCCTTCCTCCAGCTGGCTCCGACACTGCACCTGACACACCAGCCCCACCTCTGACGGGCCCAGGGCTGCCAAGAATGGCACCGCCGGGGCGAGACCGCACAAACCTGTGCTGAATCCCTCCCCGGCTGCCCTTAAGTCCCTCACAGTAAGCACGTGGCAGAAAGAAAAACTTGCATGTCTCTGAGAAAAAAAACAAAAACTGCTGAAATACAACAGAGAACTCTGTGAAACTTCTCCCTACCCAGCCCATAATTACACAAGCACCCGGCACAATGGGCCTCTCCCCTCACAGCCTTCCAACACCCATGGCCACATGGTCACTGCTGCCACCTGTGGCATGACCCTTGGCCTCCGGCCTCACCTCCACCTGACCTCAGCAGGGCCCCGGATCTCGACATGCCTCCACACCCCATGGCTGCCCTCTCCCCACTCACCCTGACCCTTGAGGCCCTCCGGCCTCACACTCCTGCCAGAAATTTTGCCCCTACAGGGCAGAGGAAGGGGGTCCCTCGTCCCCACGTGGCCGACAAGCCTGTTCTCTCCGGGGCCGACAGACTCCGGCTGCCCCACCCTATCTTTGCCTGGTGACCGGCCCCGTGTCCTCTGACAGGGGCGGCACTGCCTCCTGCCCCCGACACCCCCTTCCACACCTCTGTGTCTGCCTGGCCCTTTACCAGCTCCTGCCCTCAGGCACCTGGCCTCCATGCGGACTCTGCCCACACCCATGGCATGGGGGTCCCCACACTGACTGCTTCTCACGTCTGCAGCAGAGGGGGCTCCCGACTGCCTGGGTGCAGGGGGAGCATGCCTGCATCTAAGCAGATGTGTCCGTGTATGCTCGTGCACGTGCCGGCTGCCCGGCCTCCAAGGTCCTGCCTCAGCCCAGCACACATGGCGGTCCCCGCCGCTTACCCAGGTAGTCAGGGACGTGGCCCAGGTGAGGCTTCACCACGGCAGGGTGCAACGGCAGGTCGTGCCGCAGCAGCTGGAGGTCCCGGGGGTTGTCTTCAAAGTACGTCTATGGGGGATGGGCGCATGACAGGGTCAGTCTGCCTTCCGCGGCTTCGCGGGGGCCTCTGAGCGGGTGTGCCGTGCCCTCCTGGAGCCGCTGCAGTGCTGGTCACCCACCTCCCTCAGGCGCCACGTCTGCGGGGACACTGCCCTTCCTGCGAGGCAGCCGCGCCCCACATGCTCTCCACGCAGGGCCCGACGCAGGCCACCTCCCCCAAACATGTGACTTCGCCTAGCAGGTCCCCAGGGCGCCCTCCCGACTGCGTGTCCCGAGGACAAACTCCACAGCGGCAGTTACGCGTCCCCCACAGACGCCAAGCCTCACCTTGAGCCTCTCCGAGTGCAGAAGCTCCTCCTTGATCTCCTTCAGCCTTGCCTCTCGAATGGCCTGTTTGGTCACCGAGCGCATGGCGTCCTGGGCGTACACACCAAAGGTCAGGATGGCAGCAGGGCAGGGCACTGCCCTGTCCTCCCTTGTGCCTGCCTCAGTGCTCAGTGGCAGGAGCCTAACCGGGGGGACTCACCCACCCGCACGACCACAAACCCCGCTCACCCGGCAGCGATAGCGGAAGCCCTCAATCTCCTCCATGCGGAACTGGTAGGGAAGCAGGACGGGGGCCCCGTTCTCTGTGGAGAGAGAGCACGGCAGTGAGGGTCCCCTGAAGGTTTGGGACGGGTCTACCGGAGGCCATCTGCCCAGAGCCCCCAGCCCCTCCCAAGGACGAAGCAGCCCAGCCCCCAGCCCACACCTTCCCCGTGAGGAACACATGCGGTGAAACGCCCGAGTCCCGTGGATGGCCCACAACAGCTGGTCCAGTACACTGTGCCGGGGCAGACTCTTGGGCCCTGGGTACCTGTCACAGCAGCCTCACCACCTGCCCACCCCCCACCTTCCTCCCCCACAGCCATTCTGGATACTCGACATTCGCAACAGAGTGGTGTCTCAGCGCAGAAGTAGCCCTCACGCTCCCGCCAGCCAGCGCCCTCACGCTCCCGCCAGCCAGCACCCCGGACCCCCGCCTGCACGAGCCCACAGTGTCTGTCCCAGACCCCCAACAAAGGCAGGAACAAGGCCCCTTTGGGGAGCCTCCTGGCTGGTGGACAGCCCTCCCCATGCCTCCTCTGCCGACCACCACTCAGCCTGGAACAGCACCAGTTGCACGGCTGCAGCGTCGCCTCCAAAAGGCCCGGGGTGGGGGGCAGCGCCCAGGCTTGGGCCTTGCAACTTGGGAGTCAGAGAAGGACCCCCTGCCCCCCAATGAGCTCCCTCTCCTAGGTCCTCTCCTGAGACACCACCAGCCCCATCTCCCAAGACCCCCTCTATCTACCCTTGGCTCTTTTGCCCCTTGAGTCTGGACCTCGACTTGCACATCTCGGGGGACCCTGCCTGCCACCCATGTTGGAATGAGGATGGGGCAGGAAGGAAGCACATGGTGGGGCCGAGTGGGAGGTGCTGCCATCACCGCCGCTGAGCCTAAGGCGTCAATAGGAAGAGAACGCAAGGTTCTTACCTCCGAGAAGCTCCTCAATCATGTGCAAGTGAGACTGCTCAATAGGCAGCACGAAGGTCAAAACCATGCCCGGGTTGTTGGCACGTGCCGTCCTGCAAGAACAGACCACCCAGACTAAATCTCTGGCCCGAGGTTTTGGTGCCTGCCCACCATGCCCCAGCTCTCCCACCTGCCAGCTCGATGGATGTAAGCCTCAGGGGTGGGCGGCAGGTCAAAGTTGAGCACAGCAGACACGTGATGGAAGTCTATGCCCCGGGCCACACCTGCCTCCGGGTCAGAGGCCCTGTGGGGAGATGTCCCAACAGTCAGACGGACCACCCCCCCACCAAGGTTAGCAATCTCAAGCCATTTACCAGTAAAATCACTCAATAAAGCCTTACAGCAAATCAGAGAACTCTAACAGATTGAAAACTCTAAAATCAGGAATCAGGACTATATCAGAAACTGGGGTAGTGGGGGTGGCTGAGCCCTCGCCCTGACCTCAGTGCCGCAGTAAGGACAGAACTCACCGCAACACAGGGCAACCTGGCAACCACCCCCAGACAGCCTGCTGGGCAGACGCTAGGTTCCCAATCCCTTCAGAAACCTCCTCTGGACAGGTCACAGCTGCACGCCCAGCACAGGCTGCACAATGACCCGACAGCCCACAGGGTTGGCCCTGCCTGCCACCCCGGAGTACGTGCATGCGCGCCCTTCACACTTCTCCAGATCGTGGCAGTGAGCGAGGCCCCCACCAGCAGTCAGACCCCAAAGCAGGACGCCTTGCTCAGGGACTCCAGTTTCATCACCTTCTGAAAGGCTGAAAGACAGGTCGTGAAGTGCGCAAGGGAAAGGACTCACCTGTCCCCCTTGGAGCCTCTGCCCCGGCGCTTGCCCTTGATGGGGGCCCCCAGGACTTCGGCGTCGGTCGCTATGACGCAGTCGTAGAAGCCCTGGTTGAACTGGGAGATGATATGGCACCTACGGCCCAAGAACAGAAGAAGCCTCAGCCCCAGAGCCAGTTGGGGGCCCATCACAACCGTTGTCCCAACACTTCCCTCTTCTCCAGCTCTGCTCCTGCATAACCTTCACGCCTCAGCTCCTCAGCTGAAGACGAAGCGACAGAGGAAATCTCAGGGCCGTGACACAGAAACTCAGTAGAGTTGGTCGAGCCCACAGCCTGGCCTCCACTTCCCACTGCCCACCACGCCCCAGCTCCACCCCATCTCCCCCTCCCAAGTCTCAGCTGAAGGGCCTGGCCTCGAACCTGGAGCACAGCGGGAGCTCTCCGTTGAGCACACAGGCAGGGATGCTGAATTGCTCCAGGAACAGGCGCAGCCGGTAACTCCTCTCCAGAGTGTTGACAAAGAGCAGGGACTTGCCACGGACCAACGACAGCTTGAGCAGGGCATATAGCAGCAGGAACTTGTCTTCCTCCGTCTGGCAGACCACCTGGAACTGCCGCAGCTGTTCTGGCCCCGGCAGCTGGGACTCCTGCAGCTTCAGAGTCACCTGCAGGTAAAGAACCCCGTGGTCAGGAAAGAGGAGACGGAAGAGCCCCAAGCTGCTGGCTCAAAGCAGGGCAGCCCGCGTCCCCTCCCACTGGGAGACGTGACAACTCAATGCACCCCAGCTGTGCGCTTTGCAGAGGATGTAAGGTTACAAGGTGTTGCAAGTACAGAAAAGAGAACACACGGAAAATGAGGACACAGAACTACAACGATAAACTCTCAGAACCAAGTTCAGGTACGTGAGAGCTTTGGCCGTGCTGCTCAAAGCAGCCTTTCCGAGTCTCAGGGGTCCCTGCTCCTGCCTTCAGGTAAGCGTGTCTGGACCACCCCCAGCAAACACCTGCAATGACGTAGCGACTGCAGACTAGTAGATGGGGCATGCTGAGGACCATCAGCTTCTGGTGCCTCAGGACCAGAGGGTTAACCCGCTCACGAGTGTCGCACCCGAAATACCAGAGAACTCCTTTGAGCAACAAGTGTCATGTCCTGGGCCCCAGAAGCTTACTGGGTTATGGAGTACCAGCTCCTTGAGTGCTTGCACGTCCTCGTTAAAGGTAGCTGACATCAGAAACGCCTGGTAAATCCGGGGCAGGTGACTAAAACCAAACAGAGCCCATCAGCCTCCAGCTCTAGGCCCTAGGGTCAGTCCCGGCCACACACACCCCTTCCTTACCAGAGCAGACTCTTAAGTTCCTCCTCGAAGCCGAAGGAGAAGAGAAGGTCAGCCTCATCCAGCACCAGCAGCTCCAGGGAGTCTCGCAGGACCAAACTGGCCTGCTGCAAGTGGTTCAAGATGCGTGATGGGGTCCCCACGACTATGTCGGGCTTCTCCATCAGCACAGCTCTGCAGGTGGGCAACACCTTGGTGTTGGGGAGTACGCACCCACCCAAACCTCACCCCGGCCGGCCCTGTTTGCTGCACACCAACCCAACAAACCCAATCCCACATTCCCGCACAGGCTCACTCCTCCGAGGCCCTAGGGCTCTCACCCACCGCTGAGAGGCAGTATCCTCAGCAGATGAGACGTCGGCCACCCGGATGTCTCGCGTGCAGTAAGCAGCCAGCTGCTGGATCATGGACCGGGCCTGGCGTGCCAGCTCCTTGGTGGGCACCAGGACAAGCCCTCTCACAGCCTGCTCTACTGCAGGGCCCGTCTGCAAGAGCACGAATGACAGGCTTCAGCCTGCCGGCCCACATCCTCAGGGCCACCTGACCTCCTCAGTCTGACTCAATGCTGGGGCCTTTCACACGACTTAGCTGCGTTCTGACCAACCCTCACTGACTGCCACCCTCCCCAGGACAGAAGGAGGGCGGAACTGACCCTCAAAAGACGCCACTCCGTGGTTAGCACGTTAGTGAACACACAGCAGCCAGAGCGCTGCACGGTCCCCTGAACCCCACAAGCAGGACTGAGAGAAGCTCCCGCTTCTTAGAGCAGGTGAAGAGAAAGGGATGCGCAATAGAAGACGCACAGAAGGATGACATCAGCGCCCGGGCCGGGGCCAGGCGACGCGAATGCAGCGGGAGCGCGGAGCACAGCGGCACCCCGGGCCGGCCTTCGGGAGCCCCGGACCCCCAACCCCGCCGCTGCGACCCACCGCCTTCCTGTGGAGCAGCAGCTGCAGCGCGGGAAGAGCGTACGCGGCCGTCTTCCCCGAGCCCGTGCGGGCCCGCGCCAGCAGGTCCTTCCCCTCCAGGGCCAGCGGGATGGCCTTCTCCTGGATCAGCGTGGGTCGCGACCAGCCCAGGTCGGCGACGGCCTAGGAGACACGACGCGCGGCTCAGCGCGCCACCCCTCCGCCGCCCCCAGCCCCACTGACCCGGACGCTCAGCCCTCCCCGGTACCTGCAGGAGCCGGGGGTCGAGGCCCATGTGCTCGAAGCCCAACGCCTCCTGGTCCGCCATGTCGCGGCCGGGCGGGGACAGCGCGCACGCGCGCAGGGCAGGAAGGGCGCAACGGCGCGTGGGGCGCCGCCACCAATCAGCTTCGCGGGCACCGCCCCCTCCCGGAAGTGCTGGAGCCTGGGCTTCCGGCGGCCGGCGGGGCTGCGCGGCTGCGCAGAAGCGCGAGCCCGGGGTCTCGGGGGAGGCGGGGCCGCCGCCGGCTGCCGGGGCCTCTCGGGCATAAGTCTTGCTCACGGCTCTCCCTTGCCTCACGGCGATTCCCTCAGCGGCTCTTGCGGTGACCTACGACGTGCGGTGCCCCGCGGGTCGTCCCTGGGCATGCCAGCACGCGGTCCGGGGGCACGGGCGGGCGGAGCTCTAGAGACGGAGGTGGGCTGACCTGTGGCTGCCAGTCGACCACCCGAGCGGCGTAGCTAACGACAAGGACTCGGTCCCCAGCTGTGTCGGCTCGCTGTCGCGGCCTAGCCGGTCACCACAGGCCCAGCGGCACGAAGCGGCCCAGCTTCTCTGCTGTGGTTCCGCAGGTGTCCTGCAAGGTCTCGCGGGGCTGCTGTCGTCCTGGAGACCCGGAGGGACGCTTCCTCCCTCGCCTTCCGCGTTGCCTGCGCCCCACTTCTTCCTCCGAGCCAGCGCCGGAGGCCGGAGTCCTCACGTCCCATCATGGCGACCCCTGGACGCCACTTTTTACGAACCTGGAGATGACCCTGCGCTCGCCTGCCTAGTCTGAGACCATCTGTCTTAGAGTCCGTCGGTAGCAACCTTCGTTCCCTTTTGCCCAGAGCCCGAGAGGAGGCCTCGCCCCCCACGCGCGTGTTTTGCAGGAAGGATGTGGTACAGTCTAAGCAAGCAAGAATTCCAGAACAGAACTAGGGTAGTGTTGGGAGGAATAACAGAATTACCTCAATGTAGCCAAACTGGTTTCTAAATGTAACTTCTCCAGACCGTGGGGTATCTGTGGATGTCACACGGCAGCCTGGAATTCCTCCCCACAGCCGCCACCTGCTGGCCCATCCTCCCGCCGTCCGTCGGTTCCTACCTGCCCCAATAGGACAAACGCTCCTTCTCATCAAACCTTTACAGGGGAAACCTGGACCTTGGGAGCTACTGGCAGAATCAAGATGCACTGACTTGTGCCTACAGCTGGACAGACCACCAAAGGCTGCAGGGTTGCCTGTCCTCCCACAGTCCACCAGAACAGCCACGGTGGCAGAGACGTGTTCCCTGCCTGACCTGTCCTGTAGTTCCCGGGAAGCTCAGGCCAGAGGCCCACGCGGCTAACCATCTCATTTTCTCCGGGTTCATTCTAACGTGAGAAAACCGAAAACCATCCTGAATACCCAGCTTTAGAGAAGTCAGTTACGGTTATTTCACCTCGCTGGACTGTTAGCCATCCAGAATGAGACATATGAGGAACACTTGGGATTTTAAAATACAAAAATATTACAAAACAGAGCCTAGAAACAAACTTGCATGTATTTTTATGGGTAAAAATAGGTACATATACAGAGCAGTTTAGAACATGGAAAAAAAGATTTTGCTCTGTAGGTCACATAAGCAATGTGTACTAATACAGATGACAAAACCCTGGAGAAGCAAGGGCAGCCAGGTTTAATACGGCAGAAGGGCAGTGTACTAAGATGCTTCAGTGTAAGTCTAGGGGCTGAGAAACAGGTGCTTCATCGCCTCACATGATTCCCTACTGGTGGGCCCTCCGGGGTGACCTCTGTGAGTGGCCAAGCAACTGTCGGACTGTTCCCACACCTACGGGTGCCCATCAGGCCAAACCCTGGCAGCATGAGCGCCCCCTGCAGACGTCCCACCCACTGCAGGTCAGCACGGTAGCGGGGAAGGCTGGGGCCTCTCTTCCACCCAGCTCTGTGCTTCCCATCTGCCCACAGCCTCTTAGTTCACTTCAAACACAGCTACTACAACACATTTTATTTCACTGGAAAAATCTGTATGAAGAACCAAATGTGGTTCCTGTGAAGAAACATTTAGCACAGCTTAAATAAAAGTGAAGAGAAGAGGGAGGGGAGGAGGGCCCTGCCTGTGCTAGTTCCGCCACCACCTCACTCTGGGGCCCCACGGGATGAAATCCCCGGCGTCCAGGGAGTCCCTGCTCGGCCCTCTCGGAAGGCCCTGAGAGCACCTGTGGTGTCTGCGAGCTGCTGTGGCCCTTAGCAGAAACGTACGGGTACACAGAAAGCAGACGAGGCCGCACTGGTGTTTTCAGCTAGTCACACACAGGCAGGAACACTTCAACTAGGAATTAAAATATATATAATTTATCAAAAAATAGTTCTGATATATAGAAAAAACATTTCAATCCTCTGAGGCCTCTGCCCCTTATTTACATTCACAAAGCCACTGAGCAAACCCAGGACTCACGAGGGACAGTGAGGCAGGGCCTCCCTGGTGGGGCATTTCAGCAGCCTACTGCCTAAGTAGACGTAAAAAGAGAAGTTAAAGGAATAGCAGAGACTTTTTTCACTTGCTCTTTTTGTAAGAGGATGAGGGGAATCACTGCAGGTGAAACAAGCCAGACGTCATCCGGGGTCAGTTTCGATTCTGAACAAACCCCAAAACAGACCTTTGAAAACCTGGACCAATGTCCTGGGTCCTTGAGAACCAGTGTGAGTGAGTGGCTGATGTGAGCGCTTTGTTGCCATGGAACCAATGTGGCTTGTATTCTTTTTTCATTTTCTTTCCCTCAAAATCCAGGTGGATACGGTATTGGGTGAGGAAAGTACAAAATAATCGAGGTGAAGGGGAGGGATCGTACGGAGAGGATACTACACCAGCTTCTTGGCCTCAAAGAAGCTTTTGAGGTGACGCATCTGCCAGATTCCAGTGAGGATGAGAATGACCGTCTGAGCGATTGACCACCACAGGACCCTCTGGTTGGTGCTCTCGCTGGTGAGACGGAAGCGCTCTTCACGATACTGTGTAGGACAACAGGCCGGGATTAAACGTGCAGGACAGATGGTCCCCGCTCTTGTGAGGCCCTTCCCTGCTGTGTGAAATTCAGCTTCAGGACCAAATGCCTCCTGAGACGCTGCCTCGGATTCCGTGGGGAGTGCCCCAGGAGAGTGCTGCCTGCCCCTCCACAACCAGCTCTGCCAGGCTGGGAGTGGTGCTCAATGCTCTTCAGTTTGCAAAGCTTGGAAGCAGCCGGGTACACGGACACCCTCCACCCCATTCTCTGAACAGTTGAGCTCCCAAGCGGGAAAGGCCTTAAACAGAAACTTCCAGGGGGCATGGCAGGCACAAAGGTCATCTGCCACATCCGAGTACGGTCATACGCATGCTTACCCTCTGGTAATCCTGCTCCTTCTGGATCTGTTCCACTTGATCAAGCAGCTGGCGGGCTCGGAGCTGGAGCTCTGTCAGCTTGTCCCTGGCAGCGATCTCGGGGTAGTTGTTGGCGTGCTCCCCAACCTGGATGTCCAGGTGCACACGCTACAAAGACACGGGGTGGAGCCCCGAAGCCCCAAAGTTGGAAACCCTCGGAGTTTCCGTTAGAGGTTGGGGAACCTATTCTCGTCCCTAGCAGTGAGACAGAAATGCAACACCTATTTCTGATTGTGACTGTGTCCCAAAGTGTCCCAAATGACGGTGGCCGTTAGGTCAGAACTCGGCAGAATCAGGGGAAAGATTCTGAGCTCTGGCCAAAGAGGCAATCCTCTTACCAGTCTGCCGCCAGCGAAGAGAGCCATCCTGGTGGAGTTCGAGTGCAGGCAGATCTGATGGTCACCGGGTGTGTGGGAGGTGAAGGTGAAGCGACCCTCGGAGCCGTACTGCCGGGACAGCACCACCTGCAACGGGACACACCGTGACAGCCCCCACCTGCACGCTGCCCTGTCCTCAGAGCCCTGCACGGCCCAGAGAAGTCGGGGGAAGCGTGGCCTCGTGGAGGCTGCAGAGGGTCTGTGCCACAGCCCGAGCACGACCAGCGGTGGCCCTACCTTGCCTTCAGGGTCCTTCACCTCCACATGCATGCCCAGGCCGGGGGTCGAGGGCAGGAAGACCTCCTTCTGCTTGTCCCACATCTGGGTGCGGTAGTTCCCTGCGGAGCAGACACAGCCGTCACGACCCGCCTGCTCCGGCCGGCTCCCACACTCCGCGGGGCGCCGTGGCCGCGTCTCGGGGACACACAGGGCCCTGTCCTCCCTCGCCCCGCCTGACCGATGACCATGGTCTCGTCGGGGATCTCCTCAATGAAGCAGCGCTTCTCGGTTTCCCCGATGTGGAAGTAGAGCCCTCGGGCGCCGGCTGCGCACAGCGCGAGCAGCAGCAGCGCCGGTCGTCCCATCGCCCGCCGCCACCCGCCCCGACACCTGCCAACGCGCGCCCTCCGCCCGTCGCGCATGCGCGCGCCTGCGCCCCAGTCCGGCCGACGCCACAGAGCCGAGCGCAGAGCGCGCATGCGCCATGACGCTCGCGCTGCGTCCGTCTGGCTCTGCGGCTCGGCCAGGCCGAGAGGAGAGTACGTATGCGAAGGACTCCGGGTCGCTTTGCGGGAGACTATACTTTGTCCGACACCTACCTGCGCGCCTCCTCCCCCGCCCCCCTGCGCGCAGGCGCAAGCCTGCGCCCGGCTTCCAGGAGAGGCTGCATAGCCGGGCTCGGGGCGATTATGTGGCGATGAGCTCGTTCCCCGCTCCTCCGCGGGCGGGAAGTGGTAGGGGTCTCGTGCTGGAGACGGGGCGTGGGGTCGTGGGGTCCCGCGCGGGGGAAGGAACGTGGGGGCGTGGGGTCCAGCGCGGGGGACAGGGCGGAGACACATGGGGTCCCATCCAAGGGATGGGGTGTGGGGAAGGGACGTGGGGAGGAGGGGCCCCAAGCGGGGAAGGAAGCGTGGGGGCGTCGGGCCCAGCACTTGGGAAGGAGCCTGGAGAGGAGGGTTCCCGTGCGGAAGGCGGGGCGGGAGCTGCCCGAGCTGGTGGGGCTGTGTCACTCGGAATGGTGACCGCCATGCGTGATCTCTGACCCAGCTGTTGTGCTGGAATTTCCTGACCCTTGCGTGGGAGGGACTCACTGGGTGCGGGGCGGGAGGTTGCCAGGTACCGCACTGATGGTAAAGGAGATATGGTGGGCGTGGCACGGGGACTAATGAGGAAAAGGGTCCCTTCCTCAAGTTTTTACTAGACTCTGCAAGGCGAAGCGTGTGGTCGAGTCCGTCTTATTTTGTCCTCGCAGGCCCCGCGGTTTTCTACCAGCCAGTCAGACTGAACTACTCACTGTGTCCTAGGTGAGGGATGAGGACTGGGGGCCCTCCGGGAGGTGCAGCGTGCCTATGCTGAGAGCCGTCCTTGCAGAAAAGCGCTGTAGCGGGGCTCTGGGTGCTCTGGGCATGGCTGGTGTTGCGTGTGCTGCTGTGTGTGCTGTAAGTTCTGATTCTGAGCCAACACAGGTATCCTGGGGGATCAAAGAAAGTCATTTAAAAGGGAAGCTTCCCCAGTAGTTCTGTGTGAGGACCGAAAGCCTCTGTTTAAAGCCCTCTTCTTCAGAAGCTGAAACTGGGATTTGGCATGAAACTCCCTGATTTTTAAATACAGGCATTTAGTTCACGTCCTTCTAATGGAATGGACAATAAATAAGCTTCGGCCACCTTCTGCGGTCTGATCCCAGTTCTGATCTGAGCGATAGGCTTGGGTTAACTGACTCGACGCGGGCGCTGTTGCAGCCCCTCCACCCCCACTTCCGTTGCACTAAGCGCTGCAAAATGAGACTGAAAATCTGGGCTAAAAAAAAAAAATCGGAGGGCGAGAATGAGGGAAACAGAATGAGTAGGGTCATGGGTGTATTTGCCTCTCCTAGTTACAACACCCCCTTCTCTGGGACGAAGGAAGACGAACACCAAGCCAGGACATTGTTACTGGGCATAGAACCACAGCAGAGCTTGGTTGAAAACCTTAAATTTTTTATAAAGAGAATTTCCAAACACACGTAAAGAGGGAATAGTTACAATGAACTTTGATATACTCATCACCCGCCTTCAACAAAAATCTGTTTCTTGCCTGCCTTGTTTCATTTCTTTGGCGTGTTTTCCCTGAAGTATATGAAAGGGTGTCCAGAAATGATGTATGTCCAGGAAAAAAAAATACATCATTTCACCTAAAAATACTTGTCTCTAATAGACAAGGACTTTTTAAAAATACCATTTCCACATCCAACAAAATTAAATAGTTTTACTGTTAATGTTGTCTAACAGTTAGCATATGTTCAGTTTCTCCTCTTTGTCTCAAAAAACTTCAGAATGCTTAATCAGGGTCCAAACAAGGTAAAGTCAAGCCGTTCAGGGACACAGCTCCTCAATCTGTTTGTTGTTGATGCTGATGGTGCAATTTCCTACTGAGGCACCCAGATCACCCAACCAGTAGAATCCACGTTCAAGACTGGGGGTTTGTATCTTAACATGTCACTACAGATGTATCTCTTGGTCACTGCTGTATCCTGTACACCATTAGATCCACAACCAGGGAGGATTTGCAGTAAAACTAAATGTGTCTGCATACATTACAATCATTACCCCTTTTTAATGTTCAGATCATCCCATAAGATGTCCAAGTGCTCTGCACCCTTTTAACACAATTAGTCTTTACTGACTCCCTTGCTTTCCACTTTGCACACTGCCTGCCCTACACACAAAATCTGCCATTTGGGGGTGCCTGGGTGGCTCACTCAGTTGGGCATCTGCCATTGGCTCAGGTCATGATCCTGGGGGCCTTGCTAGGGCTCCCTGGTCGGTGGGGAGTCTGCTTCTCCCTCTGCCCCTCCCCCTGCTCAAGCTCTCTCCCTGAATTCGTTCTAATAAATAAATAATATCTTTTTTAAAAGTCTGCTGTTTACCTTAAGGATCTTGATTCACTTTGGTGAGAAATGGTATTCATAGTTCTAATTTTGTTGTTTTTTTTCTTCAAGAGGACCCTAAAATTTGTCCTAATTGATGGGTAATCTTAAAGAGATTGCATTACTCACAGGAAAAAACTTATGTTAGGTAATTGAAATCCCCAGGCCTGAAAACTTTTCCCCTCAAAGATGGTGGGCAATTTCTGCCAAAGTTACCTAAGCCAGCTGCCCCTTCATTCAGCCAATATCTATGAGCAGCTACTGT
Organism: Mustela nivalis; assembly: GCF_964662115.1. NCBI lineage: Eukaryota > Metazoa > Chordata > Mammalia > Carnivora > Mustelidae > Mustela > Mustela nivalis. Next base: position 90,567,391 of record NC_139031.1, read on the forward strand.
GCTGGTGTTTTAAACCCTGGGGACACAATGGTGAACAAAACACAAAAGTCCTTGTCCTCATGGGTTTATTTTGGTTATCACCTTTTGGTTATCACACACTCTATAGCATGCCATAGGGAGAAGGTGTCAAGGAGAAAAATTAAGCAGGGAAGAGGTTAGGGAATGTAGTGGGTTGAACGGTGCCCCCACCAAAGACAAAGGATCGACGTTGAAATCCCTGGAACCCGTGAATGTGACCTGCCTTGGGGTCCTCCCAAATGTAATTAAGGACCTGATGTGATAATCCTGGATTGTCCTGGACCCTAAATCCAGTGACCAGGGTCTTTACAAGAGACACAGAGACACCACACACCCACAGAGTGGCTGCTGTAAAAAGCAAATAGAAAATAACTATCAGTGAGCATGTGGAGAAATCAGAACCTCGGGGGCTGTGGGTGGCATCATAAATGGTGCAACCACTTTGGAAAATAACATGGAGGCACCTCGAGAAATTAGAACTACCATATGACCCAATCATTCCACAGCCTGCTAGAGCTCTAAAAATCTGAAGACAGGACCTCGAAAAGACACTTGCATGCCCACGTTTACAGAAGCACTGTGCACAGCGGCCCAGAACGGAAGTACCCAAATGTCTATCAATGGATGAACAGAAAAGAAATCAAAAGGGGCACAAACACACCACTGCATACCACTTAGCCTTGAAAAGGAAGTAAATCCCACACCAAGCCACAGCACGGATGAACCCTGAGGTCAGCATGCTAAGGGAAATACGCCTGTCACGAAAAACAAATAGTGCATGATTCCACTTACAAACAAGATGGTATCTAAAGCAGTCAAATTCGTAGAGACAGTAAGGTGGTGCTGAAGTAGGGGGGTTGTCTAATGGATACAGAGTTTCTGATCTGTATGATGAAAACAGTTCTGGAGAACTGTCCCACGAGGTGCCTGTCACCGAACTGTGTAGGCTTGAAAGAGCGAGCTGCACAGATAAAAGGATTCACCATGCAGCCAGAGCCAGACACTGCAGCCACAAGCCAGGAATGCCTGGATCAGCCAGAAACTGGGAGACACACAAGACCATCTCTCCCAGAGTCTCTGGAGGGAACACGACTTAGCTGACATCTGGATTTTGGACTTCTACTCTTGAGATGTGTAAGAGAATAAATTTCTGTTGCCTTCACCCATCCTGTTGGTTAATTTGTTATGGAGACCAATACAGGGAAGGTCTGGTTAGAAGTGGGGTGGGGTAGAGCGCAGTGGCCAAAGAAGGCTCATCAAGAAGGCGCCCTGTGAGAGAGGTCCTGGAGGGCAGGTCACATGGCTACCTGAAGAGCTGTTATGAGTTGGACAAGGTCAAGGAGTCCAGTGTAGCAAGAGGCACAAGCATGGGAGGGAAGCAGGAGAAAATGAGGTCCTAACTGGGGGCAGGAGAGTTGGGTGGGCCTCTTAGGGCACTTTAAGGACCTTGGCAAATGAGTGAGAACCCCTTAGGGGATTCTGAATGAGTAATGATGTCTGACTCAGATTTTATTTTATTTTATTATTATTTATTTATTTATTTATTTTTAAAAGATTGTATTTATTTATTTGACAGACAGAGATCACAAATAGGCAGAAAGGCAGGCAGAGAGAGAGAAAGAGAGAGAGAAAATGGAGGAAGCAGGCTCCCCACCAAGCAGAAAGCCCGATGCGGGGCTCGATCCCAGGACCCTGGGATCATGACCTGAGTCGAAGGCAGAGGCTTTAACCCACTGAGCCACCCAGGTGCCCCCTGACTCAGATTTTAAAATCCGGATCCTGTCCAGGCAGCGGATAACCATGTAAAAGAACAGGAACACCGGAGGATCAATGGATCAGAATGCTGTTCTAAGTAACGTGCAGCCTAAATCAGGTCTTTTGTCCCATCTTGCAGTTCACAGGAAATTCAGAAGTTCAAGTACGCCATGAGGAAATGACAAGGCAAATCCAGAATATGGAGCAGTTGGCTCCTACCTCCCAAACATTGAAGTCAAAAAGAAAAACAAGTGTGGGGAAATGTACTTGAAAACTGGGCTGGCAAGAAAGGACCAGAGGTGTGCGGTACTACACAAGGCATGTAGCCGCCCCTGGGTCTCCATGTGCTAGAACTGATGTGGGAAACAAAGGCAGAAGAAAAATTATTAAATTTCCTGACTACCTACAGCCCACTGACAAGTCCTTGAAACAGGCAGAGTGACCTTCCTCTAGGGACTCAACTGCCTCAGTGCTGACACTTTTCTAAGGGCAAAAGGCAACCTTAGATCTAACCCCCAGAATCCTGTAAAGTCTACTGTAACGTATAAAAATTCCTTTGGAAACTTCCCTTTATCTCTAAACCCAAGATACATGTTAGCAATCATCCCCCAAGCATATGACCCACAGACGTGTATCTGAAGGGTCTCATGACTACGGTTTTATTAGATGGTAATAAAGACCTTTTCCTAACAATAACTAGATGTTCAAGGTCCTGGAAACCTTGCTTCTAAATTCCTTGGGAGACTCACGCTGTCCCTAACCCCCTCCCAACTTGAAAGTATACAATGGGTTACTTCTGACCCCACTGCAGCTCTTTCCACCCACGGGTCCTCTCCCTTGCTTTAATAAAATCACCTTTGGCATCAAAGACATCTCAAGAATTCTTTCTTGGCCATTGGCTTCAAACACTAACAGTCTTTCCTACATCAGAATGACTGCAAACACCCGTGTCACGCACCCCTCCCACCGCCGAGTCTGCACGCTCTGCTCCTCCCGGGGAGGTGGAAGGCATTCCCTTCCATGGGAATCTGGCCTGGCCCTGTGGCTTGCTCAGCCCAATTCAGGGCAGTGCAGGGAGGTTTCACGGACCCCCACTTTCCCTCCCTGGGAACCTGGCAGACATGAGGCTCGGTTACAGGAAGATATCCAGCATGCATTACTAATTTAAGAAAGCAAGTGTGCAATAGCTGGAAAACGTCAGCGGTTACTTAGAGTAACGTGAGTATTCGGCAGTATGGCCTTACTGGCTAAAATAAATAATTCTTTCCTGGTTGCTACACGGCCGTGCCCCATGTACCTGGATTCCCTCCATCTCTGCTGTCTACCCCACCTGACTGCCCCTGAATCCAACGAACAGAGTTGCTGCCAGCAGGGATGGGATCTGGCAAGCCAGCAGATAATGAAGTGGATGGTAACAGGGGGCCAGGAAAACTTTGCAAAGCAGACCCTGTAATACACTACTGATTTCTGAGCTATGTAAATATGGCCCCTATTTCATAACATAGACTTCAAACCCTGAAGCAGTGCTTCCACCATTCTGTTTTCAGGATTCCAGTGGCTGTCAATTGCTAGCTTATTGGTTTGTCCTAGAATGTCAGCTCCATGACAACACAGATCCTGCCCATCTTCCGGGTTTGCCTCTACCCCTAGAACCTCACCCCAAACTGGTATAAACATTCTTGAATGAAAGCAGAATGTACAGTTGATGAAAAAGCACACTGAGCAAAAGCCGTATGATGCAGTGAAGGCAGTGTGCGGAGGAAAACGTATAGCTGCCAATGTCTACATTAAAGCAGAAGAAAAAGAGCAAATCAGTCACCTACACATCAAAGTGTACTTTGAGAAACTAAAAAGGAATCAAAGAAGAATAGCAAACTAAACCCAAAGCAAGAGGAAGGAAAGAACAATGAATATTTAAATAGAGATAAATAAAACAGACTAGAAAAACAATAGTTCATGGAAGCAAAAGTTGGTTCTTTCAAAAGATCAACAGCACCGATAAATCGGCAGTTCGGTTGACAAAGGAAAAAAGAGAGAAGACATAAATCACTAACATCAAAGATGGGAGGTAGAGACACTACCACTGACTTTACAGAAATAAAAAGGGCAAGAAGGCACTCTGACCTGCACACCAGCAAGTACGGTAACTTAGATGAAATCCCTAAAAACACACAGGAGTACCCAAAGCAGAAGGCTCAGGACCAGATGCTTTACTGTTGAATTCTACAAACATTTACAGATTTATCACCAATCCTACTTAAACTCCCCTGACGAACTAAGGAGGGAACACTTCCTAATTCATTCTATGAGGCCAGTATCACACTAATACTAAAGCCAAACAAAAGTTATCACAATGAAAGAAAGCTAGACCAGGGGCGCCTGGGTGGCTCAGTGGGTTAAGTGTCTGCTCAGGTCATCATCTCAGAGTCCTGGGATCCAGCCCCACATAGAGCTCTCCACTCAGCAGGAAGCCTTCTTCTCCCTCCCTATCTGCTTGCCTCTCTGCCTACTTGTGATTGATCTCTCTGTCAAATAAATAAATAAAATCTTAAAAAAAAAAAAAGAAAACTAGACCAATTTCACTTATGAATATAGATGAAAAAAACCTCAACAAAATACTAGCAAATCCAAGAGCACATTAAGAGGATTGTACATCATGGCCAGGGAGGATTTGTCCCATGCACGCAAGCATGGTTCGACAGAAGAAAATCAATGGAATCACATTAATAAAATCACATTAATAAAATGGAAGGGAGAAAAATACATGATTACCTCAGCTGATAAAGAAATGGCACTTAACAAAATCAGACACCGTTTCACCATCAAAAACACTCAGAAAACAAGAAATAGAAGGGGACTTCCTCAACATGATAAAGAGCACCTACAAAAATCCCACGGCAAACATCAGACTCAGAAGTGAGAGGCTGAAGTTTTCCCCTAAAATCAGGTACAGGCCAAGGAGGCCCATGTCCACTCCTGCCATTCAAGACTGTCCCAGAAGTTCCAGCCAGATCAATTAGACAAGAAACAGAAGGCATCCAAACTGAAAAGGGAGAAAAGCTATATTTGCGCATGATATAATCCCATATATGAAAGAAAATCCCAAAGAATTTAAGAGAAAGCTGCCAGGCCTAATAAACGAAATCAGAGGGGGCACCTGGCTCAGTCGGTTAAGTGGCTGCGTTCAGGTGAGGTCATGATCGCAGGGTCCTGGAATCAAGCCCCACGTTGGGCTCCCTGTTCAGTGGGGAGTCTGCTTCTCCCTCTCCCTCTGCCTGCTCCTCCCCCTGCTTGTGCGCTCCCTCTGTGTGTGAAATAAATAAATTTAAAAAAAAAAGGATTCGGTGAAGTTACAGGGCCCGGTATCAGTACACAAAAAACCAATATACCAGGAATAAACAGTCAGGAAAAGAAATTAAGAAAGCAATTCTGCCCAAAGATGCTTCCCAAAACACTCCATTAATAACTTTACCAAGGCTCATGGCTTGTACATGGAAAAGTAAGAAGAAGAATGGTAAAGGAAACTAAAGAAGACACAAATAAAGGGCAAGGTATCCTCGGACTGGAAGACCTGATATAGTTAGGATGTCAACACTACCCAGAGCAGTCTACTGATTCAACACAGTCCCTATCAAAATTCTAACGCTGCCTATTTTTTTTTTTTTTTTTTTTGCAAAATTGGAAAAGCTAGTCCTTAAATTCATACGAAATTACAAGGGGTCCTAAACAGCCAAAACAATGTTGAAAAAGAAACAAAGTTGGAGAACTCACACACATTTATGGGTTTCAAAACTTACTACAAAGCTACAGTGATCAAAACAGTGTGGTACTGGCATAAAGCCATATAGACCAACAGACTAGAATTGAGAGTCCAGAAATAAACCCAACATACGTGGTGAACTGAATTTCAAAGAGGATGCCAGGTCCGCTTGGTCAGGGAAGAATCATTTCCTCCAGAGATGGCATGGGGACGACTGGAATTCTACAAGCAAAAGATAACGGCGAGGCCCTACCACACACCAAATGCCAAAACTAACTCTAAATAGATAAACAACCTAAGTATAAAGGCGAAGACCAGCCAACAGACACATGAAAAGATGCTCAACATCACTGATCCAGGCATTTCGAGTCAACACCACCATGAGATGCCCTTTCACACCTGTCAAGTTAGCCATCATCACCAAGTCAATGAACAGGTGTTGGCAAGGAGAAAGGGAAACCCTCGTGCTCTGTTGGTGGGAATGCAAGTTGGTGCAGCCGCTGCGGAAAACAGTGTGCAAGTTCCTAAAAATATTAAAAACAGAACTACCCTATGATCCAGCAATTCTGGGAATTTATCCAAAGAAAGCAAAACACCAATCTGAAGAGATATAGGCACCCCTTACATTCATTGCAACATTATTCACAACAGCCGAGATACAGAAGCAACTGAAGTGTCCACAGAGAGATGAGCAGATAAAGATGACATGGGACCCACCAGTGGTGTGCACACGTGCGCGTGCGTGCGCGCGCGTACACACACACACAAAGGAATATTATTAAATTATAAAAAGAATGAGATCTGGGGCGCCTGGGTGGCTCAGTGGGTTAAAGCCTCTGCCATCGGCTCAGGTCATGATCCCAGGGTCCTGGGATCGAGCTCCACATCGGGCTCTCTGCTCAGCAGGGATCCTGCTTCCCCCTCTCTCTCTGCCTGCCTCTCTGCCTACTTGTGATCTCTGTCTGTCAAATAAATAAATAAAATCTTTTTAAAAAAATAAAAAGAATGAGATCCCACCGTTTGCAACAAGATGGATAGATCTACAGATATTATGTTAAGTGGAGTAAGTCAGACAGAAAGATGAATACTGAAGGATTTCACTCCCATGTGGAATCTAAAAAAACAAAGGAACAAAAGAGAAACAGACTCAAAGACACAGGAAACTGCTGAAAGGGGCTGGGAGCGGGCACAGGTGAAGGGGATGAAGAGGTATAGACTTTCAGCCATAAATTAAGTGGTGGGTTACAGCACAGGGGGGACAGGCAGTGGCACCATTAATAACTTAGCACGAGGACAGAGGGTAACTAGACTTATCTCAGGGACCGTTTCTTTTTTTTTTTTTAAAGATTTTATTTATTTGGGAGAGAGCAAGTGAGAGCAAGGCGGGGAGGGGTAGAGGGAGAGAGAGAAGCAGACTCCCCACTACACAAGGAAGACTAATGCGGAACTCGATTTCAGGACACTGGAATCATGACCTGAGCGGAAGACAGACGCTTCACTGACCGACCCACGCAGGTGTCCCTGTGGGAATCATTTCTTAGTGTATGAAAGTATCAAATCACTATGATGTACACCTGAAACAAAGCTATACTGTAACTCAATTGTACTTCAATTTTTAAAAAATCATCCAATTTTTCAAAAAGTTAAAACTGTAACACACAGAAGACAGGAGGGTGAACCTTCACGATCTTGGGTTGGCAACGGGTTCTTAGCTGGGCTAGGAGAAAGAACAAATACGGATAACGTGGACTTCCTCAAAATTAGAAGTTTTTGGTTGTCTGCTGCTGCCCCTTGGCACAATTTGTTACTCAAACTGTAGCCCCTGGAGGATTTTACTAGTTACCAAGCACATTTAGATATGGCCTTATGAAATAAATATACTGGCAACAGGTCTTTGGGGAGAAGGTCGATGTACAATTGTGAAGCTGGGAAGCTGGGGATACCTGGCTCGCTCAGGGCGGAATGCCATCCCTTCATAGAAGCCAGGCAGCCGAGAATGCCCAGCCCGCCCAGCCCACCCAGCGCGGAACGCCGCCGCCTGCTTCAGGGAAACCGAGGACCCAGGAACAACGGGTCAGCTCAGGGTGGAAGGAAAACCGCCTGCTTCCCTTATCGGTTATCGCTCCTTTCTCTTCCCAGAAGCGCCGTTGTTAGTTAGATGAGTCCTTTGAATGTGCTTGTTTAACTATAAACTTTATCCTCCTCCTTGCTTGTCTGCAAGATGGGATTAACGTTTGACCTTCATCAATCCTTCTATTGGCTATTGTTTTCTATCCAATAAAAGTGAGACTGTGGAGTTGCTCGTGGCAGCAGTCCTTTTCAACTGTTGTCCTCTGCTCCCAGTCTTTTGCAGCTGACTTGTAGGTGCCTAGTTCTCTCGTCACCGACTGGAAGCGGCCGTTGTCAAAGAACATTATAAAGAAAGCGAAGACAACCTATGGAATGGGAGAAAATATGTGTAAATCATGGATCTGAAGGATTATAATCCGGAATATATGAAGAAATCCTCCAACTAAACAATGAGCCAACAACCCAATTCAGTAAGAGGGAAAGTCTCCAACAGACTTTTCTCCAACAAAGATACACAAATGGCCAATAAACACAATGAAAGATGTTCATCACTGGTCGTCAGGGAAATGCATAGCAATACGATGAGAATACCTCACACCTACTAAGGTGGCTACAGTAAAATTTTGAAAAGGAAATGAGTATTTACTAGAAATGTAACAAAACAAAACAGAAAGCCTCGCATATTGCTGGTGGGAATGTAAAACGCTGTGGCTGCTGAAAAAAAACCTGGCGTAGTTACCCCTGACCCCTCAGTTCCACTCCTAGGTACACTCCCAATAGGATCATAAACAAGTACTGTGCTCCACAGGCCTTTACAAGCCAGCGGCCACTGTAGCGCTAGTCACAGGGACCAAAATGTGGGAACAAAGCAAACGAGAAAGGGATAGACAAGTTGTTTAGTGTGGATACACCATCCACACGGGACTATTATCTGCTCATCAAGGAGGGGAACCCTGATACCTGCCACAACGCGGACGAGCACTGAAAACATGATGCTTGGTGCACTAAGCAAGGCCAAAAGAACAAATCCTGTAAGATTTCACTTATATGAGGAACCTAGAGTTCTCAGCTTAGAGCGACATAAGGTACAGCAGAGATTACTACGGGAGAAGAGGATAAGGCTGCTCATGGGATGGTAAGTTATTACTGAAAGGGTACAGAGCTTCTGCCTTGGCTGTGAGCTGTGAAGAAGCTGCAGAAACAGCAGGGCGGTGGTAGCACAATCTGGGAACATAATGCTGAGTGTCCTCTTTAAAAGGGCAGCATTTTGGGGTGCCTGTGTGGCTCAGAGGGTTAAAGCCTCTGCCTTCCGCGTAGGTCATGATCTCTGGGTCCTGGGATCCAGCCCCACATCCATCTCTCTACTCAGCGGGGAGCCTGCTTCCCCCTCTCTGCCTGCCTCTCTGCCTACTTGTGATCTCTGCCTATCAAATAAATAAATAAAATCTTTTAAAAAATAAAAGGGCAGCATTTTTTCCTTATGCACATTTTACCACAGTTTATTTAAAAATGAGGCGTTAAAGGGGTGCCTGGGTAGCTCAGGTGGTTAAGTATCTGACTCTTGACTTTGGCTCAGGTCCCTGATCCTAGGGTCCTGCACGCATCCTGGTGTTGGCTTAGGATTCTCTCTCCCTTGATTCCTTCCCCCCAAGATAAATAAAATCTAAAATTTAAAAAGGGGGGGGGGAATAAAAGTATCCTGAGGTTTGGTCTCTGGACCCTTACCCCCACGCCTGTCCAACTCCGCTCTTAGGAGCACTTAAGCTCCTGCTCAAAACAAACAACAAAAGCCCACCCCACCCCGCCGCAGCCCTCCCTTCCAACTCGGCTCCAAGTCCACGCCGCATCCGCGAGGGGTGGCATAGGGCTTCGCCCGGAATCCCGGCCCACACTCAGATATCTGGGTCCCTGACGGAGCTCTGTGGGTCGGCGAGCTGGCCCGGGTCACCCAGTGGCCTACGCCGTGTCACAGAACACAGTCGTTGCCTTCGAGACTTGGGGGATATTTAAGGAAAAGGCGGCGGCGCGGCCCAGCGTCTCCCGGACGTCGGTCACCGGACACCGCCCTCCCACTCCCAGCCTCGAAGCGCTTCGGTCTGTTGCAAAAGCTCCTCATCGTGGCCGTGAACGCGGCACCCGCCCTCGCCGGAAGCACCGCAGATTAGCTGTCGGGTCTCAGGAAGACGGAGCAGCTCCGGCTCCAGCTCCGGGACTGCCCGTCGGGCGGCCAGTCATAACCGGGCCACGGAGAGGGCGCAGCCGCAAACCTGGCCAGCGGCGCCCAGTCCCCACGGGGCCTCCCACGGCCGCCCCGGCGTCCTCGCACAGCGCTCTTCCTCGGGGAAGCGGCCTCTAAAAGCCGCCGCCCGCGCAGTCGGGGCGCGCAGGGCAGCGTCCAGCGCCAGCTCACGGCCCCGCCGCCCGTGCGAGACCCCGGCGTCCGCGACGGCCTCCAGTCGCACTCGCCCTGCGCTGAGGCCTGGGGTCCGACCGGCTTCTTCCGCTCCGGCCACGCGGGTCGGGTCCGCCGAGCCCCTCGCCGGCGACACCAACCGCCAAGCGCAGAAACCCTGCGCACCCCATCCCGCCAACCCAGCCGGCTCACCGCGGACAACAATGACCCGCCGCCGCACCGCCGGCGCGGTTCTATGACGCAAGGCCACGCCCACAAGGCAGGGCGGGCCTTCTCCCTCAGGGGCGGGACTGCGTGCTGACGCCACACGCCGGGGCGGGGTCAAGAGTTTGGTGCCCCGGAGTGGGGTGTCGGCGCCTCATTCGGGTGGAGCTGAGCCGGGGACAGGTAAGCGCGTACTGCCGCCGGGCCTGGCCCGGTTTGGGAAGACCCGCGCCCTCGGGCAGGAGGCTGGGGTTGCGGCAGAGGGTGAGGGCGCCGCGCCCTCGTTGTCGCTGGCGCCGCGGTGACAGGGAGTGAAGCCGGATGGAGCAGGGCTGACGGAGGGAGGTGGGTGGGACAGGGCTTGACGGACGGGTTTGACAGTCAATGGTACGGCGAGCGCCGCCTGACGGGCGGAGATTGGCGGGTGCGGGCGCGCGCGGACGTCGCGGGGGGCGCGCAGCGGCGAGCTATTGGCTGTGGCGGGCTTGGGGCGGGCGGCTGGACGGATGTGAGGGAACGGGCGCCGCGGCCGGGGTGACCCCCAAGGTCGAGGAGGCGTCACGAGGGAGCCGCCCGGCGCTGTCCTCTGCCGGGTCGGAAGGGTGGCGCGCCCTTGATGGAGCGGTTGCGGACTGCGGGCCGCAGGCCGTGCTCCACCCGCGCCTACCGGGGCTGCGCGCCTGGGGAGACGCCCTTGCGCGGACCTCCCAAAGCACCCCGTGCGCAGTGCTCCTCCGGACCCAGCACTCCGCGTACCCGTCCTCCCTGCGCTCCCAGGGGGACGCCTTTGAGAGGACCGCCCCCAGCACCCTGTGGATCCAGTACCCTCTGGACTGGGTACCCCGCCTTACCCGTTCTCCCTGCACTCCTGCGGGGACGCCCTTGACTGGACCGCCCCCAGCACCCAGTGGGTTCAGTACTCCAGAGTCAGCAGCCCGCATGCCCATCCTCCCTGCACTCCTTGGGGGACGCTCTTGAGCGGACCCCCCGCAGGACCTCTCTAGACCGAATAGCCCATCTCCCCATCCTTCTCCCTGCACTCCTGGGGCGACGCCCCTGAGCGTTGTTAAATCTCCCCAGCACCCCGTACTCTGTGCGCCTCCGGACTCCGCACCAGGCCTTACCCATCTTTCTTGAGCTCCTGGGGAGACACCCTTGAGTGGACCGCCCTGCGGTCCCCGTGTACTCCCTACTCCTTTCGGACTCGGCACCCCGCTTTGCCCATCCTCCTCCCCGTGCTGGGGGGCACGGCCTTGGCAGACCAACCTGCAGCACCCCACCCTGCTGGTCGCTCTTCGGAGGCCCGGTGGCCCAGTGGAGGCGAAGCGCCTTCTTGGGGTGGTATCCTAGTCATGCACCTCTTTGCTCCGTGGAGCTGCCGGTGCGAGGTGTGAGCTGTGTGTGAGACTCAGAAGAAAACTGAGTTTGCAGAACGGAAGAGATATGACTCCTGGGCCCAAGGGGTGACCTCTGAGTGGCGTTCCCCTGTGCCTTGTTCTGTGGTCCTGGACTGTGGAGCCAGGCTTCCAGGCCCGCTACTCTGAGCGGCCTCAGGACATGTGTCCTGGAATGGATCCTGGTTTGCACGGTGGCAGGAGCTGTCACAGTCAAACCTCATTGTTTTCGCGCAGGCACGTTTCATACGAAAACACGCAGTACTCCTCTAGCTTTGCAGAGTGGACGAGGACTGGATCTGGGAAAGCTGGAGCAAGATCGGAGTTTCCTGATGATTGAGAGCACATTCCAGATTTCAGGGGTTTTTTTTCCTTTGCAGCGCTTTTTAGATACAGTTCGTGTGTCGTATCATTCACTCACTTAAAATACACAATTAAATGATTTGTCTTGTGTTCGGTTACGCAGCCATACCACAGTTTAGTTGCTTTCAAAAACTAATGTCAGAACCATGAATTTCTGTGGGTTTCATTTAAATTTGCAGAGTTTATTAAATACCAAACATTGTATTTATTGTATGTCTGTCACACCTACACGTACATATAAGATCTGCTTCTAACTGATTGCACTCCCCACTGCCCCATTTGAAGAAAAAATACTGTGCTCTCTACCTTTTGAACTTTTAGATAGTTTTTTTAAAATTTGGGGATAACTGCCATTATTGAGACTTATTTTGATAACTCTGCGTATAAATATGTCATATGTAGTTACAGCAAATTGTACGGAGAGATGCCGGTGTCCCTTTGCCTAGTTTCCTCAATTGCTAACATTTTGCAGAAACTAGAGTATGTTATCACAACCAGGTACTGGCATTGAGAATAGCCAAGATGCAGAACATTTCCCTCCTTGCAAGGAGCCCTCCTCTTGCCTTCATAGCCACCTTCTTTCCTCCTGCCTCCATCTCCTTAGCTCCTGGCAGCCACTAATCTCTCCATTTCTATGAGTTTGGCAAATGAAGCATGTTATATAAAGAGAATCATAAGGCATGTAACCTTTGGGATTGGCGTTTTGCACTCCTCAGTTCTCTGACAATGAATGCAGCCTGCTGCCTTCATTTAGCTCCTTTTTATGCCTCCAGGTCTTGGATGCAACCCCATTAAAGGACATCTGAGTTGTTTCCATTCTTCAGCTGTTATGAATAAGGCTCCTAGAAGCATTCATATGCAGGTTTTTATGTGAACGTAAGTTTTTGTCTTTCTGGGATAGATGCCTAGGAGTGCAGTTACAAGGTCATGTGGTGGTTGCATATCCAGTACTTTAAGAAATAGCCAGGCTTTTCCATAGCGGCTGTGCCATTTTACCTTCCCACTAGTAACGTATTTGACTAGTAACTTTCTCCACATCCTCCCCAGCACTCGTGGTGTCGTTGTTTTGTTTAGTTTTGTTTTTGCCATTCTAGTAGCTATGTAGTGGTGTGTCCTTGTGGTTCCAGTTTGCATTTCCCTGACGGCTGCTGACACTGAACACATTTTCATGTGCTTATCTGCCATCTGTGGTTTTGAGTGTATTTCTCTGAATACCCTTTTCCATGGTTGTCTGGATATTACGTTATATGAATGTGATTTCTCATAGTCCATAGGTGTCACCTTTATATCAGTTTGAGGGAAGTGTAGAAACCGTACCTTCATTTACATCTCTTTACTCTCCCTCATTTAAAATGCCCTTATGTATTACTTCTGTGCACGTTTACAACCACATCAGACAGTTGCAATTTTTGTTTGATCTGTCACCCATAATGAGAAGAGTCAAGAGACGGAAATTCTATTTACCCGTGTGTTCTTTTCATGATGTTGAGGGATTCCTTGTTTCGTCACTTCATTTCTGGTCAGAGAATTTCACTTAGTCGTTTGTTCCAAGGCAGGTCTGCTGGTGGCATAGTCTCTTCGTTTTCCTTCATCCTTTTATTCCTCAGGAGTGTTTCGCTGGAGGTAGGATTCTGGGTTCACAGTGATTGTCCTGCCCTTAAGCAGTGTCGTGCCACTTTCTCTTGGCCTCCGCAGTTACTGGTGAGAGAGCTGCTTTTCAAGTTGTAGTTTTCAGTTTTGATTTTGATATGTCTTGCAGTGGATTTCTTTGTTTATTCTTTTGAGGTTCACTAAGCTCAAATCTGTAGGGTTTTGTCATTATTATTTTGAACACTTTTTCAGCCCCTCCATCTTTCTTCTCTTGAGATTCTGTTGACATTTCCATGCCATCAGTAGTAGACGGCATTTACGTTCATCATGAAGTCCGTGTTATGGTCCCACATGTCCCTGAGGCCCTGTTCATTTTTCTTTCAGTGTCTATTCCCTGTTGTTCAACTTGAGTAAATTTTTGGTTGTGTCTTTGTTCACTGAGTTTTTTCTATCCTTTTCAATCTGTAGCTTACCCCATCATTTTAAAAAATTTTGATGGTTGTATTTTTTCAGTTCTAAATTTCCATTTGGTTCCTCTTTGTATCCTTCATTTCTTTGTTGGGGCTTTTAATTTTTGTTTTGTTTTAGTTTTGTTTGTAAGCATGTTCATAGTTGCTCAAGGAAGCATTTTGAAGCTGGCTCTCTTAAACTTTTTGGTAAATAATTCTAACATTTCTATTTTCTTGGTGTCTATAGATTGTCTTTTTGGGGGGTTTTGGTTGAGATCATCCTGGTTCTTGATGTGGCGAGGTGATCTTTGGTTATGTCTTGGACGTTTGGCGTGTGACATTTTGAGACTTGAATCTTAAATGTCTGAACACAGAGAACGGGTTTCTGCTGACACTGCTGCAGGTCCGTGGGTGCTGCCTGGTTGCTACTGGGCAGGGGTGGAATGTAGGCTCCCCACCCAGCCTCCCTGGTATCTGTGGGGAGGGATTCCTTGTTATTGCTGTGTGGGTGTAAGTTCCCCATTAAGCCTTTGTGATTTAACCCTGCCTGGGAAGGGCAGGGTGCTTCCCTGTTACTGCTGGGCACAGGTGGAATGCAGGCTTCTTCCTGGCCGCCGCTGCCCTCATGGGGGTCACCTGGTGGAGATGGAAGTCCTGGATCTTTTCTGACACCACCCGCTGGGATCGAAGTGGGCACAGTGTTTTCTGTAGGGCTGGCTGCAGGCTGCAGCAGAGCAATGATTGTCTACAAGTGTTCTCTCCTGCTCTGCAGTGCTTTCGTGGTCCTTTGGCCACAGGGAGCAGGCTTCATTTGCAGCTTTTTCCAAGTCATTTGGCATTTCTGGGTTGCCAGCTTCCTCAGCACCCAGTCTGGGATTTATGAAGCAGAAAGAAAATTGAGGACTTGATTTCTCTTTAGCTGCATTTAGTGGGAAACTGAAGTTCTCTCCTTTGTTTTTGTTTTTTTTAAAGATTTTTATTTATTTATTTGATAGAGAGAGATCACAAATAGATGGAGAGAGAGGCAGGCAAAGAGAGAGAGAGAGAGAGAGGGAAGCAGGCTCCCCTCTGAGCAGAGAGCCTGATGTGGGACTCGATCCCAGGACCCTGAGATCATGACCCGAGCCGAAGGCAGCGGCTTAACCCACTGAGCCATCCAGGTGCCCCTGTTTTTGTTTTTAAGATTTATTTACTTCAGCAGGGAGGGGCAGAGGGAGGGGAGGAGAGAAACCCAAGCAGACGCCATGCTGAGTGCAGAGCCTGATGTGGGGCTTGATCTCATGACCCTGAGATCAGGACCTGTGTGAAAACCAAGAGTTGGATGCTTAACTGACTATGCCACCCAGGCACCCACTGTATGTGTCTTTAAATTTTTAATAAATAGTGACAAATGGCTTTGTTTTCCACTAATACCTAATATTTTATCATATAATTTATTTATTAATACTTAATAATTTGCCACCACCCTTGAAGAATGCCCGTCCAGCTATACCCCAGATTACCGCATAGCGGCGGTCTGAGTGAGGACAGGTCAGCTTCCAGACCCACGCACTGAAGCTTGTGGGGAGCTCCGACTTCGGCAGTGGGAGCCCCTCTCAGTGATCGGTCAGTGACCCGCTCCATGTTAATTTGTGGTTAGGTTTACCTTGGGAACTTAAGCTTTTTAAGAGTTTTCACTAGTTGGTCTTTTTTTTTCTGCTGGTGAGCAGTAATTCTGTAGTCCTAGAGCGCTCTCAGAGTGTGACTGTGCTCTCACGTTCAGACCATATTGCAAAAAGCAGTGGGCAGGACTAGGAGTGATGGCTGCCTTGATTTTCTGGCAAAGGAGCCTGAACGCAGAGCCAGTGGTGTGTTTGACGCTTGCACAGCAAGCTGGAGTCCCTTTGCCTGTATGCTCTGCAGGCTTGACTGTCATTGCCACCTAGCAATGGCGCAATGCTTCTGCAGTTCAAAAATGATTGTCACTACCTCCCTGTCCTTCCGTGCGTTCTTGGTGAGGCGTCACAAGTGAAACACATGGAATTCTTGGAGATTTTCCGCCAGGCCGGGCCGAGTTTCTATCTGTGCCCCCTGTGCGCACATCCGTGCGTCACTGCCCGAGTGCGGGAAGCGTCGTCCGGAAAGGAACAGCTGCGGGCATGGGGCAGACGCGGTCTTCTCGACTCATCGCGAACATCTCAATGAGTTTGAAGCCATAAAAAGAAAAAATGTCTTCAAGATCAGTTGTTGTGCTTTTTAAGTGGTGGTCGGGCAAGATGCATGGGCAACAGTCCCTTAACGGTGCAGGCTCTTTTCCTCAGACCCATTTCCCCAGGAGCCGCCTTGCTGTCTTGGCTGGACCTTGTCTCTGCCCCGCCTCTGCCCTGCCAGTGTGGCTTCGTGACTTCGATAGCGTTAAGATCAGTTTATCTCTGCATTCTGTGCATGGGGAGGTGGCCTTGGGGAACGCATTGTGTCCGCCAGGGGAAGGTCCAGGGATGATAAAGGCATGCTCTGTCAGCATGCGGTTGCATAAGGGCTGTATAGGGAATCCTTAGTCAGATATTTTCCCTTCGTTTTTGCTTAAGTGTTCTTTTTCCCGAAGGCACAGGTCTCTACCTGCATCTGGACGTTACTGAGTCACAAATGCTGTCATTTTGTGGTCTTTACTCAGACCCGTAGATCCACTCACGTTTCTCCTTAGACGTGGTGTTTTTTTCTTACGCAGCACATACAGTTCACCTACTGACGTTTCACAGTTGGGCGTTTCCCAGTACATTGGGAGGTCATGCAGACAGTGGCCTGACCTAGCTGTAGAGCGCCTCCCTCCCCCTCCAAAGAAGACCCACACCCATTAGCGGGCAGGTGTCCCCTCTGCCCTCACGCCGTGTAGCCACCAGCAGGCTCTCTGTCCATCCTGAACGCTTCACGTGAGTGAACTCATATAACCTGTTGTTTCTCGTGGCCGACTTTCTTCACAGAAGGCTCTCAAGGCTCATCTGTGTCACAGCATCGTCTTCCACCCCACCCCTTCTTACTGCCAGCAGCTGTTGCGTTGCTGGCCGTACCCCCTTCCATCAGTCGGTGGGCATTTGGGTTGGTACCATGTTCTGGCAGCTCTGAATGATGCCGCTGTGAATATCCACACAGACGGGTTTGTATACACACGTTTATTTCTCTTGCTTGGTACCTGGGAGCGAAGTGCTGAGTCACGCGGTAGCCCTGTGTGTGACTTTCTGAAGACCTGCCACACTGCATTCCAGGCAGCTGTGCCAGCTGTGTTCCCACCAGCCGTGGGCAAGGACGCCCGTTCCTCTGCGTCCTCCAGGACGCCTATTTTCTCTTGGATCGTGTCTCGTCTAGTGGGCATCAAGTGGTATCTTAGAGTTTTAATTTGAAGTTCCCGAATGAATAATTATTTTAACCATCTTTTAATGTGTATGTTGGCTGTTTGTGGATCTTCTTTGGAGAGACATTTACTCCTGTCCTGTGCTGGTCGTTTGATGTGGTTACTTTCTTCTTTACTGTTGAATGGTAAGAGATTATACATGTATTCCATGTATAATCATGTGACTTGTAAATGTTTCTTCCTATTTTATGTTTGTATTTTCTGTTTCTCGATGGTGTCTGTGATGACGTACAAAGATTTTGATATCACTGCAGTCCAATTTATCTGTTATTTGTTCGCTTATATTTTTGGTTTCCTAACTAGGAACCCATTACCTGACTTAGGGCCACAAAGGCTTACTCCACTGTAACTTGGAAGTTATGAGATTCCAAGAGTCTTACAGTTCCTCAGCTCTTGCATTCAGGTCTTTGATCCATTTTGAATTAATTTTCTATATGGTGTGAGATAGGGTCTAATTTTATGCTCTTTTTTTGTGGAACTCTGGTTGTCCCATCACCATCTGTTGAAAGGACTACTTTTTGGCATCTTTGTCAAATAAAAATCTTCATCCAAACCAAAGTCAGAACATTTGGACTTTTGAAAACTCAGAGTTTTCATGAAAGTGTATGAACAATTGAGTGTCCCTACCAAATGATGCTCTATTCTTACAGGGACTTCTCCAGAATTAGAAAGACAGAATCTGGTTCTTCCAAAATCTGGGATGTAAACCCAGTGTCTGCTCAGGTCCATCTAATCGTGGGCGTCCTTGGGTGGAGCCATCCACTGGGGAGCAGTCTTTCTGATGAGTCATGTTAAGGGGCTTTGACGGTGGCTCTGTATCCCCGTGACTGGGCAGCCCTGAGCCGTGTGTTGGATTCAGTGACTGCAGACAGCAGCGAGATAACACGGGCTGTTTGCAGCATTGTGTGGAAAGGACTGCCTTTGGCAGAACCGAAGGAATGAGTGGTTTTGTGGTTGTCAGTGTGGTACTTGTGTCACTGGGCATCACAGCGCCTCAGTAATGACAGTTAGTGGAGGTGAGACTCGTGCGTTCTGGGGGCGAGCCCAAAGCAGAGACCATGGCGTGGCTCAGGAGGCCCGGATGACAGTGATGCTGGAGGGGAGACACAAATGTTTCCCTTGGGACCTCCATCCCGAAGAGCGGCAGCGGTGGTTTCCGCCGTCCCTGTGTTGGCAGGTGCTCGGTGGACAGCCGCGTGCTGAGGGCCGGGGAGAGCAGCTGGGACAAATGGCCGTGACTCCTGAGGGGAGAAGGTCACAGGCCACGGTCACATTCGAGACCCGTGGACGGCCCTTCTTCACCCTGCGCTGGGTGAGATTGCGTTGGTGGCTAGGTTGGCTCCGGAGCGCCCACCCCGCTGTTGCTTCCGCGGCCGGTCTTCGAGCAGCAGAGTGGGCCAGCGCCCTCTGCGTCTGAGGCCTTGTGCGGACTCTGAGTGGATTCGGGCCAAGAGGGAGAGACCTGTAAACAGTCCCCGGGTTGGGGGGGTGAGTTTGCACAGCAGTTATTTCAGGGGAGTCCTCTGCAAATTCCGGGCTTGGATCTCCTTTAGGAGGTGTGGACTTGGGTGTGGTTGCTTCTGTGGCACCCGCTTGGAGGCACAGGCATGAGGGAGGCGTGAGGGAGGCGTTAGGCCTGCATGCCTGGCCACCTGTGGGGGTGGGGAGCTATGGCGTGGGCCTCACTCCCCTTCCCGGCCCCGGGCAGCCAGGATTCTGGCAGGGCAGTGGGGAGTGGCACCATGTCCTCAATGCCTCCGACAGGGGCCCTGCCCGTAGGCTTGCCTGGGGTCTCGGGTGTGGCTGGAACTGGTTCACAATGCTCTGGAACAGCCTGAACTCTGCACAGTCTGGTGGCTGCAGCTGCTCGTTCTGTGTCACAGCTGTGCTTGACGGAGGTACGTGTGCAATTCAGTGAGATTGTGACCAAGGTCCACTCAGAAGCAATAAGTACCCGTCCACCCTCCCTGCCACAGCCCTTTCCCTCTCACCCTGGCCTCTCCCCCCCTCTCCAGCTGCTTCAGGGCCAGGAGGAACAGGAAGGTGGGAGTTGCATCCTGGCCCTGCTGTTGACAGCCCTGTGACCCTACGGACTTTCTTTCAAGAAAGAAAGTAAAACTCAGAAGGGCAGTCTGTAAACAGAAGAGCTCATGCCTGCCTTCTGGGGGTTTGCGGGGTCGGCGAGGAGTCCTGACGCGTCACAGGGCAGGTAAACGCTTCTGTCCGGTCGCTGTGTGGACATCCCCTCGGAACCTGTTTAGAGCGCAGCCCCTGGTCCGAGCTCAGTGCTTAGGAAGTGTGGCTGCGCCGCAGGGCTGTGTTGGCTGCTGTGTCGGCCGCTCCATGCGGTGCTGTCCAGCCCAGCCCACGACGCTTGCTCTTCTCTGCTTCTCCACACTTTACTGCTGCTGTCTTTCCCCTGACAGACCCTCTGGCTTAGAATGCCTCTTCTCCTTCAAAGCTAAATGCTCCCTCCAGGCCTGAAAACCGCAGTTTTCCCGAAGCCGCCCTGGGCTGTTCTTTCTTCCCATCTGGAAGGGATGGGCCTTTCCAGGAGTTTTGTTGGCATTTTTGGTGCTTCTCAAGTATTCTGTGTTCTCTCTGCAATTTTTTTAAATTCCTTCTCTCTTCTACCTGATGATAATTATTTGAGGGTGACCAAAATATTTTCCAGTTTCTCTGTATGTTCAGAACAGCACAGGTCCTGTAACTCCTCAGTCGTTTCAGGATAGATTAGAGATATTTTTCTTTTCTTTTTTTTTTAAGATTTTATTTATTTATTTGACAGAGACAGATCACAAGTAGGCAGAGAGGCAGGCAGAGAGAGAGGGAGAGGGAAGCAGGCTCCCTGCTGAGCAGAGAGCCCGATGCGGGGCTCGATCCCAGGACCCTTAGATCATGACCTGAGCCGAAGGCAGCAGCTTAACCCACTGAGCCATCCAGGTGCCCCTAGAGATATCTTTCTGATTTTATGGTTAAACCTAATCTGATCCTCATGAGATGATCCTGGCTGTCTTTTCTGGGATTGTGCTACACACACGTAAACTTGAAGAGCATCCCATCGGTGTTGTGGGCTTCACAGCCGTCCAGCACGTCCACAGCTGGATCTTCCCTGCTGTGCCGTGTGCTCGGGCCCGTTCAGAGGAGGTGGGTGTGGGTGGGCACTCGCTCGGCCGGGTCCTCTGCACCCGGACCCCGGCGCTGACGTGGAGCTCACGGCCAGCCACAACCTGCGTCGGTTTTCCCTGCCTGATATATCACCCTTTCTAACTTTTCTTCTTTTTTTTTTGTGCAGACAGTTGTGAGAGACTTCAGGACAAGGATGTTTCACTTAAGGACTTGTGCTGCTAAGTTGAGGCCGTTGACGGCCTCACAGACTGTGAAGACATTTTCACAGAACAGACCGGCAGCAGCTAGGACGTTGGGGCAGATTCGGTGTTTTACCGCCCCCGTTGCTGCTGAGCCATTCCTCAGTGGGACTAGCTCCAACTATGTGGAAGAAATGTACTATGCTTGGTTGGAAAACCCCAAAAGCGTACACAAGGTAAGGCTCCCGGGAGTGGATGTCTTCATGTGTTTGGAGTCTTGGCCTGATGTTGGCCAGCCATCCAGGTAAGTGCCTGTGTCCTGAGGAGCCTTCTGGAAGGTAGGCAGGCCAGCCGGCAGGCGGCACAAAATCCCACCCAGGGGAGTCGTCTGCATTGGCAGCTCGGCAGTCAGCCCGGTCCCCAGCGACCGCCTCTCTGGAGCAGCGCTCCCCTCTCACTTGGCGCACCGCACGATGGAGACCCGCTCCCTGGAGACCTGCTACCTGGAACAGAAGGCTTGTTCGACTTGCAAGCATCTTGAAGAGGCTCACGCACCGTTTCCAGGCCTCCCCGAGGATGCCTTGGGTACAGACTCCAAAGACACGAGGCAGACAGCAGCTACGACCCTGCAGGATACTCTTCTATCCCATCTTCCTGAGAAATCTTAAAACCATCGTGGGCGAATGATGTGTAAATGGCATTTTCGATCAGTGTGCTTCTGTATTTGAAAGTAAATTCCGTGCGTGCTTCTTTCTCATTCCCCTCTGTCGCCTGTAAGGCACGTCCGTCAGAGTCCCCATGTGCACACGTTTGCTTGATACAGGGCATGCCTGGTGTCCGAGTTTCTTCCTAGCATTCTGGCCGGTGATGTTGGCGGGTTTTCAGGCCAGGCAGCTGGCCTGGTTACAGGAACTGGAGGGTGGGTCCTCCAGTTTCTGTCTGTGCCCCGTTTGCACGCTGTGGGAGGTTTGGAGGAGAGGGTATACATGAGGTGCCGAGGGTCTGCGCAGGGAGTGCCCGACAGAGGCTGGCCATCGGCAACTGTTGCCTTGGCCTCTTCCTTCCTCATGAATCTCAGGGTCTCGTTGTCAAAAGGCAGCTGCTTCCGCTGGGCCCCTGAGAGTGTTTTTACCCTGAAATGTTCGTGACATTTAAGGTTGGGTACATTCGTGTGGTTGCTGGAGCCACTGGCCTATCTCATCCTGGTCTGAGCCTCATTGCTCAGCAAAGGAGGGCATCCAGCTGAGTCCTTCCCTGTTCCCTTGGCAACCTGGAGGCCACCTGGCTCCCTGAGCAAGGTGAGACTTGGTTTCCTGTGAGAGTAGCTGTATCCCTGGTCTGTACACAAAGGACCGTCCAGAGGTGTCCCGAGAAAGTGGCCCTGCCGGCGGTGCTGGCCATTGGCCACTCTGAAGACTGGCGTTGCGCACTGGGCTCTAGACTAAAGCTCGTCGGGCCTGTCCCTCGGCCTTCTCCCCAAACATAAGCTCTGTGGAACCAACCACGGCTTCTGTCCTCTGGGCTGTAGTAGTGCGTGGACTCCGGGCACAGTGGCGTGTGCCTTTGCGGCGTCCAGACTTCATTCCTGCTCCTGGGGAGCAGGGCACAGGGACGGCTCCACCGACGGGCCGGGGAGGAGTGCGGGCTGTGGACTGGGTCCTTGGGCTTTGCTGTCAGAGTGAGCACTCAGACACTGCAGAGCAAGTGTGCCGGCTCTCAGGAAGGGACTTGCTAGCCAGATAAGAGAATCCGCATGGGTCAGCATCCTTAGGCCAGATTTTATGTGCTCGTGTCTGTGGCAGGGATTCTCCAGGGGACAACCCGTCTTCTATAAAGAGATGGGGGCAAGGCAGCTTAGTCAGGGGGCGTGCCTCTCCACTGTCCCAGCCATGGGGAGTCGATTTTCTTTCCAAACTGGGATAGGCCTCCTATCTGATGTGTCCGTGTTTCTTCAGAGACACAGTCCGGAGCTTGCATTGGAATGCAGAGGCCTCCGTGATGTGGGGAAGTCCTTAGAAATGTTGACTTCTCTAAGAGTGCTTCGTTTGTACTTGTGTTTTAGAACCCATAGTCTAAGCAGAAATGATACACTAGATTTGAAGATGGAGATGGTTTGGCTTTCGGACCCCCCATGTGTGCATTATGGTACAGTATGGACTCTGCCCTGAGGTTTGGACCTGTTCTCTCCCTCTCTTTTGGCACAGAACTTATTCATATCTGGCAGAAACAGAACAATTTTAGCATCTCCCCTCGCTGCCCTGCTACACTCAGCTTTCCAATTATTTAAGCTTTTTATGATATTTTCAAACAGTAGAGGGAAGAGAATAAAGTGAGCCTCTACGAGGAGACCCACGTCCAGCCTCAATAGCACTCCACAGTGTGCCAATTTCTAGAACCTCCTCCCGCCACACTCTTTTTTTGCTTGTTGGTTCACTTGGGTGGGGGCCCAGGGGAGTCTTTGAAGCCAATCCAGACCTGCGTCATTTCTGAACGACTCTCACCAACAGGAATGTGGTCTTTACCACACCTAACAGTTCACAAGATAACTCTCCAGCGTCTACTTCTCAGCCTCAGCCGGCTGTGCCTCTCTTAAAGCATATGTGCTGGTTTGGTTTGGTTTGAAGATTTTTATTTATTTACTTACTAATTTGAGAGAGAGTAAGTGAGAGAAAGCGTGCATGTGAGCAGGGGGAGGGAAAGGGAGAAGCGGGCTCCCTGCCAGTGCGGGGCTCGATCCCAGGACGCTGAGATCATGACCTGAGCCGAAGGCAGAGGCTTAACCCACTGAGCCCCCCAGGCACCCCATGGAACACTTACATTTTTAAATGTTTCGTTGTGAATACTGGTGACGTCTATGAGCGGTTCTGAGCTGGGGCCCTTGTGCCCCTGGTGCATGGACAGGCTGCTGGCCCCGACTCTGCCCCCTCCCCATCGTCACCTCCAGTCTAAATGCCTTATCCAGCACAGCCCACCGCTGGACCCCATTAGGAACCCTCAACAGGGGCGTTTTGTGTCAGCAACCTCCCTCATGGGAGTCTCAGCTGTGTTGAGGACAAGTCAGATGACAGCATCTTTTTTTTTTTTAAGAGTTTATTCATTAGAGAGAGCGCGCACACACACACAAGCAGGGGGAGCAGCAAGGAGATGGGGGGGGGGAGAAGCAGGCTCCCCACTGAGCAGGGAGCCCGATGTGGGGCTCGATCCCAGGACCCCTGGATCATGACCTGAGCCAAAGGCAGATGCCCAACCAGCTGAGCATCTCAGGCGCCAGAGCAGCTTATTTTTGTTTAAGTCTTAGAAACACTTGGAATGAAAGCCATATCGCTCCATCAGTATTTCAGACGTTGGGCACTGCCAGACCCCGTTTGTGTGCAGAGGCACGTCCCCCCACCCCCTAACCACATACACACCAGCGGAGCATGGTGTCAGCCCTGCGAGAGGAGACCCTGGCTTGCTCCCGGTGCTGGAGCTGGAGGGAGGCCCTCTCTGCCTCTTGCTGTCCCCGGAGCCGCAGAGCTTGCTTCCCCTGCCAGGCCTTCTTAGTGGGACAGGGACACAGGGGACAGGTCTGGTCCCGTGTGCTCCCTGCACCCGGACAGTCTCCAGACTCAGTCCCACGTCCTGCAGCCTGGACCATTCTGCCTTTTCGTTCCATGCTCGTGAGAGATAACCCCCTCGTTTCGTGTAAGAGAGCCAGGTGGGCAGAGCACAAGCACATCATCCCCCATTCCCAGTGACACGTGCCTTTTCCCCTGCACCGTGCAGTTCTGAAGCCGCCCTGGCTGTGCCCAGAGACCTCTGTGCCGGCCTCAGCGACAAACACTCGCATAGTGTAGGCT
This sequence comes from Mustela nivalis, assembly GCF_964662115.1. NCBI lineage: Eukaryota > Metazoa > Chordata > Mammalia > Carnivora > Mustelidae > Mustela > Mustela nivalis. The sequence goes on from NC_139031.1 coordinate 90,591,942, forward strand.
CACAGGTACATGGTGGGATTTCCAGTAATGTCATCCCTTGGTGGTGTGCTTGGCTTCCCCCATCAGCCGTACCTCAGCCACGGTGACCGGTGTGCGTGGAGGCACCCAGTAGGCGGGGTACCTTCCCTAGCGGCCGCAGGATGCTGATAGGGAGCCAGAGTTCACAGCCACGGTGCAGGGAACAGGAGGCAGTTTGCAGCCTAAGGCTGTGCGGTTGGAGCGCAGGGGCGAGAGGCTGCGGGGAGACATGCTGGGGCAGGGGCCTTGTGCACACTGGCCTGGCCACCACAGGGCTGCAGGTCTGCCTCTCCTGGATGGGGCTGTGATGAGCCAAGCCCAGAGCCGTGTGAAGGTCTTCGGGCTCTTGGCTCTGCCGCCCTTGTGGGTTGAGAAGAAGGCCTCTACGCCACGTTGTTGTGACTCCCAGGGTCAGATTCTCTTGGCACCTGCGGGGACTGTGCTATGCGGGGACAGCCCCCCAAGGTCCTCTCTGGCAAGGTGTAAAGGGGCCACCAGCCTTCATCTTGAGCAGAGGCTGGGAGCAGCAGTCACAGTCAGGTCACACAGGGCAGAGCCGAGGCAGCTTTCCTTTGCTCGTGTTGGGGGTCGCTGAGGTTCCGCTTGTGCGCCCACAGGGAGGGAAGGTAGCAGAGGTCGTCTGAAGACGTTCCCTCCCCTGTGTGGTGCTGGGCCTTCAACACGACGGTGTCGCTGTGAGTGAGTGGGTACCCAGGTAGAACTTCCAATTTTAACTGCTTGCGTAGAGATGGCTCCGTGGCAACAAGTCAGGCAGGCCCGGACCCCAGGGCACTGCCCGTCCCTGCCTCCTAGACACGGTGCTGGGCCGGTCACAGCCCTGCCAGCAGATGGAGGGGTGAGAGCCACATGGTGGGACATTGGGGCGGGCACACACAGAGTTTTCAGGGAAGGCCGCGACCCAGCAGTTGGCACAACTGCATGAGGACCGTCCAGTGTAGCCTTCTCATACGCAGTGGGGACAGGGGACGCAGAGCCAGGGCCGCTGGGCTCAGTGACCTGAATGCAGTGCAGAGCTTCTAGCACACCTTCTACGTGGGAGGAGCCCATGTGCGGGGGGCTAGGGAGGACAGGAGCTTCACAGTGGCCCCCGGCAGCCTGCGAGCCACCAGTGACCACCCTCCACTTGAGGAGCTGCCCCCATCGGTCTGTTCAACCGAATTAGTCTGAAGCAGCCGAATCCTTGCTCCAGGATGGCCGCGGGCCGCTTCTCACCCTGACGCTTGTGCTGGTGGTGCAAGGAAGCACTGTCGGTACCAGGACTTAACCATCAGTCATTCATCAAGGGTCCTGGATCCAACCCAGACCCGCACTCCCTCGGCCTTGCACTGGCCTTTGTGCCCAGGGATTGGTCCAGTCCAGAAGCTGCCTTACCCACCCCCAGGCTGGCTTTATGCCAGGTCCCTTGGCAGGGTGCTGCCAGAGGGTGGTGGTGGCATCGGGTGACCTGCCAGGCCGGGCTGCTCCATGTGGGCAGGTAGAGCCCGGTGGACAGGAAGAGACGGGGTGGTCAGCCCAGAAACCAGCGGCGTGGAGTCGGTGGCTGGAGTAGAGCTCAGTAAGCCCCGGGGTGGAGCGTTGACCCTCAGCATCTAGAGCAGCTCCACATGCCCTGGGGCTGCTTGTCACGGTGCGGTGAGGTTTGCGGGTACAGGGGTGGGTCTCTCTGCTTGCCACGAGGATCTGGTACACACGCAGCCAGAGCGGCTTCCCTGGCCTGGCCTGGCCCGGCCCTGCCCAGCCTGCGGGAGGCAGGCTCACCACCGCCATGCGCTCGTGTCCCTGGGGCCCTGAGGTCGCGCGCTCGTGCTGGCTGCCACGTCAGACACACCCGGGGCCTTCAGGCGGGTGATGGGGCTCAGGGTGGCACGTTTGCCACCCCTCTGATACTGCAGCGCTCCATGAACGGCCGGGAACCGGGCCCCGAGGCGCCTGTGACCTGCTGACAGTGAGGGCAGAGTGCGTCTGCCTCCCTGCCCGCTCCCCCGTCTGCTGTGCCCACCTGCGCCAGCGCCCTTTGCAGGTTGAGGGGGGTGCCTCTGCATTCTGGAGGCCACGGGTGTCTAAAGCTGACACCTCACCTGGCACCACGCCTGACACCGCACCTGCCACCCACCCCCCACCCAGGCACCACAGCATACTGGTCCGGCTGCTCTCCCTGTGGCGGAGCCTGAACCTGTCCAAGTTTGACTCAGGTGTGCTGAGCGCCTGCTGTGTGCAAAGCCTGGAGTAGCTTCCTGAGGGACGTGTGTGTGGCTTTCGAAGGGCTTTTTCTGCTTAGAGTGGAGACGGGGTATGACGACCAGGAGAGCCCCTTGTGGTTACGGGAAGTCTGGGGGTGTGAGGCTGCTGGCTTTTGGAACAGAGCTTTGCAGACCATAGGTGGATGTTTTCATTTATCTGAAATTCAGAGTAAGAATTCTAGTGGTTGGGGGGGGTTGCTTTTGTTTTTTATTTGTTTTATTTTTCTGTGTATTTTGGATCAGAATACTCTACCTATTTATACTCAAAACCTCCTGTGTTTTGGTGAGGTCATTTCGGCAACAAGTGATGGTCTCAGCCCCACTCGTGGGAGGGGGTAGCAGGCCCACACCTCCACTGATTGCTGTCCCCTCTTCCCGTGTAGCCTGTGTGGCCTGGCTGCAGCCGACTCTCCAGTCCTGTCTCTACCAAGTCTCCCTGTCCTGCAGGGCTCACGGCACTGGCTGCCCCTGAGGTGCCATCTTGTTCCACGTCCACCCCATTCTGTTTCCTGAGAGAGGGGCTCCTGGTGGTCGTCCACCTGTCCCCAAACCTGAAAGCCGGCTGCATGGAGGTGGCCTCAAGCTGGTTTCCCTGGGACTGAACTGTCCAAGAGCACTGCCAGGGTACATCATGGGTGCCTTTGGGAAAACTGTTACTGTGCAGGCAAAATGTCACTGGAAGCCTCCTGTCCTGTGAGACTCCCCGGGGCAGGTGCCTTCTCTCATCCTCCCTTCAGACCACCACTCCCTCTCCAGTGGTGGATGGGGGACGGAGTGTCCGTTAATTGCCACTGCTAGGTTCAAGGGCAGGCAGTGGGACAGAGCATTTCCTTGGTGGGTTAGTTGTGCACCAGTAGCAGATGGAGAGGTTGGCAATGGGGTGTCTGGACCCTCGGCGTGAGTCTGGTGGCTGAGGGCTTGTGTTGCAGGGCTGTGGACGGGGCTGGGACTCCCTCCCGGCTCGGTCTGACACGGAAGGCCACCCTCTGGGCCCAAGTACCGCAGCCCCAGACCGCAGCCAGTGTCGGCGGTGCCTTGTTGGTCGAGTGTGTTCCGGAAACGGGACTGGATGTGCTGCTGGCATCTGCGCTGAGAGGTCACCCCGCCGGCCGATCCCCAGGCTTCCCTTCCCTGTCTGCTTTGTCACTGCAGTTAGTACTCAAGCACAGGTCACCACGCCACAGGGTTGAGGTGTCCAGAGAAGAGGAGCGAGTTTGGCTCAGAGAGGAAAGCACATGTGCCGCTTGCACATGCGCACATGCACACGGGGTTTTTCTCAGTAAGACACCTGGGGCCACTCGCCGCGATGGCACAAAGGCCTCACATTGCCAGGCTCAAGGAGCAGATGGGCAGGGATAGCTGTCCTCTTCTGGAAGCTTCCTCCTCTCAGAGGGAGGGGCTCCCCTGACTGGCCCCTCACGGTCACCGCTCCACTGAGTGCAGCAGCGGCGAGCACACGGGTCTGAGAACCTGCTGCTGAGGTGTGTGCCGGCGAGGGCTGTGGTGCTCGGACAGGAAACCCTCTCCGGGCAGTGCCGAGGACCCGTGTTCCCCCGTGTTCGGGGCCCGGGGTGAGGGACAGAGGGAGACAGGGAGAGAGAGGCTCCTTGGGGAGCAGAAACCACCAGAAGGATGGGAGCGGTTCTGTGGGGTGGGGAGGCCTGCCGCCAAAACGTGACCTCCGCTTGCAGAGACTTTCCAGCTAGTTCTGGTGAGGGCTGACAGCCATCGAAACATGCCCCTCTCGGTTTGCGGGGCGGTGGGTGTGCAAATGAACAGACACGCCGCCCCAGACTCCCGCTTGCAGAGATCTGCGTGTGAAAGCCCCCGGTTCTTGGTGGCAGGGGGCTCGCTGCTTCTGTGGGGACAGCTCACCGGAGGGCAGGTGCCCAGCCTGGGGGGGTGGTGAGTGACGGGAACCGGGCGCCACATTCCGGCCTCTGTCCTCCTGCGGACTCCCTCCTCTGCAGGACTGGTGTAAACCAGTTTCTTCTGCCTCCAGCACCAGCCCTGCGCTTGTTCTCAGCCAATTGGAAGTCACCTGGAGTTTTATTCCGAGCACAAAAGAAGGTCAGAGGGAGGAGGCCCAATGGTGGCAATGATCCCCCCCAATCCCCACTTTCCGGGGCCGGGCTGGGTGGGGCCCCTGCCGCTGTTATCTCCTGGCTGTGCCCTCAGCATCTGCTGGAGAGGCCTTTCATTTCTGCGTTTCCTTGGCAGGGTGGGCGGGTGAGCAATGCTGTCGATGGGAGGGCTGCCCACTGTCCCGTGTCCCTGCAGCCGTCCCTGTGACCTGGCTGTCCCAGTGCCCTGGGCAGCACGCTGTTGGCTTTTAAGCCTCACTGCCACCTTGGAGGGGCTCCTTCTGGGCCAGGCCCTCGGTCATTGGAGGCCTGGACGGAGGCCAGGGAGAGCCCTGGGTCCGAGCCACTCCCCAGATGCAAGGGCTCATTCAGATGTGCTGGACAAGCCCCACGGGGACAAAAGGATGTGGGGGTCCAGTGTGTTAGCTCGTTGTGTGCCCGTCCTGAACCAGGTGGGAGCTGGGAGGCAGCCTTCCCTTCCCCCACTCAGGAGGCCTCTCTTTCTCTCCAGTAACGAAGGCAGCTGTCTTCCAGGGTAGACAGGCTTTCACCGGTGTCACAGGCAGGCCAGGCTGGTGGGGGAAGGGGGCGGGGATGGCCTGGACCCCCAGGTCCTGGATCGTATTGGGTGCCCCAGCTGTCAGGTTTCATGCGGCACAGGGCGCTGTACGTGGGCATGAAGGCAGGTGCCAGGAGAGAGCCTGTCTACCATCAGTTGACACGCTGCAAATGAGCTGGAAAAGTAAAAGCAATAAAAGCTTGACTAACGAGTTAAAACATTTTACAATTGTTATCCGGACACAAAGGCACATAAAGTGTGCAACTCAGTATTGGACGGTCATCCCACTAATGGTTTGATTTTTGAGAATGACCTTTTCTTTTTTTTTTTTTTTTTTTTTTTTTTTTAATAATTTATTTATTTATTTGACAGAGAGAGATCACAAGTAGGCAGAGAGGCAGGCAGAGAGAGAGGAGGAAGCAGGCTCCCTGCTGAGCAGAGAGCCCGATGTGGGACTCGATCCCAGGACCCTGGGATCATGACCTGAGCTGAAGGCAGTGGCTTAACCCACTGAGCCACTCAGGCGCCCCCGAGAATGACCTTTTCTGAATACAAAAGGAGGAAGTTCTCGTAGAATGATCTAAAACGTTTCGCCCGGCTCCCTCCAAAGCAGTTACAGGGAGAGACCAGACTGCCCCACAGGAGGCAGTGCGCCAGGCCTGCGCTGGTGACAGGCTTGTGACCGGTCACACAGGGGTCCCGAACAGCTGAACTGAACCTGCCTGAGAAAGTGAGAAGGCGGTGAGGACCTGTGCCATGGCCTCGGTCACATACAGTCCACCGGTGCAGTTCCCGCCGAGCCCCGGCCCAGCTGCTCCAGACGGCGTCCTGATGGCTCGTCCTGGGATGGCGAGCACAGAAGTCAGCGATATTGGTCCCGGGTCTAAATCGTACTCTTGGAGGAACCTCAGACACTGAGGGAAGACAGCGTTCCTGTGTCTGAACTTGCTGGTTTCCAGTAGTGCTCTTCCCAGAGGAGCGTCCCTCAGCCTTCATCCCTCTGAGCTCAGAAACAAGTTTTTGAGACCTCACATCTTTGCCTGAGTTGACAAACTACTGTAGTTCGCGGTGTTCCTGTAAATTGCAAATGGGACCTTCCGAGCACGGAATACCGAGGACAGAAGAACAGACAGAACCAGGATTGTGATAGCACAAGGCGGTTGGGAGCAGCGGTCACCCCGGTGACGCTCTCACTGCCGACAGGTTATGGTCTGGGTGTCCTTAACCGTGTGTTTCGCTCTCGACGACAGACCTGTGAGGGTTATACGGGGCTGTCCTCCCCTCACGGGACGGAGCATAGGAAGTTGGGTGACTCACCCACGTGTCGGAGCTGAGATCCAAGTTCTATCCCCGAGCACGTGCCCCCGGTGGCTCCTAAGTGGCCCTCCTGAGTTAGGGGCGAGGCTGCCTCCCCAGCGGCCAGTGAGGGAACATGGCAGCCTTCCACACGTGAGCCCTGCACGCCTTCCAAGGGCCTCATTCTGTCTTGCACTTAGGAACACAAGCACGAGAAAGGCCAGCCCAGGCCCCCCAACACTGTGTCCAGCCTCTGCGTTTGGAGAGACACTTGGAAGGCTTGGTCCCCTTTAGGTGGTCCCGTCGGAGCAGCTGCAGACCCACAGACAAGGGCCAGGAGCGCTGGTCTTCCAGATAGCTGGGCCGGGGCAGACAGGCTAGGAAGGTCTCTGTTCCCCTGCATCCTGGCCGCCCACCGCAGAAGCAATCATTACGGCTCTGGAGTGCTGCGGCCTTGGGCCTGTGGGGTTTCGATGGCAGGGCCGCCTCGCATCGCCTCCATCTTAGGGCCAGGAGAAAGGGGGCATCCCGGGGGCCCCACCCTACAGGGGTGCAGTCAGGCCATCCGATTAGGAATGAGTCGGCCCCGCCAGCCTGCCGGTGGGCCGATATAACTGGGACGTGGCTTGCCTGCCAGGAACACTGCTCTTTGGGGCTAAAAATGAGTCCTACGTCCTAGGTGAGCCATGGGGTAACGCGAGTTCCTTCTTTGTCTTTAGTCATGGGACATTTTTTTCCGAAACACCAATGCTGGAGCGCCGCCGGGCACCGCCTACCAGAGCCCGCTCCCCCTGAGCCCGGGCTCCCTGTCCGCCATGGCGCGAGTGCAGCCTCTGGTGGACGCGCAGCCCAATGTGGACAAGCTGGTGGAAGACCACCTGGCCGTGCAATCTCTCATCAGAGCCTACCAGGTAAGGCTGCACCCACCGGCTGCCAGTGCCCCAGTGACGTGTCCTGGAGCCAGCGCGCTGTCCCTGCCCGGGAGCCCAGGGAGGCAGAAACGAACCATGCCCAGAGCAGAGGAGCCGGGGATAGCCAGTCTGCCCCTGCCTGAGCATGTCCTTGCTACCCGTAGCCCCTGCCCTGCAGATAGTTCCTTTTTCTTTCCATAAGTTGACAAGAAAAATTCGTGGGCAGGAGAAAACGGTCCTTGCCAGGGTCTCGAGGGGGACTGCTGCTCACCAGGAGGGAGCAGGGACCGGCAGGGGTGCGCCCCCCTCTTAGTCGCCAGCACCCACATACGACAGGAGGAAATGAACCCATGGAGCTTGGGACAGGAGCAGAGCCCATGGCTGCATGAGCAGGGCTGAGGGGCAGGCTGGTGTCCTGGAGCCTTCCAGTTAGCAGTCCGCGCCATCAGATGCTGGTGGGCAGGACATGCGGGGCTCCCCTGACCTTTCTCCACCTGGCAGGGAAGAGCCCAGAATTCATACCGGAAGGCTGGTTCTGACAGAAGCTCTGAGGACAGGAGGAGAAATCGGGTCTGGGGGTTCCCTTCCAGGGTCCCGGGGCACCTGGGCTCACATGGAGTTCTTATCACTTCTGGGCGCATTTCCAGGAGACGCCACAGATCAGGGCAGGCGGCACGGGCCGGGCAGTGGGTCCTGGCAAGTCGACAGACACCCCAAGCCACGTGGCTGGCATGGCCCTGTGCTCTGGAGTCTTGTTCAGTGGGTGTTTCTGGAGGAAGGAGACGCATTTGGTGGCTTCTGACCATTGCCTGGCTCGTGTAGCCTCGTTAACGTCACACAGTCCCAGGTCCCCCTCTGCAGCTGCCCGCTCTCACACTGCTAGGAGAGTCCTGGGTCAGGCAGCCAACGCTTGAGTTTGGGCGGGATTGTCTTCCTCCTTTTCCTTCTTGTTCAGTTCAGATGCTGAAGCCTCTGTGCCCCTCAGTGCGGCCTGCGCTCCTGTCCTTGGAGGCACTGGCGTGCTGAGCTACACAACCCCATGGGGGTGTCAGCCCCTAGCGGGCCCCACTTGGTTTATCCAGGGAAACTCAAGGATCCCCCGAACCGCCAAGTTCACTGTGACCCAAGTTTATCTCTGTTTACAAGCACAAGAGCACTTTCATGATAAAATATTCAAAGGCTTTTTTTAACTGATTATGTTATTTTGGGTTAAGGTTTGACCAAGTGTGACTTTTCCCCCCCCACAGCCCGCGGGTCCTGCTTAACTACTGCTTGTGTTATTGCTTCCAGGTCAGGGGTCACCACATTGCAAAACTTGATCCTCTCGGAATTAGTTGTGTAAATTTTGATGATGCTCCGGTAACTGTTTCTTCAAACGTGGGTGAGAATTGATCTGTAAACGCTAATTTTAATGTAATTTTACTTTTTTTTACCCCTTCCCTCTTTTTTTTCTCCTGTCCTTTTGTGTGTGTCCCCCTCCCTCGCTGGCCCGTCCGTAGATACGAGGGCACCATGTAGCGCAGCTGGACCCCCTGGGGATTTTGGACGCCGATCTGGACTCGTCCGTGCCCGCTGACATTATCTCCTCCACAGACAAACTTGGTGAGGGTCTGGGAGCGGCCAGCGCCGCGCTGCTTAGCTGCTCCGATCACAGCTGTGACGGCCAGGACGTCCTCAGACGGAAGGGAGAGGCTCTTAAGTTTCCTTCATTCTGATCACTTGAAATTTAGCGGGTTTGGGGCAAGTTACTTTTATCTCAGCTTTTCACACAGATTCTGTGAGCTCAATTGTCTAAGTCTCAAAATTGGAGAGTACAACTCGGGGCAGACCCGGTTTGTGACACAAGAGATGACCTCCCGGGCAGGCGGGTCACGTGACGTGCCAGAGGCCGGCTCTGCTGGCTCAGTTTCCAAATCCCAGTGTGGCACGGCCTCTGCCCGAAACGGCCTCGCTCTGGACTGTCGTCACATGCGGTGCTCTTGGCGCACGGCGCGACCTGCCTTTAACGGGCGAGTTCCAGAGTGCACTGTGCACTGGGTGTCGATTCCCAAACGCTGGTGATCACACTGAGGAAGGAAACTTTGGAAGGCATCCCGGCGCGCGGGGAGGGGCGTGGCGCTCGGACAGTTGCTGCCCCGCGTCCCCGCTACCTCCTCTGCCGCCGCGAAGCACACATAAGCGCAGCTGGGCTCACCCTGCGGTTGCTTTCTCAAGTTAATCTGCTCTTGGTCACCGTGCCGCTAACCTGTGCTGAGATGACTGATCCGGAAATGGCCACGTGTCCACCAGATGCACCGTGCATGCTAATAAAACTCACGATTGCCTACCTGCCTAATGCTGTTCTCCGGGAGGGGACAGAACTCGCCTCCTCGAGCACTGGTCTCTAACCTTCTGTGATACCCCAGCACCCCATAGACGTCTCTGGGCTGGGTGTGGGTGGTCAGGCTCCAGCCAGGTAAGGTGAGGTTTCAGACAGCGTCAGCTCCAGGGTACGTGTCAGCTAGTGGTCTGTCCCTGCCGTCTTCACTGGAGGAAACTGCCGGAGGCTGCCGGGGTGCTTCCCCTCGCTTCCTCCTCCCCGCGCAGCCCCAGCAGCACCCCAGCACTGTGCAACCTGTGCTCACCTATCCTGAAGCCCCTCGGCGCCCGCCCCAGTTGTTGAAGTTGGGGCCTCTCTCCAGAGAGGGGTGAGGGCCTCATGCACCAGGACACCGCAAGGCATTCCGACAGGAAGGGGACACGGCAGGTAGGGGTGGCCTGTTCTGCCCCAAACTATAGCACCGCAGCAGCACCTTTGTTACATGGGCGCCGCCCTGGTGGTCCTGCGCTCTCACTCGAACTTCAGGGAGCAGGGTGCGAAGCTCTGCTCTGTCCCACATTAAGACTAGTCACGGCAGGACAGACCCGCAGCCCACAGGCACCAGCAGAGTTGCTCAGAGGTCCCCCGACGCTCCCAGCCCGGCTAGTCTGTGGAGGCTGGGACGCCTGGCCGTGCCCCAGTGTCCCTGTCCCAGTGCTGTTCGAGGGCAGAGGCAGGAGTGGGAGCAGGGCCTCTGTCATGCTTCCCACTTCGCTCCCGGCCACCGTGGCCTCACTCTCCTAGAGTAGTGTCCGCAAGCGTTTGTGGTGCACCAGGACAGCCACACAGACGTGGCCCCAGAGCCCCCGGGCTCCTTTGTGGAAGAGATGTGGCCTCTCCTGGCCAGGAGCCCTTCAGAACCGCCCAGAGCAAGTCGGGGGCAGCCCCTGCTCTGCAGAGGAAAGTGCAATTTCATCCTGAAAATTTGAAATGGTTGTGATGAGTTCTTTCTTGAAGTATAAAAAATGGAAATAGTGAACCTGCAGGAAAGTTGCTTGAATTGTGTCACCTTTGGTGCGTGCACGTCTTTGGGAAAATAGCCAGCCCGGCGCGCCTGCTGCTCGTGCACTTGGACACTTCTGAGTGCTTCCATGCCCCTTGCCGCCTCTAGGCCACGGGCCTGGCCTCAGAGCCAGCTCCCCTGGCAGGAACCCCAGCTCAGGATGTGTCGCACCTCCTCGTCTGTGAGGCTGTTTGAGAATCGTACTCTTAGAACAGTGCCTGGAGCATCCTACGCTCTGCAGAGCTGTGAACTAGTGCAATTATGATCAGACTTTCGAGCCAGGTAGCTGCCAGGCCGTCTGGTAATGAGGTGAATTCAGAAACCGAGGCACGGAGCAAGCAGCCCGGGGCCACCCCCAAGTTGGTTTTGGTGAGAGAGCCCCAAAGCTGGGGCTGGAGCAGGGTAGCCTGCGTGTCTGCGTGGAGCCTGGGTCCCCCTCGTGCCTCCTCCGGGCTGAACTCCCCTTCTCCCTGGGGGTGCAGGCACAGCTTCTCCATCCTCTTGTGGGGAGCCCAGGCTCGGGAGATGCTCACTCTGCACACGTCTGAGAGCACGCTGTGCTGCTGTAGAAGCAGGTGGGCAGAGGGGCAGCTGTGGGCAGGTGTGTGAGCCCAGGGCTAGGCAGCCGGCTGTCTCCAGGGCTGCAGACACTGGTCTGCAGTGCAAGCAGGGCTGTGTGCTCCCAGGTGTTTGTGTGAAGTAGTTACCGTTAAGGTCTTGGCCTTTGACTGGTTTGGAGAGGGTTGGGAATTGCAGACCTAGAGTCCCTACCCTGACGTCACACGCGTCCTCCTGGCCCCCGAAGTAATGGTTGGAGAGAAAACTCACGGGCAGGCTCTTAGCAGTCACAGCAGACTCGGCTGCTTTGCAGGGCTCCTGGGTGGCTGGGATGCTGGGGTCACCAGCAGATGCACACACAGAAATACCGCCTGCCGCCAGTGAGGCAGAAACCTGGAGGACTGATGACTGTAATTGAGATTTTAAGTTTAAACCAGCGTTTGTACAGTTTCTCAACTGGCCCATGATTGGGTGGACGGTCACTAACAATGGGGCGCCTTTTCCCCAGGGTGTGTGTTGTCAGTAGCCAGGTTCTTGCCAGGCCCGAGAAACGTGGCCTTGGATCTGTACCCTTTTTTCCTGTCAAACCCACACCCATGGAGGAGGGTGGGGAGCATGGACTCTAGGTGCCTGGGCACACATTCCTCCTCGCATCACTCGGGAGGTCCAGACAGGTTCAGGTTTCCTAGCAAGGCCTACCTGGTTGGCCCTAAATTAGGGTCGGGGTATGGGTTTCGATGGAAAGCTCCAGACAGAGTCCTGCAGGTTGGGCTCATTGCCATCTTCACCACAGACAAACTGGACATAGTCACACCTGTGTTGTGTGCAGGCCAGCATGCTCGTTTCGCTCGCATGGGAGGGAGCTGAGCCACCACCACCCTCACTGGTCTGGGATGTGCAGAAAAGTTCCATTGACCTGCCACCCGTGTCCAGCGTTCACGTGTGGCGCATGAATTAGACTCTGGCTTTGATGTCCCGGCGTTTGTGGTCTGGGTAGATGCATGCTGCACACGGTGACAGGGGTCACAGCCCTTTAATGTGATGGGAGGTTTCTACACACAGGGGAGCCTGGAAGAGATTCTGTAGATCACAGAGAGGAAACCTGGGTGCCCCAGTACACCGAGGAGCTCCAGGGGCTCACTCTGTGGCCGCACTGGCTCTCCTTTGCTGGTCTGGGGCTCCTGGTCAAGTTCACTTGCCGAGACACCTCTGTTACCGTGAGCGCCGTGTCTGGGTAACGACGGCGCGCACATCTTCACGCTCACTGTCCTCTGAGCTGTCGGGCAGTCGTCCCATTGCAGCACTGTGGCGGGTAGTGTTTAAGAGTGAGAAGTCGAGTGTGGTGAGAGTTACCAGAACGAGACCCAGACACAGCAAGTGAGCAAATACTGTTGGAGAAACGGGGCCAGTGGGTGTGCTGGGCACAGGGCTGCCACAAAGTTGTAAATACCTAAAACTTGTTAAAAAACAAAAAACCGAACAGGAGAAAACCAGAAAAGCTCTGTATCTGTGAAGCACGATAGGACAAGGTGTCCCTGTAGCGCAGGGCCCATTCAGAAGCCAGAAATCCTAGCACCACTCTGACCACGTCCGTGGGTTTGCTTTTTCCGGCATGGCTGGGGCTGTGCTGTCCTGCTGTCCTTCTAGAGCACTCCATGTCCGCCACAGCCACTTCTGCTCCTTTGACATCTGGGGAGAATAACCAAAAATAGAGTTGATCGTTAGCTTTCCTAATTTTGGAGTGACACGGAGCAGTTCACTTGACATCTGTGGGCTGCCGTGTGCTGGGGATCAGCCTCATGCCGAGCTAAGGTCACAGGGGTCATGTCGTGCGGAGGCATCCTCCTGGATGCCCAGAGAGCCTGGGGCCACCATGGTCGAATCCTACCCGCTCATGTCTCCTGCAGTGTCGTGCACACATCAGGAAGGAACATGTGGGTTGCAGGGATCCCCGTGTGTTCTCTGCAGATGACACACACGCACTGGCTATTCCTGTCTCCTGTTTAGTTCTACCAGGAAGTACAGATCAGAATGAGAGCATCCACCAGTACCTGAAGTGAACAGACGTCAGCATTTCAAGACATTCCTTGTGTGGCCTGTAGAGTTTCTAACCGACAGGGCTTGCTGGCATTCTGTTGGGGTTGAGTGTCGTCCTTTGTCTTGGTTCTGAGGATTGAAGGAGAGAAAGGAACATTCTTTCTTCTTGCCCTTAAGCAAAGCGTCCAGACTTCTGTGCGGAACTTGGATGATCTGTTGTCTTAAGAGCCACCAGCTCTGCGGTCCTTGCTGTGTGCTGCTATCCCCACGGGAGAGGGGGAGGGCTTGCCCACACAGAGCAGGGGACTCTGCACTTCTGGTGGCCGTGAGCACGCCCCCCACCACTCAGCCACCAGTCCTTGCGTGCCCTGCCACCACGACCCTCTCCCACCCCAGCCCCCAGGCTCATGCTCCTGAGGCACCAGGGACAGGAGAAGGAAAGTGCTTTGTGTGCCCTTTGTGTGCCCAGATGGACACCCTGGCTTTCACCAGTGGCCCAGAAGGCATCCAGGAATGGTACAGGGCTCTGAAACGTTTGCCGCAGGAGGACCATGGGCAGTCCTGTGCAGCTGAGCTCCCTCCTGGTTCTGCCTTGTCACTGAGGAGGGACTAAGGACCCACCTCTGTCCTTCAGAACCTGTCAGAATCCAGAACGGGGTTAGGGTCTGGTCCATTCCCTGCTGCTTTGGTTCTGAGGACGGTCTGCTAGAAATTAGGCCTTTCCGGTTTTGTCCCCTGGTTTTGTCACCCCGAAGTGGGCTAGGTGGGTGGGTTCGACTCCCCAGGAGAGCGCTGTGTCAGCCCTTCCTTCAAGACGGGGAGGCAAGGAGGTCTTCCCTGTGTAGAAAGCGGCCTTTCCCTCCTGTGGGCTCACCTCATTCTGGCTGTTTCTGAGCAGCTCCCACATGCACCCAGTCGCTGTTGGCCCCCCAAGCCCCACCCTGTTCCCCTTCAGTGTCTGTCTGTGTGGCGGTGTCTGTCCCCCCCCCCCCCCCCCGTGACCGCGGTGACGGTGCAGGGTTGGGATGTCCGGGTCTGGAACTAACTCTCGCTGTCTTTTTCCTTCTGCGCTCACCCACGCCACCTCACTCTGCCTCTCAGACCTTGCAGTGTTCAAGGAACGACTCCGAATGCTAACAGTAGGAGGTAGGAAAATAACGCACCCTTCACCTCTCCAGAGCTGAGGACCTCATTTGAGCAGGATGTGCAACTTTTCCCAGCATGCCATTTGGGGAAAGTTGGCTGTTCCTTGTCCTCACATGCATTGTCCCATCACTCCACTGTCACCCAGCAGGGGGCGCCACTTCTGTGTCATTTCTGTTCCTGTCCATTCTCACCTCCCGTGTGTCTCGCTGCTGCTTTGCTGAGCTTGTCTCCAGTGCAGGCCGCCTGGAGCTCCTGCCCAGCGGGCCGGGGCAGAGGCCACACGGCGTCTGCATGTCAGCACACCCTCTCCTCCACCTTCCGTGCTGTGCCTTCGACTGGGCTCTGGATTCTTTCTGGTTCTGTTTCTGGGGCATTTGGGACAAGATTCTCTTTTGATCTTCCCATGTTTGAAGGACAACTAAAGTACTGATAGAAACTTACTTCATGACGTAAGGAATCCTCAGTGACCCGTGGTTCTGGGCAAAACACTTTGAAGAATCCAGAGTGAGGGCTGGGGTCCATCTGCCTGTTGTCACGCCCCTGGTGGCTAGTCTTCCTTCCATGCTAGGTGGTCCTGGGCAGTTCTCTTTTTCCTCCATCTCACCACAGCTTGAGACCCCAGTTCTGATGACACTTTTTGTTTCACGATCATTGTGGATTCATAGGCAGTTGTAAGAATTCGCAGAGATCCTCCTGCCTTGAGGCCCATCCCATGATGACATCCTGTAAACCATAGCGCGTCCCACCAGGGTGCTGGCCAGGCCAGTCGGGGCCTTCCTGTAGCCTTCCTTAGCCACACCCGCCTTCCCTTCATCCTCCTCCCATTTGGCCCCGGCAACCACGATCCTGGGCTCCATTTCTGGAGCATTTTTGGCAGTGCAAGGACGTTATGCAGATGGGACTACAGTGTATAACATTTGGGAATTGGCAGTTTTCAGTCAACCCAGTTTTTCTGGGGTTCAAGCCAGGTGGGTTTGTAACACTGGTTTGTCCCTTCTTGCTGAGCATAACCCTCTCCGTGGGTGTCCCACACGTCGCTGTTCACTCAAGGACCTTGGCATTGTTCCCGTTCTTTGGCTAATAGGGTCTTTTGCTGGGCAAAATTCTAAATTCTGATGGAGTCTGGTTTGTCAGTTTTCCCTTTTATGGATTGTGCTTTTGTTGCAAACCTAAGAATCCAGTGATTTTCATCTACATATTTTTCTTCTTTTTTTTTTTAAGATGTGTTTATTTATTTTAGAGGGAGAGTGTACGTGGAGGGAGGGACAGAAGGAGAGAGAAGACCCACACTGAGTGCAGAACCCATAGCCTGACGGTGGACTCCGTCTCACAACCCGGGGATCATGACCTCAGCTGAAATCCCGCTGGCCACTTCTCCTTCTCAGCAACCCAGGCACCCCTCTATGTATTTTTCTAATGGTTCTCCAGTTTTGCATTTTACATTTAAATCTATGATCCATTTTGAGTTAGTTTCTGAATAAAAACTGAATTTTAGGTCGAGGGGTTTTTTATTTTTTGTTGGTTTTGGGGGAGTTTTTTTGGCTGTGGTTGTCCGGTTGCCCCAACACCTGGAAAGTTTTTCTTCCCTCTGTTGAATTGCTTTTGCATTTTTGTCAAAAGTCAGTTGGATTGACTTGCACCAATCTGTCCCTGGGTTCTCGATCCTTTCCTATAGTCTCTGTACCTGTTCCCCCACCACTGAAACTCTCTTGGTTACCCTAACTACTGAGCTTTATTTTCCTGCTTCGGAACTGTTGTGGCTGTTCTAGGGCCTTTCTCTTTCAGATGAGTTTGAGAAGTGGCTTGTCTATTCACACAAGTTGCTGACGTTTTGGTGACAGCAGTGCTAAATCCACAGATCCTTTTAAGAAAATTGGCATGTTGACTCCATTGCCTCCCAATCCATGAACCTAGTATGCCTGTCTGTTTACTTAGATCATTTTTTATTTCTTTCACCAGTTTTTTGTACTTTTTGTGTAAGTCCTGGAAATGTCGTGTTAGATTTATACCCAAGATTCTTTTTCTTTTTAATTTTAGTGTCTACATATCATTACTAATTTCTAGAAATACAGTGGATTTTTGTGTTCATGTTGTATCCTATGGCCTTACTTGAGCTCACTTACTCTAGGACTTTATTTTGGGGGGAGTAGGTTCTGTAGAATTTTCTGTGTAGAGAATCGTGTCATCTAACAAGAGGAATAATTATTTCTTCCTTTTTAACCCGTGTTCCTGTTATTCCCTTTGCATGCCTAATTACCCTGGCGAGAATCGTGAACACTGTTGAGTAAGAGTGCTGAGAATAAACATCTTCACTTTGTTTCTGATCTTAGGGGGAAAGCTCTCAGTCCTTCATCACCAATTTAGTATTAGCTATAGATTATTTTATAGATGTTCTTTATCAAGTTGACAAAGTTCCATTCTATTCATATTTTTTTGCCGGTTTTTATTTTGAAGAAGTGTGAAAATGTTCTGCATCTGTTGACACAGATGATTTTTCTTTAACGTGATAGAACGGCGGATTACACGGATTGATTTTCAAATATTGAACCAACCTTGTATCACTGGAATAAACTTCATTGGTCACAGTCCTGAATTCTTTTTAAATATTGCTGCAACTACATATTTCCTGCATCTATATTAATGAGGGATGTTGGTCTGTAATTTTCTTTTCTCATCTGTCTTTGCCATTCATATCAAGGTAGTTCTAGCCTCATAAAATGAATTATTGAGGTTGGATTTTTTTTTTTTCCTTCTTTCTTTTCTGTGTTGAAAGAAATTATGTGGAGCTGGTGTTAATTATTCTTGAAGCATTTGGTAGACTTCTTCGGCAAGAACACATGGGTGTTTCTTTTTATTTAGAAATTCAATGTCCTTAATGGTTGTAGAGCTCTTGCAAATTGTTTTGTACTGGGTCAAGTAATGGCCGTTTGTATTGTTCTCCGAATGCTGTCATCTGACTTGTCAAGTGTCCTTACAGAGAGTGGTTCATAGGATTCCCTTAGTATCTTGTTAATATCTGCAGAGTCTGTATTGCTACCCTGTTTTGTTCCTGAAACCTGTAATTTGTGTCTCTGTTAGTGTTTGTTTTGTTTAAGATTTTATTTATTTAGAAAGAGAGGGGGAGAGAGAGCATGCATGTCTGTTGCGCGTGGCGGGTAGGAGTAGAGGGAGAAGGCGACTTCAAGCAGACTCTGTGCTGAGCATGGATCCTCACCCAGAGCTGATCTCACAACCCCGGGAGCATGGCCTGAGCTGAAGCCAAGAGTCAGCTGTTTACGTGACTGAGCCACTCCGGCGCCCTGAGACTTTGCCTCTTCTGTAATGTGTGTGTTTACTGCTGAGATTTTCCTCTGGGAACTGCTTTAGCTGTGACACAGATTTTGGTATCATATTTTCATTTTCATTCAGTTCAGTGTGTTAATACCCTGTAATACTTCCTCCATCATTTATGGATTGTTCAGGAGTGTGTAGTTTCATTTCCAGTAATTTGGAGATTTTCCTTTATCTGTCTTACTGATTTCTAGTCTAATTCCATTTTGGTTAGAGAATGCACTCTGTATGATTTCAGTTCTACTAAACTTGACCAGGAGTTTTTATGGCCCAGGAATTGTCTGTCTTCCCATATGCCCCAGGGCACTTGGGACTAAGGTGTACTCTGCTGTGGTTGGGTGCGGTGTTCCGTAAATGCCCGTTAGAGCTTGCTGGTCGGTGGTTGTTGACTCTTGTATCCTTGGCGAGTTTCTGTTCACTCTTTCAATGAATTCTCAAGAGAGAAAAGTTGAAGTCTCCAACTATACTTGTGGGTTTCTCTATTTCTCCTTTTTCGCTCCCTTTTTTAATGTTTTATTTATGTATTTGATAGAGAGATGGAGTCAGAGAGTACAAGCAGAGGGAATGGCAGAAGGAAAGGTAGAAGCAGACTCCCCACTGAGCAGGGAGCCCGATGCGGGGCCCCATTGTCAGGCCCCGGGGATCATGACCTGAGCCAAAGGCAGACGCTTAACCATCTGAGCCCCCCAGGCACCCCTGTGTGTTTCTCCTTCCTGTCCTCAGTTTTTGGTTCATGTTATTTGTAGTTCCATCATTGGGTGCATGCACGGCTAGGATTCCTGTCTTCCGGGTGGATTGACCTGTCGTCTCGTAATGCTATTCACTGCATCTAGTAATTTTCTTTGCTCTGATGTCTACTATATCTCATAATAATACAGCTACCTTTGCTTTTGGTTGTGTTTACATTTTTATTTTTTTCTATCCTTTTACTTTTAATCTGTCTATGTCATTATATTTGAAGTGGATTTCTTGTAGACAAGCATCTAGTGGAGTCCTTGTTCATTTTTTTTAATCCATTTTGCCAGTCTCTGTCTTCTAGTTGGTATATTTAGATCACTTATATTTAATGTAATTATTGATATGCTGGGGCTTAAGTCTAATATCTTGTTCTTTATTTTCTGTTTATTCTCTTTTTCATTTTCCTGCCCTCTTTCTCCTGACTTCAGATGGGCTTTTAAGCCTATATTTTAGAATTTTGTTTTTATTTTTATATAGTATTTTTGGTCATATTTTTGTGTTTTTAGTAGTTGCTTTCAGTCTTTTTTGTGCTTATCTAGGTATGATATTCTTTATCTACATTTTATCACAATCTACTGGTATTGCTATTTTATGAGTTCAAATGAAGTGTAGACAGTGTATCTTCCTCTCTATCCCTTTACTGTCTTCATTTAAAATAAAATTGCCTTAAATATTTTCTCTACATGTTTAGAACCACATCAGACAGTGGCATAGTTTGGCCTCAACCATCAGCCCTAAGTCTGCTTTATTAACCTGTCCTTTTTATTCCATGTTCCTCCTCCCTAATGTCTAAGATCCCTTCTGATGTCATTTCGTTTCTCTGTAGAGAATTTTCTGTAGCCATTCCTGTAAGTGACAGACTCTTTCCATTCCCTGCAACTGAGAATGCCTCCATTTCTCCTTCATTCCTAAAGGGCGTCATCCCTGGACACAGGTCTCTGAAAAAGTGTGCACCCGTGTTCCCCTGCACCCCGGCTCCTGATGAGAAACCCTCTGCCTTCAAGTGGTTTCTCCCTCCTTTTACTCTGGCTGCTTTCAAGATTTTTTCTTTGTCTTTAATTTTGAGCAGTGTAATTATGCCATGTTTGGTGTGGTTTTCTTTGTGTTTCTCCTGGGCGTTTACCCTGCTTCTTCGATCTGTGGGTTGAAGTCTCTGGCCATATTTTAGGCATTTCAGCCATTATTTTCCAGGTCCCTTTTTTCATCTTCCCTCTCCCTCCTCCCCTTCTGGGATTCTTGTGCACAAACATGAAGGCTTTTGTTTTACGTTCATGTCCCCAAGGCTTTCTTCATTTCTCTCTGTTGTTCACATTGGTTCATCTCTATTGTTCTGTCTTCAGGGTCCTTGGTCCTCTGACCTTGCCTCTGCCCTCAACCCCACCTGCCCACTTTAATTCGGGTGATTACATTTTGCAGTTTCAGACTTTCCCATTTGGTCCTTTATGCATCTTCGGTTTTTGTAGACACTCAGTTGCCCACTGTTCCTGTCATATTCTGAGTGCTTACTGAAGTGTCGAGGACGGCTCCTGGAGAGCCCCAAGCAGGTAGTTCCAGTGTCTGTGCTACTGGGAGCTGGTTCCATAGGTTATCTTTCCCCATTCAGTCTGAGTGATTCCTGGTTCTTGTTGTGAGGGATTCTTTTATAGAAACCGGGATGTTTGGGTATTATCAGACTTAGAATCATACTCCGATGTCTGTTACAGCAGGGCCTGTCTAAACACTGCCATTGGAGGGAGGGGCCCCAGTGCCCACGGACTCCGCTGATGCTGGGATGGGGAAGTGGGCTGGTGCATCCACTTCTTGGGGAGCAAGTCTGGGCTCCCTGTTGGGCCTTCCCTGAAACCCTGTGATGGAGCTGGATGCTGGAGTACCTCGCAGCCTGCAGGGGTGTGACTGGGCTGCAGCGTGTACTGCATATTTGGGCAGAATAGAGTGGTCATTGTCTGAATTCTCGGCCCTGCTCCGCTGCCCCTTTCCTGACCCTTTAGAGAGAGTGGCTTTCACTGGGGCTCTTTTTGTCTGTATCTGGAAGAGTTCTCAGGTTGCTTGTTCTTTGCCCCAAGTTTGGGGTGTGAGAGCCCAGAAGGAGATCTGGGGGCCTTGTTGGCTGGTCAGCCTTCTTCTGCACCGTGTTTGTTTTACCTCTGGTGTCTGGGCTTTGTAGTTGCAGTTCGTGGGGCACAGTTAGAAATATGTCTGCTCCACCTTCCCGGAAGCAGGTGTCCAAAAGTCAGTTTCTTCTGTGACTAAAGAGCGTAGCCATAGGACAGCCTGGGACTGGTCAGTGCAGACTGACAGGGCGAGGAGCTGCGCGCATGCTGGGTGGGTCCTATCATGCTGAGGCTCTCTAGATCAGCGCATTCCCAACAGAGTATGCATGCCTGTTCTCATCATCTGGGGAAAATGCCCCCCATGTGATCCTGGCTGTCCTCCGTAAATACCACCAGCCAGCTGGTGAGCTCCCGGAGCCTCAGCAGAACTGTGTGGTGGCCTGACCTCATTCTGGATAGAACAGCAGGAAAGGGGTGCGTGCCTTTCCCCAAGCCACTGCTGCTGACACTGCCCCGACATGAAAAAGCTTGCCAGTTTGCGTTTGTTTCAAGAAAGCCAAAAGGGTTTAGGAAATAGAATTTGCTTTTAAGACTTAAAAAATGTGTGCTAAAGCGTTAAATGCATTAGGGCTATGGTCCCCATGGCAGCTTGGATGGGAACACCTGGACTTTCCTGGTCCCCCCATGACCGATGACCTTGACGGGGTGTCAGCCCTGGAGTGGGGCCTGCAGATATAAGACCTGCCTGCCACAGCCTGAGGCCGACTCCCGGCCCTCTGTTCCGTCAGCATTTAGGACAAAACCGGGACAGAGTGTGACCTTGGCAGCTGGGTGTCCCGGGCTGTGGCCTGCTGGCGTCCGGCATTTTGGTGTGACCCCCACCGGCATGAGCTCTCAAGGTTGGCAGGAGCCCAGTCTGCTCTGTCACCCGGCAGTCCTCCAAGCCTCTTACCCGTGACAGTCACTGTGACAGGAAACAAAACCATCATGCCCGAGGAGGAGCCCTTCGCCTGCGTTTGGGTCAGTTTGAGATCCGCTGTCAGAGGAGGCGCCTACATAGCGGGCACTGCGGGAAGTGCTGGTGACTAGTCTGTGGATGTGTGTTAGCGGGGGCCGGGGGGCCTGCCGAGTACCCCGTGCAGGACAGGTGCAGACGGGCGGTTCGGAGAAGGGGCGGCCATCACCCCTGCCTCTGTCCCCCGGCTGCCGTCCTGTCCTCACACAGGACACAGGGCTCCCCCACGCCAGCTCCTCAGTCTCTGCCTGTGCTCCTTCCTGAACTACTTCTCCTTTGCTCTCCGATCCACTCACCAGTGCCTTCCAAGTCGAATCTGTGTGTCCGGGACCTTGCAGTGCATCTGTTTCTGAGTTAGGATTACGATGCTCAGGACTGACACACGTGTAACATGGATTTACTCTTGTTTAGCTACGGTGCTGGCAATATTCTCAGCTTCTGTTTGTTGTTCAAGTGTGTGTTTCTGGCTGTAAACTATTACTTATTTTCATGTATATCAGAGATTTTTATGAATTTTTTTCTTTTCTCTTTTCTGTCCTCCGGGGAATCCCTTCCCCTTTCCTTAAACTGTGGCCTCTGTGTGGCTGTGCCCGTCTCTCCACACCCCTGCAGGGTTCTACGGCCTGGACGAGTCTGACCTGGACAAGGTCTTCCACCTGCCCACCACTACGTTCATTGGGGGGCAAGAGTCGGCACTTCCTCTGCGAGAGATCATCCGGCGGCTGGAGGTGAGCGCGCAGCGGCGGGCACAGTGGTGGTGTGCACTTGCCGGAGCCTGTGTTGACAGGGCCTCCCAACGGGGTGGTCATTTCTCTTGGGACTCTCGCATTTAAAAGTGTAAGAAAGGGGAGCTTATTTGCTCTCTTGTAGGTAAAAATTCATGCTTTTTATTTTTCCGTCCAGCGCAGAGGAGAAAAAGTGTCTCTGTGCGTTTGGGTCCCATGGGAGCTTATGTCCGGTGTGGGGGTTCCCAGCAGCCGTGCTCTGCCAGCCGGGACCGGGCGCCTTGGGCTATGGCTGGAGCGGGGCTCCCCACTCCAGACAGAGGTCTGTCTGCTCTCCCACCCTTCCTCTGTTTTCTTCTTTCCCTTCGCCTTTCTGGACCTGGTTTGCATGGAGCTGCGTCACGGGGCTCTGCTGCCAGCCACCTTGTCCGGCCCCTCATCCATAGAGGGTGGGGGGGGTCGGTGCCCACGCTACCTAGTAAGACACACAGAGGAAACAAGAACTCTGGCATGGGGTTCCCCAGAAGGGAGCATGCTGTCACCCAGCACGCTGCGGGGCACATACACTCTGGACCGCAGGCGGCACCTGGCGTTCCTGGCAAGCCCCAGCTGCACAACTCCCAGCAGCGGGGCTCTCCGAGCCAGGCACCAGCACTGCTGCTCACACCCCAGTCCGGGACTCGGGGGTTGATGAACGGGGACCTGCTGCAGCCAGTGGGGTCTGGTCAGAAAAGCAGAATCCGATTGCTGGTGTCACTCATGGCTGTGGTGGCCTAAAAAAGTCTGAGTGTCTGTTGGGGACATTGTCTTTAACATGTGACAAGCGTCCCATGGTGTCTATTTCATCTTGGCCCTCATCATTTCCCCACAGGCTGTTGGGGAAATGAGGAGACTTGGAGACCTCGTGCCAACATGATGGTGTGGACATGGGGAGGGGTGTGGGCCTCGGGGAGGGATGGGGAGAGGTGGGCAGGATTACCCAATGGACCTACCCAGGACCAGCATCGTCCTTTTCCTCCCTTCGCACAGGCCTCACCACTGACAGCAGTGTCTAGACCCGCTCTGTCCAGCGTGGCCAGCAGCCCCTTGGGGCCGCTGAGTTCTGGAAGCACGCAGAATATCTGAGTGACTTAAGTACCAGAGAGAGAATGTTTTGATACATTGACCAAATAGAGTCTGAGAGTTCCTTCATTCATATTAGAAAAATGTAAATTCACCCCATGATCATGTTGTTTCTCTGGGACAGTAATGAGCTAGGGGTTCCCCTGGTCTGGACCCCAGAAACGGCACCCCTTGTAGACCAGTCCTTCTCCGGATAAGTCTGTCCGTGTCACGTTCCCAGGGCATCTAAGCCCCACCCACAGGTATCCCAGGCATCTGGTCCTGGTGTTGTCTGGAAAGCAGAGCTTGGACTGGTCAGCAGGAGAGCTGGCACAGTGCTCTTGCCCCTCCTTCCCTACCCCTACACAGTCTCCAGTGGGAACCTCAGCCCTTCTCCCAAGCCAGAAACCTTAGGGGCATTCTGGCCCCCTCCTCGGGGCACCTTCAGCACTTTACTTCCCGCAGAGCAGAGCAGGGCTGTGCAGAGCCCCCTGCTTGACCTCCTCGGCCTTGGTCCCCGTGGTCCCGAGCCCAGCCTTTGGAGGGCCAGAGTCTGATAGCTCTCACTTTCAGCCCAGGAGTCAGGCTCTGGCTGGGGGTCCTTGGCCGTAGCTCCCCCGGCCCCAGGGTGCCCACGTCCCAGCCTGTGTGCTATGCTCATGGCTTCCAGGTATTTGGGCAAAGTTGCTGACCATGATGTGTGTGTTAACACACATGTGTGCACACCAGGTTGCTGGCATGAGCCGCTGGGACCGCGGGCCGGCTCGGGCCACTGGGAGCAGCTGGGGCAGGTGCGGCTTTGAGTTGCCCTCACACTGTGTCCTGCTAGATAGAATCCGTGCCTGGAAAGGCATGACCTTTTCTCCTGGGGACTGAGCCAAGAACAGGAAAAACAACACATGACCCAGGGCCCTGTAACTGTGAGTCCAAGTCAATAGCTAAACTTGTGCTCCTGGTGGTGGATGCACACTAGTGTCTGCAGTTTCCACCTCCTAGTTTCCTGCCAGCCCCTAAGTTGTTCAAGTCGGGGAAATGCTGCCCCTGGAGTACAAGGAGCCACCTTCTCCCTCCCCATCTCTGCAGATTTCTCCCCTTCCCCATCCTCCCCTCTCTCCCCCCCTCCTTTCCCCTCCCTCACCTCTTCCCTACTTCTCTCCCTCCCTCTCCTCTTCCCCTGCTTCCCTCCCCCTGCCCTCTCCCTTCCCTTCCTCCCTCCCTCCTTCCCTCACCCATTCTCTTCCCTCCCTGCCTCCCCTCCCCTGTCCTTCTCCTCCACTTTTCCCTCCATCCCTTCACCCCCACCCCACGTTCCTCCCCCCTCATCCCCTCCTGCCTTCCCTCCCCTTGCCTGTCTCCCCTTCCCCCATCATCTTTCCATCCCCTCTTCTCCTCCTGCTTCCCCCATTCCCCTCCCCTTCTCTCCCCTACCTTTCCTCCTCTCTTTGTCTTTCCTTCCCCCTTCCTCGAGCTCCCTCTGCTCCCTCCTCCATCTCACTCCCCTCTGTCCTGCAGCCCAGATTTGGGCCCCAGGAAAACCTTTTCAGACTGGCAGAGGAGGAGGGCTCCTGCTCACAGGCCCTCTAGCTGGGCCATGTGACTTCTCCTGCGGCCAAGTGGACTTGGGACCATGAAGCTCTGGCAGCAGGAGCCAGTCCTGACTGGGAAGTCAGGAAGTCAGGGAGGACAGCCCGGCAGGCGAGGCCGGCCCCCAGGCTTCCTGCACTCCTGGTGACATGTCTTCAGAGAGGCACCAAGGCTCTTCCAGCCCCACTTCTCTTCATCCTTAGACGCAATCTTCCTCTCTAGACCAGGATGCTGGTGTGTATAGTGCTCGGTGGGTACTGTGAGCTCAGGCAGACCTTCCTTTGTTTCACGATCATGGAGCCACCTATAGAGATGCCCGCCCTTGCTCTGAAGACCCATGTGAGGGGTCCAGGGCACATCCCCGTCCTGCACCTGGCCAGCCGACTCCATGTCTCTTGTGAAAACCAGCAGAGTACAGACGCACCCTCCGAGCAAAGCCTGGTGGTCTGAGTGCGCAGGCAGTGCAGCTGCCAGAGATGGTTTAGGGAGTCTCTAAAGCCTCCCTCTGCCACACCAGGGTGCGTCCTTCTTTAACTCCAGAGCCGATGTGGGGTTTGCTGTCACCCGGACAGCTGTGGATGAAGGAGGACAAGGGGCCCTGTTCACCTGTCTCAGGAAGGCGTGGGCCCCTGCGAAGGCCACACCTGAAGCCAGGTGCTCTTGTGGCTTTCCTGTCCTCTCCCACTCTAGCTTCCTTTTCACTGAGCCCACGCATCCCACAGGACACAGGGCCGCCTTCCCAGCTGTCACGTGAGCACCATGGGTGGGACACAGCTGCCCTGCTCAGGGTCCTCTGTTTTGTAATGTGTGCACTCACACTTCTGTGGGACCCAGGCCTCCCAGGAGGGGCCAATTATTAAAAGCAGAATTTAAAATCTAAACAACTAGGAGTCTTGAGTGGCCATTGGGCTCTGTCATACATGGGTAGCACGGGTCCCTTCTGTCTTGTGGCGCTGGCCACAGTCTAACCTTGAGGTCAAGGAAGCTGGCTTCCCAGAATCGTCCGTCCTTTGGCTGGTGCCTCCATCTTCCTGACACAAAGGAAAACCTTGGCCCCACGGTTCTTACTGTCCCCTCCCTGCTTGCCAGGCTCAGCATGACCCGCCGGACCTAGGCCGCGACCCGGGCTGCAGCTGGCCCCATTGCCTTTGGAAGGGAGGACGCTGTTCCCGCCAGCTTTTGGGCTGGGTGGGCAGTCGACACCACGGGGGGAGCAGCCCTTGACGGGGAGGGGTGTGTGTCACACAGATGGCCTACTGTCAGCACATCGGTGTGGAGTTCATGTTCATCAACGACCTGGAGCAGTGCCAGTGGATCCGGCAGAAGTTCGAGACGCCCGGGATCATGCAGTTCACCAACGAGGAGAAGCGGACCCTGCTGGCCCGGCTTGTGCGGTCTACCAGGTGCGGGCTGCGCGCTGTCTGGTCTCTCCCCGGGAGGGTGGGCAGCGGCGCCAGCCCAGGTGACATGGCGGTCCCTGGCCAGGTTTGAGGATTTCCTGCAGCGGAAGTGGTCGTCCGAGAAGCGCTTCGGTCTGGAAGGGTGCGAGGTGCTGATCCCCGCGCTCAAGACCATCATTGACAAGTCCAGCGAGAATGGGGTAGACTACGTGATCATGGGGATGCCCCACAGGTGCGCGCCCACCGCCCCGGTGACCATGCCCACCGGTCCCCAGCACCCTGGCCTTGGGCTCACCTGCCTCTGTGTCCCAGGGGGCGGCTCAACGTGCTTGCCAATGTCATCAGGAAGGAGCTGGAGCAGATCTTCTGCCAGTTCGATTCCAAGCTGGAAGCTGCTGACGAGGTGAGGCGCGTGTTTTCTTCTCGAGACCCACCCCGCACCGAGACCCTTGGCCCCGGACCCCCCCCACCCAAGACCTTCGGCCCTGGACCCCTGCCCCGAGACCCTCGGCCCCGGACCCCCGCCCTGAGACCCTCAGCCCTGGACCCCTACCACCCGAGACCCTCAGCCCCACCCTCACTCAGGACAGTCACCCCCTGGCAGGAGCTGGCTGCCTCCACTCCATCACATGGGTGGTGGCCCCCGGGTCCCGGTCCTCCCACTGGGGACACGGCCCTTCTCCTGGGGCCATGGGTGGGAGCCTTGGGAAGAAACCTTCAGGAATGGGGGGGATCTGGGAATAGAAATAGCACAGAGCAAAGGGGTCGAACGCCCAAGCGTCCCCCTCATCCCAGGAGTAAAGCCCTGTCTTTGTGTGCCAGGGCTCTGGGGATGTGAAGTACCACCTGGGCATGTACCACCGGCGGATCAACCGCGTGACTGACAGGAACATCACCCTGTCGCTGGTGGCAAACCCATCCCACCTGGAGGCCGCAGACCCCGTGGTGATGGGCAAGACGAAGGCAGAGCAGTTCTACTGCGGGGACACTGAGGGGAAGAAGGTAAGGCCCAAGGACACTGCACCCTCCAGATGGTGGCAGCCCTTGGGCCTGCTGTGAGACGTGCGGCCAGGAGAAGCTGGGGAGCCCGCGTGCTTGCCAGGCTCAGGTTTTCAGGAGGGCTCTTTCCCGGTGCAGACAGCCCGCCCCTCAAGCACCCACCTCTGTGTGGGAGCCGCTCTGACCCTAGCCTACCCCCAACCATGGATCCAGACCCTTCATGCCTGTCCTCACCACTTGTCCAGAAGTCTGACAGTTAGCTGGTTTCTGCTCAGCTGAGAGCTCAGGGAGCTGGAGTCTGTTTCACGACCTTCCGCGTCTCAGAAAGCTTACGTTCTCTCTGTGCATGTGACCGGATTTGTTCTGTGACCTGGGAGAAGACAGGGCCTGACTCAGGTGGGCCCTGGGATGTTTGTGGGGATGCAGCCCCCGGTGCAGCAGGACGGTCAGCTTACTGGGGCGCCATGAGATGCAAGGAGCGCCAGGCCCCGTGGTGTCAGCACCCAGTACCACACTGAGGGAGCCTCGGGGACAGCCTTGCCACCTGGCGAG
Source organism: Mustela nivalis (assembly GCF_964662115.1). NCBI lineage: Eukaryota > Metazoa > Chordata > Mammalia > Carnivora > Mustelidae > Mustela > Mustela nivalis. The sequence continues at coordinate 90,619,669 of NC_139031.1, forward strand.
GGCCCCAGTGTGGCTTCCCCAGGCCATCTAGGCGGGAGGCTCCCCAGAGCACCCGACAGCAGGAGGCCGAGCGTGTGTGGAGAAGGCTCTGGCAGGACTCTTGTGGCCTTCCTACCCACCCCTCCGCGGAGGCCCCTGCACACACCCGTCCCAGGGAGCATCCCCACAGCCAGGGGCAGGACATGCAGGGTTCTGTTCACGAGATCCAGATTCTGCCCCTGGAGAGGACAGGGGAGACTTTTTCCTCCTAGCAGGGGCTGCGGGAGCGGGGTCTCACGGTCTAGGATATGCCTGTGCATGTGGAGGGAAGACAGCACAACACAGTCGGTTTGCACATGGCAGCATTGCGTCTTCCTATGAACGCGGACCCTGAGCAGCACCGGCCATCCCTGCTGGGGGCACCAGGCTCCTGGAGAACCGTCTCTTTCCAGGTTGTGTTGGGGCCACCGTCCAGACGACACGGGGCCCTCACACCGAGCGTGGGACAGTGGGAGCTGTACTGTGATGAGAGTCAGGCCCGGGGGGTGAATGAGACAGGAGCGCGAGCACATGGGAGTGGGAGTAGCAGACGAGAGGGGCAGGCTCTGGCGGAACACCAGCAGGAGGGACACCTAGCAATGCCCAGGAGAGGCTGCTGCGGCCACCGGGCAGGGGTTAGTGAGGAGCAGGACCCAGAGGTTCTCATGACCGAGGGGTAAACAGTGAGTGGAAGGGAGACATTGTCCAGGTGAGCACAGGGACGCCCTCCAGCAAGGGGCAGGCAAGCTGGGGCATCTCCCAGTGTGGAGCGCACCTGTCCTGGGTCTGGTCACGAAGGCCTGTCCAGGCTGTGGAGACAGGAGAGGGAAGAGCTGCTTCTGGTTGGAGCCCGGCCAGCACTGCTCTCCTGCTAGGAGGGTCCCACAGGCCATGCCCAATGTGGCATCCGTGGGCTCCGCAGCAGACAGTGGTGGACTGGCCGGTATGCCACTGGAGCAGGGCAGGGCCCAGTGGGGCTGGGGGGGTCTTGTGTTCTTCGGCCACTTTGTTTTTATTTATAAGTTGGAAATGATCTCAGAATGCATTACTTTTGGAAAAGCAAATTGCGACTCAGCGTCGGTGTGCCTTATGGCCGTGGTGAGCCGGGTTGTGTTGCATCTGGGGTCTCCTTCGCGTGCCCGCAGGTCATGTCCATCCTCCTACACGGAGATGCCGCCTTTGCCGGCCAGGGCATCGTGTATGAGACCTTCCATCTGAGCGACCTGCCCTCCTACACGACTCACGGCACTGTCCATGTGGTCGTCAACAACCAGGTAATGGGGGCCCCAGGGCCAGGGAGCCGCAGACCTCCTGAGGACTCTGTGCTCTGTGGCCGTCTGACACGTCTCAGTTATTTAGGACAGTTCTCGGGCTCTAAAGGTGGCTCTTTTATAAAAGATGGGGACAGCGCCAGAAACATGTTTTTAAAAAGGAGAGATTTGGGATGCCTGGGTGGCTCAGTTGGTTAAGCAGCTGCTTTCGGCTCGGGTCATGATCCCGGTGTCCTGGGATCGAGTCCCACATCCGGCTCCTTGCTCAGCGGGGTGCCTGCTTCTCCCTCTGCCTCTGCCTGCCTCTCTGTCTGCCTGTGCTCGCTCTCGCTCTCTCTCTCTCTCTCTGACAAATAAACAAAATCTTTAAAAAAATAAAAAATAATAAAAATAAAGAGAGATCAGTGGGTTGAGCCAATGCCTTTTTGCTCAGTTCATGATCTCAGTGTCCTGGGATCAAGTCCCACATTGGGCTCCCTGCTCAGTGGGGAGCTTGCTTCCCCCTCTCTCTCTGCCTGCCTCTCTGCCTACTTGTGACCTATCTCTTTCTCCCTCTCTCTCTCAAATACATAAAAATATTTTTAAAAACGTAAAACAGAAGAGAGATTTTGACCCTGTTACTGAAGATGGTGATGTGACCTTGGTGTGTTATCTTCCAGCCCCACGAGCGTATAGGTGGCTATCCTTCTTTAAGGAACCCTGGTTTTATACACCGTGTTCTTCCCGTTTCTTACTCCTTTCGCTATTTTCTCATGGCCTTATATGCTCTTAAAATACTAATTTTAAAGATTACATATATTTTTTCTTTATCTGAGGGAGAGTGCGTGCACATGCACATGAACGGGCCTGGGGGCCCAACAGAGAAGCAGCAGGTCTCAATCCCAGGAACCTGAGATCATGACCTGAGCCAAAGGCAGACGCTTCACCGACTGAGCCCCCCAGATACCCCTTAAAATACTAATTTTAGGGGCGCCTGGCTGGCTCAGTGGGTTAAAGCCTCCGCCTTCGGTTCAGGTCATGATCCTGGGGTCCGTGGGATCGAGTCCCACATCGGACTCTCTGCTCAGCAGGGAGCCTGCTTCCCTCTCTCTCTCTCTCTGCCTGCCTCTCTGCCTACTTGAGATGGGTCTGTCAAATAAATATATAAATAAATAAATCTTAAAAAAAAACAAAACTGTGAAGCAGGGACAAGCGTAAAAAGACAGTGAGTATTGTCCAGGCTGACAAGGTCCCGCTGTAGAAGAGAGGTCACGTTCGTGGAGCTCAGGCATGACCGCTGTGGTATTATCATACTGTGTCTGTCTGAGGCGTTTCATAGAAGTCAGGAAATGCAGGTTGTTCAATTATGAATACAGAATTTGTAGTACATTGACAAAGTAAGGACTGCTGTGAAGGCTTTAACTTTTCCTTTCTAAGAAACTTGTAATGTTAGCTCCTCACGTTAAGTGAGCGAACTGCTAAGTTACGAATGGTGTCAGAAGTTTTAAATATGTGTTACATGTACATGGGCAAAGAAAACATCAAAATATTTATGCTGCCGCTGGCGGAAAGATACGTAACTTTGTTTAAATTACAATTTTTTTAAAGATTTTACTTATTTATTTGACAGAGATCACAAGAGGCAGAGGTGGGTGGGGGGCAGGCTTCCCACTGAGCAGAGAGCCCGGTGCGGGGCTCGATCCCAGGACCCTGGGATCATGACCTGAGCTGAGGCAGAGACTTTAACCCACTGAGCCATCCAGGTGCCCCTAAATTATAATTTTCTTATACTTCCAAACTGTGTGTTGGACGTGCATGAAGTTCATTTGCAGAATAGGAAACAATAAAACAATAAAAAAAAAAGTCCTGAACAGCTGCCTGGGGACTCCGGAAGGCGGGCACAGCCAAGTGGCCACTGGCTAGTGGCGCTGCGCCCGGCCCCGCCCAGCAGCGCATCCTTTGCAGATCGGCTTCACCACGGACCCACGCATGGCCCGCTCCTCGCCCTACCCGACGGACGTGGCCCGCGTCGTGAATGCCCCCATTTTCCACGTGAACTCGGACGACCCAGAGGCCGTTATGTACGTGTGCAAGGTGGCAGCCGAGTGGCGGAGCACCTTCCACAAGGACGTGGTGGTGGACCTGGTGAGCGGCCTCTGTGTGCGGGAGAGGAGGGGCGGCCTCTGGCAGACTGACTCGCAGTGCTGCTCCCCACATGGGCTCCCACACACCACAGACCCGCCAGTATCCAAGGGCCTTCCCGCGCGGTCCCCTGGCCACCCTTCTCCAGGGCTCCTGAGGCCCCAGCCTGGGTGAGCCAGACCAGATAAGAAGGAAGCTGGGGTCTTGTGCTGGGTGTCCCCAGGTCCCTCGTTTCATCTGTGACAGTGACTCAGCTGTGAAGGTCTAGACTGTAGGGGAGGTACGCTGGGGCGCCGCGCAGGAGAGCAGGCAGGTGCCGGCGGGCCCCTGATGCCCATGTGTCCGCGCCGTGTGCAGGTGTGTTATCGGCGGAACGGCCACAACGAGATGGACGAGCCCATGTTCACGCAGCCGCTCATGTACAAGCAGATCCGCAAGCAGAAGCCCGTGCTGCAGAAGTACGCCGAGCTGCTGGTGTCCCAGGGCGTGGTCGACCAGCCTGAGTATGAGGTGTGCCCCAGCTCCGGCTCACGGAGGGTGGGGACAGGCTTGCAGGGACAGGTCTCCAACTCCAAACAGGCCTATAGCCGGCAGACGCGGCTGCCCGGACCAAAGACTGTGACATGGCCAGCTGTTCCCGGGCCTCAGAGCTGTCATGCACCTGGGGGCACTGTGCAGGGCACCCCTGACGGCCACACCGTGCCCGCCCCTGCAGGAGGAGATCTCCAAGTACGACCGGATCTGCGAGGAGGCCTTCGCCCGGTCCAAGGACGAGAAGATCTTGCACATCAAGCACTGGCTGGACTCGCCCTGGCCCGGTGAGCGGCGGCCCCACCCCCACCCCTCCCTGCCCCCACTGAGCGAGCAGCCCCACCTGCGCCCCTCCCCCACCCCCATCGCCGGCCGTGGGCCCCACGTGGCAGCCACGTGTCCACTCACCCCCTGTCCTAGGCTTTTTCACCCTGGACGGGCAGCCGAGGAGCATGACCTGCCCATCCACGGGCCTGACGGAGGACATCCTGACGCACATCGGGAACGTGGCCAGCTCCGTGCCTGTGGAGAACTTCACCATTCACGGAGGTGAGGATGCCCGCTGAGCCGCGGGGTGGTTGGGCCCTATCGGGGAGGACAGGGCAGGACACCAGGGCCGGCGGCGGTGCTGCTCTGGTGGCAAGCGGGCAGCTGGTGAGCGCCGCGCCTGCGCAGGGCTGAGCCGGATCCTCAAGACCCGTGGGGAGCTGGTGAAGAACAGGACCGTGGACTGGGCACTGGCGGAGTACATGGCCTTCGGCTCGCTCCTGAAGGAGGGCATCCACATCCGCCTGAGCGGCCAGGACGTGGAGCGCGGCACCTTCAGGTAACACCCATAACCCCCTCGGGGTTCTCATGGCAGCGCCGAGCGCGGCGGACGGAGAGAAGGGCTCTGGGGTTTCTCGGGAAGAAACCGGTTGGCCCGGAAGCAGCCTTCCCCTGCTCTGACGCGGGCCCTTCTGCGGAGCACGTGGCCGCCTCTCGGGTCTGCGTGTCAGGGCAGGGCGCAGCTGCACGGCCCCCCTAATCTGTGTTGTGCCTCAGCCACCGCCACCACGTGCTGCATGACCAGAACGTGGACAAGAAGACTTGCATCCCCATGAACCACCTCTGGCCCAACCAGGCCCCCTACACAGTGTGCAACAGTTCACTGTCCGAGTACGGGGTCCTGGGTGAGTGCCCCGGCCCTCGGGCCCTCCTCCCTCCGCCCCACCCGCCACCTGTTCCCACCCCACCCCCCACTCAGTCTGCTCTTCTCCCGCCTCCTCCCTCTGCAGGCTTTGAGCTGGGCTTTGCCATGGCCAGCCCTAACGCCCTGGTCCTCTGGGAGGCCCAGTTTGGTGACTTCCACAACACGGCCCAGTGCATCATCGACCAGTTCATCTGCCCAGGACAGGCCAAGTGGGTGCGGCAGAACGGCATCGTGCTGCTGCTGCCTCACGGCATGGAGGGCATGGTGAGCCCCATGGGCCCTGGAAGCTGGCGGGGCCGTTGCGGTGCGCCACATCCCCAAGGGCCAGTGTCAGGTCCTGCTGTACCTCTGCCGAGAAGCAGGAGTGCCAGCTTACACGCCCCTGCTCTCCTCGCTGTGGAGGCTCTGTGAGAGACCATCCCAGGACAAGGCGTCGGAAACCCTGCAGAGCCGGGGTGTGGGCCCCTCCACACTCTGGGGGAGGGAAAAGGGTGGAAGAGCCAGTGGATCAGTGCAAGTCAGAGTTTATCAGACAGAAGTGACCTGAGTCCAGGCAAGTGCAGCTCCCACTCTGCAGAGCTCCTGAGATGTAACTTTTGTGTGTGGTTCCAGGGCCCAGAACATTCCTCTGCCCGGCCGGAGCGGTTCCTGCAGATGTGCAATGATGATCCAGACGTCCTACCGGTGAGCGGGGTGGCGGCAGCACACTGGGCCTTGGTGACATGTAGGCAGCTCCTGCCGGCCCCCGAAGTGAGAGTCCCCATCCCGCTGCCGTGTGAGGAGCAGCTGTGTGCGCTGGGTTCAGGCAGACGCCTTAGAGGAGGGAGCTCGGGCAGCTCTGGGCTGGTGTCGATGGAGCTGTACGACTGGGCACAGTAACCGGGGATCTGTTTCTATAGCAAATCTGACTGGCCCGTGGTAGAACCGGGTGCAGATGTGGCCCTGGTCTGCAAAGGAGGGGCGGGATGGAGTGGGACAGAGAACCCAGAGCATGAGCTCCTGGCGGGGTCCCTGGGGCAGCCCCGTGGCAGGGGCTTAGTCCGCTGGCCTCTGGCCTCTCCCTCGAGCCGCAGAACCTGGAGGAGGCCAACTTCGACATCAACCAGCTGTACGACTGCAACTGGGTGGTGGTCAACTGCTCCACTCCTGGCAACTTCTTCCACGTGCTGCGGCGCCAGATCCTCCTGCCCTTCCGGAAGCCGGTCAGTGCGGGGCGCCCCTGCCCAGCAGGGGATGGGTGCGGGAGCGGGTGGTGGGGGGTGGCGCAGGGTCCTGGCCAGCAGGCTCCGGGCAGGGTGTGGAGTGGTGAGGAGGAGGCTGTGTGAAGGGCCCTGGCCCTGGGTGGGGACCCCACGGAGAGGCTGCGGGCTGTCTCCCGGGCACAGGGTAGGGGCCCCGGGGCTCAGCAGCCTGGGACACGTCCTGGAGGAGCGCGCGTGCAGCTGAACGGGAAGCAGCATCGTCCAGGCCCCTCCTGCCCACGGAGCTGGAGGCACAGTACCAGGTCTGAGGCGCGCAGGGGCCGTCCTTGCCATCGGGTCCCCGGGTCCATCGCGGGCTGTGCTGCTTCCTTCCAGCTCATCATCTTCACCCCCAAGTCCCTGCTGCGGCACCCCGAGGCCAGAACCAGCTTCGACGAGATGCTCTCAGGTGGGTGTGGGGCAGGCTGCCGCTCCGTGGGGCTCAGGGCCTGCACCCGAGGGTCTCACCGTGGCTCTTGCTGCCTTCCTTGTCACTGGGTGAAGACCAGTGACCACCACGGCCCACGAGTCGGGGCTTGCTTATGACTTGCTCAGAACGTGCATCTTGTGTCCCCCCGGGTCTGCGGCCTTCACCCGGGCACACCCCAGGCCTTGTTTAGAGGCGGGGAAGCAAGCCTAAGCTCAGGGTGCCCCGGCTGCCTGACCGCTGCTCCCAGAGGGTATCCTCTGGGGCCCTCAGCATTGAGACCCCACCTGGATGGCAGGCCGCGGACACATCCTCGGGCTCCCTGGGCCAGGGGAACCCACCTCCTCCCAGCCGTGGAGTCCCCTTAGTCATCAGTCACGGTGAAGCGCTCCTTGGTTGATTTATCGTTCTTGTGCTGGAATCACATAAAATTAAAACGTCAGTGTTTCTGCGTGTGCGGCCACTGCGCGTGATGCGTGCCCCCACAGCAGTGCGGTCGTCTCCAGAGCTCCTGCTTTCTGTACTCAGAGGTCCCAGGTATACATGCGGCAGGTGGCCCTGGGTCTGCTCGTGCAACCATGTCACGTTCTCCAGGGCCGCCCACGTCACAGCAGCTGTCAGGACTCCCTCCTGCTTTAAGCTGGATGAGAGCCCAGCGTGTGGATGAGCCTCTTGTGTCTGTGTCCGTCAGAGGACATTGGTCGCCTCCACTTTGAGCTGATGAACGATGCTGCTGTGAGCATGGGTGTGCGGGGTCCCTTCGAGAAGCCACATTCGGTTCGTTCACGTGTATTCCCAGAGGTGGAACTGTGGGCTCGTGTGGTGATTGTGGTTTTAGGTTTTTGATGAACCTCTGTAGTATTTTCCCCAGCAGCCGTGCCTTTCTGTTTCCCTACCTGCACTCACGAGGGTTCCAGCTTCTCCACGTCCGAGTCAGAAACAAAAACCAAGCTCCAACAGCCGTCCTCCAGCCTCGGAAATCATACTTTGCAGGTGTTTTGATACCTGCTGACGAGTGGTGGGGAGCCTCTTCTCCTGAGTCTGCTTTAGAGAAGTGTCTGTTAGTCCTTTGCCTGATTTACGGCCGAGTTGTTTGCATTGTTGTTGAGTTTGAGGAGTTCTTTCTGTATGCCGGATCCGAACCTGGCATCGGTTCGGATGCAGCTGCTTTGTCCCATTCTGTGTGCTGGCTCCTTTGTTTTCTTTTCTTTTCTTTTTTATTTGAGAGAGACCATTTGACAGGGAAGGGCAGGGGGAGAGGAAGAGGGAGAAACAGGGTTCCTGGCGAGCAGGAAGCCTAATGCGGGACTCAACCCCTGGGATCATGACCTGAGCCAAAGGCAGAGGCTTCACCTTCTGAGCCACCAGGTGCCTTCCCAACCCCTGTGTTGTCTCTGGTGCACAAAAATGTTTAAAATTTCATGAAATCTACTACTTTTCTCTTTTGTTGCTGGCCATCAGCATCACTTCCAGGAAATCGCTGCCACATCCACCATCACGATGTGTTTGCTATATTTTCTTCTAAGAGTTTGAGTGTGGCAGCTCGTGTTTTGGAGTCATTAGCACATTTGGGGTTAATTTCTGTATGGTGTGAGGGTTCCTCCTCTGCAGATGGATGTCCAGGTTTCCCAGCATTGGCAGGAAGGTCTCCCTCCTTCCCCACCAAGCGGCCTGGGCTCCGTGTCCACGGTCTGCATATCTTGGTGCTGGCGCCTCGTGGCCCCGGGTGCTGTGGCTCCGGGCTGGGTTCTGAAGTCAGGAACCAGGCCTGCAGCTTCACTCTCGTGTTCTAGGGCCGCTCTGGCTGTTCAAGGTTCTTCGAGATTCCGCACATTTTAGGGCGGATTTCTCTGTGTCTGCAGAAGACGTCACTGGGCTTTGGGTCAGACTGAATCCCTAGCTCGCTCTGGGGGCAGTGGACATCGTGACTGCCGCTTCCTGCCCCCGGGGGAGCACAGACGCCGCTCTCTGTGCTCGTGTCTTTCATTTCTTTGGTGGCACCGGGCAGTAGGAAGGCAGGGTCTTCCCTGTCTTCATTTATTTAGCATTTGTTCCTTTTGACGCTGCAGCAAGTGGAGTTTCTTGTGTTCGGGTCGGTCTTTGCCGGCACAGAACCGCATCTGAGCTCTGAGTGTTGGCTTTTGTATCCTGCAACTTTGCTGAGTTCATTTATTCTAATTTGGGGGTTTTCTACATGCCAGATCACATCATCCACACACAGATAATATTTCTTCCTTTCCAATTCAGAGGCCTTTTGTCTTCTCCCCCAGCGGCTCCGGCTGGGACTTACAGTATGAGGCCGGATGGGGGCGGTGATGGGGGCCTCTCTGTCTCTTTGCCGATCTTAGGGGAGAAGCTCAGCCTTGCACCACTGAGTAGGACGCTTGCTGGGGCCTTCCTATCTGGCCTTCCTCCCATGGGGACAGGGTCCCCTGTGGCACAAATGTGCGTGTGCGTGCCCGTCACGAGGGAGACCCTTTTATGGGTGCCACTTGCGGGATGCAGCTTGTTCCCCTCGCGGGGCCCGGGCCTGCCGGCAGGACTCCTAAGTACTTGTTTGGCTGTGCAGAAGGTGTCGGTGTTTGCGAGCTCGTGGGGAGTCTGACTGAGTGGTCGGCTGCCTTGGTCTTCTGGGATGAGCTGTTGGGAAAGAAGGAACTGGCACCACTTGCAGTCCAAGGCTGGCCTGGCCTGTTGTGCACTGTGCACAATGTGCTGCTCGAGGCTCTTGGTCTGGGAGGATTCAAGGGCATCTGGGGCTGGTGCGCACCGGCAACTGCATGTTGTGGCGTCAGCGCGGGTCACAGCCCTGCCTCGGGGGCCCCTACCGGGCACGACAGCAGTGGGAGGGCCCTGGGTGTCCTCCGCCAAGTCCTGAGGGAAGCTCCGGCCGCGGGGATTGTCTCGCAGGAACCCACTTCCAGCGGGTCATCCCAGAAGATGGCCTTGCCGCCCAGAACCCGGAAAACGTCAAGCGGCTTCTGTTCTGTACGGGCAAGGTATACTACGACCTCACCCGGGAGCGGAAGGCGCGGGGCATGGTGGAGCAGGTGGCCATCACACGCATCGAGCAGGTGAGGCTGGGCAGGGCGCAGCGCGGGCCCCCGACACCCCTCCGCTTCCGGTGCCTCCTCCCAGGCTCCCCGCATGCCCCTCCTGACCCGAGCCCTGGCTCTCTCCGCAGCTGTCTCCGTTCCCCTTCGACCTCCTGCTGCGGGAGGTGCAGAAGTACCCCAATGCCGAGCTGGCCTGGTGCCAGGAGGAGCACAAGAACCAGGGCTACTATGACTACGTGAAGCCCAGGCTGCGTACCACCATCAGCCGTTCCAAGCCCGTGTGGTGCGTGCACCCGGGGGGCCGGGAGAGCCATGGGGGCTGGGAGAGCCGCGGGGGGCTGGGAACATTGCGGGGGGCTGGAGGGCTACGAGAGCCAGGAGGGCCGGGAGAGCCGCGGGGGGTGCCGGGAACGCCAGGAGAGCCACAGGGCTAGGCCCTCCTTGGCTCAGCCCTCACCTGCTGTCACCGCTCAGGTATGCCGGCCGGGACCCCGCCGCCGCTCCGGCCACTGGCAACAAAAAGACCCACCTCACGGAGCTGCAGCGCCTCCTGGACACGGCCTTCGACCTGGACGCCTTCAAGAACTTCTCGTAGATGCCGCGTGGGCCACTGCCCTCCACAGCCACGGCCGCCCTTCGCTTCTCAACTAAAGAATAGTGCCTCAGCGCTGCCCATGCCTCTGCCCGTCCGCTGCACCACGCTCTCCCTCTCTCGCTTACCAGTTTGGCTGCTGTCCCCGTGTGCTTGGCTGCCCCCCGAGGCCAGAGGCCCCCAGCGCTGTGACCTCCGTCCAGCTGGGCATCCTTCATGGAGGCCACGGGGAGCGGGAGGAGGAAAGGAGGCCCCTGCAGGTGTCCTGGGAGGGTCAGCTGTGCCCCCTCCCTCCCACTGCCCCCATAGGACCAGCCTCACGTGGCCTCGCAGGTACCAGCTGTCCTGGTTACCCCACACGGCGGCTGCTGCACCTGGACAAGGTGGCCGCCTCTTCCCACCCTGAGCACCAGGCCCCTCAGAGGGAGCTATCACTGTCCAGACTTCGTGGGGTGGGCTGGGCTCCGGTGGGGCTCTCCCTGCACGGGGAGCTGCGGCACTGCTTGGGGCAGCTGGCAGGAGGGGGCCTGCACCTAGCCTGGCACAGAGAGGGCAGGTCCGCTCTCTGCAGTGTCCACTCCCTCCGCTCGAGAGGGTCCCGGGCCACGTGTGGGGACCGTGCCTGCTTCACCCACCTGGGGCCTGGCGGCACTGGAGCCACAGGGTGTGGTGGGGCTCAGGGCTCACTGCTGGGCCCGGCGCAGCCACTGCTTGCCTCCCGCCTGCCCATCCCGTCCACTCCGACACCATGGAGACGGAAGCGCTCTTCTCTGTGCCGCCGTGCCTCAGCTGGTCAGGAGCGGGAGAGGAGGGCTGGGCCGAGTGGCAGCTGGAGGAGAGGGGTCCTTCCCTCACCCATCACAGGGACAGATCTGATTTATTTATTTTGGTTAAAAAAAGAACAAAAACAACTGTGCATTGCATTTGGCTTGACCCATAAACAAAGTTACCCTCAGGCTTGTCTGCGTGTCCTTCTTTCTGGCCACCCCGCCCCGTCCCCCCGAAGGAGCTGGCCTAGGCCTCCCCACCCTGTCTGGGAGGCAGCCCCTCGCTGCTCGGCCCTGTGCCATGGGTGCAAGTGGTGCCTGGTGCACCCCGGTCCTGAGCCCCCCTGCTCCCTGGCCAGTCTGCACCCCTGGAAGCCCACACAGCTCCTCAGACCTCTGCCAGGCACCAGCCATACCAGCAGGGCCCCTGGGGGCCCAGTGTCCCCTCTTGACAAGAGCCTTGCCATCTTGGGCCACAGCACACCATCCTTGGCCCGGCGGGGGGGGCGCTCAGGGAAAGGCCTGGGTGTGGACATAGGGGCTGGTGACCACCCCATCCTCTAGATCACACCTGGGTCCCTTGTCCTTGGAGCATCTTTGGAATCTCTGGTATGTTCTTCGTGCTCCCTGCAGCTTACCCAAGGGTCCTCCAACTCTGGTAGGAAGATGGCCACATGTAGCGGAGCATGCCTCAGTATTTTATTTATTGTTTTTAAAGATTTTATTTATGTATTTGACAGAAAGAGATCACAAGTAGGCAGAGAGGCCGGCAGAGAGAGAGAGGGAAGCAGGCTCCCTGCTGATCAGAGAGCCCAATGAGGGGCTTGATCCCAGGACCCTGGGATCATGACCTGAGCCGAAGGCAGAGGCTTAACTGTCTAAGCTACCCAGGTGCCCCGTCTTATGTTGTATTTATATATAATATCTAAGGTTTGGGTTGTACTTAGCAGAATGAATAGGAAGAGTATATGTCCCCCATCTTTCCAGACGTAGGGTCTCCATCACAAAGTGTTAAGAGAGGGGCACCTAGGTGGCTCAGTGGGTTAAAGCCTCTGCCTTCAGCTCAGGTCATGATCCCAGGGTCCTGGGATCGAGCTCCGCATCGAGCTCTCTGCTCAGCCTGCTTTCTCTTCCTCTCTCTCTGCCTGCCTCTCAGCGTACTTGTAATCTCTGCCTGTCAAATAAATAAATAAAATCTTTAAAAAAAAAAAATAAGTGTTGAGAGTACAGACTTGCCTGAGCCACTGACCCAAAGGAAATAAGGGAAAAGTCATGTGGAAATCTGGGAAAGGAGCAAAGGTGTGAAAAGGCAAGGAGTTGGAATGGTTTGGGGGTCAGCAGGTGGCCCAGAATGGGCCAAGCATGGAGAGTCCCCAAGGTAAAGGTAGAGGGGTCCTGGGCCCATGCGGCCATGGGCTCTGAGAAGTGGTGTGTCCCACGCTGAGCTACACTTCAAAGAGCTACACTTCTGCTGGCCAAGGGAGGGAGAGGCAGGGACCGGTGACCATCCCCACTGAGGCACTGGCCACCAATTCTGTGTAGCACTGTGTGGGAATCCTAGCCAGGACAACTGGGCGAGAAAATGAAATGAAAGACAGCCAGACGGGCAGGGGAGAAGTAAAACTATCTCCATCTGCAGATGATACCATCTCATATAAAGAAAATCCTACAGAATCGATTTTCAAAACTATTAGAATTACAAAATGAAACAAGCTGGGTTGCAGTGTACAAGGCCATTACATATGAATCTACATATTTCTAGACCGTGGCAACCGACAGAATGAAAACAAAGCTACGATTCCATGTACAACAGCACCAGAGAAAGTGCTCCAAAGTAATTACCAACAGCGTGTGAAATGTATACTCTGAAAACGACTGTTGTTGAACATGAGAGGCATCCCACGTTCATGGATCAGAGGCTTAATGTCGTTAACACGGCATCACTCAGAACATCTACAGGGGGCGCCTGGGCGGCTCAGTGGGTGAAGCCTCTGCCTTCGGCTCAGGTCATGATCTCAGGGTCCTGGGTTCAAGTCCCGCATTGGCCTCTCTGCTCAGCAGGGAGCCTGCTTCCCTCCCACCCCGGCCTGACTCTCTGCCTACTTGTGATCTCTGTCAAATAAATGAATAAAACCTTTAAAAAAAAAAATCCCTGATCTACAGATTCAACATAAACCCCTTCAAAGTCCCACACTTTTCTGTAAAAACTGGCAAGTTGATTCTAAAATTCACACAGAACTTCAAGAGACCCAGAATATCCAAACCAACCTTGCAGAAGGAAAACAGTTGGTGGGCTCACACTTCCCCATTTCAAAACCTACAGTGCAGCCACAACGAGGTCAGTGAGTGCCGGCATGAGGACCGACATGGAGACCGATGGAATAGGACTGACAGCCCAGAAATACTCCTTCCCTGATGCTCCAGTGATTTTCCGCACGGGCATCAAGACCATTCAATGAGGGAAGAAGACTGTTTTCAGTGAAAACAACTGATTCCAATAAGGAATCAGGGACAACTGGACAACTGGGACAACTGATTCCAATAAGAAAAAATGAAGTTGGACCTGTCATTTACACTCTTCATTCAAAAATTAACACAGGGACGCCCGGGTGGCTCAGTCGGTGAAGTCTCTGCCTTTGGCTCAGGTCATGATCCCAGGGTCCAGGGCTCAAGCCCTGAGTCAGGCTCCCTGCTCAGCAGGAAGCCTACTTCTCCCCCTCCCACTCCCTGCTTGTGTTCCCTCTCTCGCTCTGTCAAATAAATAGATAAAATATTTTTAAAAAATAAAAAATAAAAATAAAACCTAATACAGGGACACCTGGATGGCTCGGTCAGTTAAGCGACTACCTTCGGCTCAGGTCAGCATCCCTCTCCCTCTGCCCCTCCTCCCCACGCACGCTTTCTCTCTCTCTGTCTCTCTCAAATAAATAACTAAAAGCTTTTTTAAAAAATAAAAATAAGAGCTAATACAATTTACTAAACCTGGGGGTAGGTTCTGGGGTGAGGCCTGGGTGGATGGGGCCTAGGGTGGGTCAGCCCACATCTGACGGGCTCCTGGTATGGCCGCTGGGCACAACCTTGCAGCCCCGTGAAGGCCCTGATGGGCTCCCTATCACCTATGAAGTGGATCATAACACGCCTGTGAAGGAGGCAGTGATCCACAATGTTGCAAAGAATTTTACATCGTGGGGCACCTGGGTGGCTCAGTGGGTTAAAGCCTCTGCCTTCGGTTCAGGTCAGGGTCCTGGGATGCCAAGGGTCCTGGGATTGAGCCCTCCATAGGGCTCTCTGCTCAGCAGGGAGCCTGCTTCCCCCGCCCACCTCTGCCTACCTCTCTGCCTACTTGTGATCTCTGATTGTCAAATAAATAAATGAAATCTTAAAAAAAAAAAAAAAGAATTTTACATCATTTTACCGAAGTTACAGATAACATATCCTTCATGCTGTTTCTTCATACCTTTGAAAAGATTCAGCCTTTATTTCCAGCCATGCATGCTTTGCGGGCTCAGTGTACCCATGGGAGCCCTGGCGGCCTGTCCGAGGTGCTGCCCCCGGGTGGCCTGCTCCCGGACGGCCTCCAGAGAACAGGGCACTCCCCCAAGCAGTGTCACCCTTGGGCACCCACCCCCAGGCCGCGCTAGCATAGCACTGACCAGGCCTAGGGCGTGGCCCAGTCCCCACCCAGTGTCCTGGCTCTCTGGTCTCCTCTGACCATTTCCCCAGGCTGGTCTTCTGGAGTTTTCTGAGTCCAGGCCAGCCCTGGAGGCTGACTCTGTGTGGACTTGTTGTGATTAGATCCAGGTGAAACATTTCCTGTTGTCACTGCCACCGGGACTGGGAGTTGGGGGGGTGTCTCTGACCTTTCTCTCAGCATGTCACCAAGGGCACGGATGTCAGCCGCACCCATGCTCGGTGAGGCTGACTTGGTCCTTTGGTTAAGGTGGTGCCTGACCCACATCTTTCGTAAAGGTACTTTCCTCCACTCCTGACAAGTTAATTAATGGCCTGGAGGAAGAGCTTATACTGAATAAATGTATTTTGTTGTTGGGTTGTTTTGGTTTTTTTTTTTAGAAACTACATTTGCTGGCTGGGTGCCTGGGGGGGCTCAGTGGGTGAAGCATCTGCCTTCAGCTCAGGTCATAATCTCAGGGTCCTGGAATCAATCCCCACGTCGGGCTTCCTGCTCAGCCAGGAACCTGCTCCCCGCCCCCGCTCCTCTCCCCAGCTCATCATCTCTCTCTCTCAAACAATTTCTCTCAAATAAATAAATAAAATCTTAAAAAAAAAAGAAAGAAAGAAAGAAAGAAACTATGTTGGCATCATGCAACTTTGTATCTGGTTTTTCACTTAGCAAGTGTGGGAAACTCTTCTCCTACCATTAAAAACCTCTCCAGACGGGATCTGACTGGGTTTCCAGCCCATGGAGGTAGGTGACGGCCGTGTTACCCACGAGGGGCGAGCTACGAGCTACTGGTAGAAGCTCTGGGCCACCAGGACTTCTGTGCTGTTCTGCCGGCTACCGTGTTTTCCACGGACAACAGTGTCTGGCAGACGCTTGACAGAGAGTTTGAAGGAACGAACACAGCTTGAGTCTAGATTTTCAGTAGCCCAGGTAAGGCCACGGCAAACGTCCTTGCCCGTAGTCTTCACGCTTATTTCAGAGGATGCATTATAAGAAAGGACACATTTCTGTGGATGGAGCGAAGGAGTAAGGGTGTGAAGTCACGCATTAGGCTGTAACCTCCAAACTGCAACCGTATGCGGAGAAGCACTTGGGAGAAAAGAGACCAAAAAATGAACAGGAATTAACACTCAATACTTGGATGATGAAAGGTCACGACTGATTATGAAAGTTCCTCCGTATTTTCCACAGAAGAACACCTGTAGGCAAAGAAGTGGCCGCTTTCTCTTTCTCAAGCTAGTTCTGCAAGTCAAGAAGTGAGAAAACTGTGGGTGCTTAGCTGTTCGTAATAACTCAGTGTCTGAGGTTACAACTAAGTGCAGGTTTTGGTCACATTCAGAGTATCATGTCCCCTCTGGTGTCACATTTTAAAAGGATTTTGGGGGCGCCTGGGTGGCTCAATGGGTTAAAGCCTCTGCCTCCGGCTCAGGTCATGATCTCAGGGTCCTGGGATGGAGCCCCACATCAGGCTCTCTGCTCAGCAGGAAGTCTGCTTCCCCCTCTCTCTCCCCCTGCCTCTCCGCCTACTTGTGATCTCTGTCTGTCAAATAAATAAATAAATCTTTAAAAAAAGATAAATAAATGAATAAAAATAAAAAGGATTTTGTCCAGCTGCCGTGCACCAGGAGACAGCCCGCTGGAACGAAGTCCCAGCATTCACACGTCTGTTGGCACTTAAGGGAGTGGGCCTGCGTGTCTCCAGTGGGAGGTTCAAGGGGTGGTAAGTTCCTTCTCATGCTTGAAGACGCAGCTGTCAGATAGCAAAGGGAGGCTTCCCATTCTATGCAGTCCTAGAAGAAAGGCTTTAGGAAGGCATATTTCCCCAGTAAATAGGGGAGACTTTTCTAACAGTCCGTTTGGTCAAACATGAAAACACTGTAGAAGAGGCTGACACCAAACGGCATCTCGGAGGGTCACTGGGGCGGCGGTCACACTGGGGAGAGGGCAGAGCCGACTGCCAGTCCCAGGCCCTGGACCCTCACGAAGCCACTCCTGGCCTCGCACAGGCAGAAGAGCATCAGAATCCCCAGGTACCTGCTCCCCACTTCATGTGGGCAGCTCTCCATAGAGCCTTCCCCCAGCCTACACTCGCCCCACTCTCTGGCCTTGCTTTCTTTGTCGTCCTTACCCTGTCCCCCAAGGACACACGGCAACTTCTCGAGCCTCCACTGGGGCTGAGGCCCGGAGCAGGGCTCAGAGCCCAGACCAGAGCCTGGCACACAGCAGGCCCCATACCCAGCGAGTGGACGGCTCTCGAAGCAACAGGGCACAGGTCCAGCCGGCCTTAGGGGAGACATGTCCGCAGTGCCGAAAACCCTGGCGAGCCCCGAAAGGACAGCGGACGCAGCAGGCGCGGCCCACCCGCCGGACAGTGTCGGCGGCCTGGAGGAGGACGCAGTCCCGGCCCCGCCGCACGTGCGCGGACCTCGAGGACACGGGCCGTCCCAGGATGAGCGCTGCGCGACCCCTGGCTGGGAGCCGGGCCCGAAGGCACAGGCCCGAGGAGACCCAGACGCCTGTGAGGGCGGCCGGCCCCGCTGCGCCCGAGACGTGCCCCGTCCCGTGCCTGCGACCAGAGATCACACCGGCCGAGCGCGGCCTCCCTGAACCGGCGGCAGAAGCGCGCGGGACAGCTGACCGGGCGAGAAGGGGCCGGCGGGGCAGACAGGAAGACTCCACCGCTACGGCTCGGCCGCGACCCTGAGGCCCAGCAGCGGCGACCGTCAGCCCGGCTTTCCCTCCGGGCCCCGCCCCCTCCAGAGGCCCCGCCCCTCCGACCGGCCTCCCTCTGACAGGTCCCGCCCCCGTCAGGACCCGCCCCCCGACCGCCCCCTTTCGAATGTCCCGTCCCTCTGGCCGGCCCCCCTCTGACAGACTCCGCCCCCCGCCAGGCCCCGCCTCCGACAGGGCCGCTTCCACCAGGCTCTGACACCCTCTTCTGACAGGCCCCGCCCATCGGCAAGCCCCGCCCCCGCCGCCCGCCCCCGCCGCTCCATTCGGCCCCGCCCTTCCATCAGGCCCCGCCCCGGAGGCTAGCGAGCAGGAAGCGCAGGGGGCTCCGCAGACGCGGCGTTCGGAAAGGTGTGGAGGGTGCGGAGGGCGCGTGTGGTGATCCCCCGCCGCCCGCGCTGCCTGCCTGCCCCCGGCCGGCCTGGGCCTGCCGCTCCGGCCTGCGCAGGCCCGCGGCCGCCCCGCGCGCGCACGACTTCGGCTCGGGGCTCCACTGCTCTGGCCTGGAGGCGGGGCCGGCGCGCGGCGTCATGCATATGCATGAGCGGCGCGGCGGCTCCATTGTGCCCTCGGAGCGGGCGGCGGCGCGATGGCGCGGGCGGCGGCGGCAGCGGCCCGGGGGCAGCGGGCGGCGCGGAGGGCGGGCTGAGCGCATGGAGCGGCGCGGGCCGGGGGCCGCGGCGGCGAGAGGCCGGGCCGGGCCAGGCGAAGGTGAGAGGGCCGGGGGGGGGCGGGGGCGGGCGGCGGGGGCGGCAGGTGCGGCAGGTGCGCGCGGCGGGCAGGTGCTGCGCCCGGGGCCCGGCGCTGCGGCGCCTCCGCCGGGCTCGGGCCGGGTTGGAGGCGGCCCTGCCGCCCACCTGCCGCACCTGCCTCGTGCGCGTCGTGCGCTTGGGCCCACCGTCCTCGCGCGCGCAGGGCGACACTCACCTGAGCCTTTGTTGGGGCAGCCGGAAGCCGGCCGAGCGCCCGGGGGGTGTGCGCGGCCCCCGCGACCTCCTGAGCTGGGCGGGTGACCCGGGGCCCTCGCCCCACCTGGCTGCGCTGCCTCCACGCCGCGCTTGGTCGGCGGGCTCGCCTTCCGGGCTGGTGCTGGGCGGTGCGCTCCCACCGGCGAGGCGATGTGGGACCCGCGCGGGTCTGCCCCGGGGGCGGCGACGCGGGCTGACCTTTCAGCCTCCGGCCGTGGTTTCCGTGGGGACACCCCTTTCCTAACCCGACGTGCTCACGCCCAGGCGGGAGGGTCACCTGCTCCCCGGACCTGCCCCCTTCATCCTCCTCTTTCTCCCTCTGCGCTGGCCCCTGCCGCCGTCCTTTCTCCGCTTACGATCTCCTCCCTCCCTGCCTTGGTCCCCTTTCCCCGCTTCCCTGCTCCCCCTTACCACCCCCTGACATGCTCTCTCCCTGCCCTGCTCCCGGACTTGCTTCCCCCCTGCCCCTCCCCGCCCCCCCCATCCTTCTCCCACCCTGCCCTGCTCTCTTCCGGATAGTTGCAGAACACCCGTGTCCCCCTCTGTAAGTCGGTTGTGTTATCTGAGATCTGGCAGGGACATACACAGAACATGTGACTTGGTCTGTAAGAGGGTGGTGGATGCAGAGAGGGTGAACACAGACTCACCCACCAAATCCTGGCGTGCTAGAGCCAGAGGGCCTCTGTTGAAGGGGCTGGAGAGGGGTAACAGGATCCCGGAGGGGGGTCTTAGCCTCACCCTCTGGGTACTGGGCCTGAGGACTTGTCATGCCCAGGGGCTCGCTACAGGCTGGGAGTAGAAGTCAGGGAGGAGAGGAAGGTAATGAAGACCAGGCAGCCAGACCTCCCCCTGAAGTGTCCAGCGGTAGCTGCCCCCACTACAGGGGTCAGGGCTGAGAGTGTAAAGGTGGGCATGTGTCCTCCCCTTTCCTCAGTCCCAGGGTGGCACCAGGTACCCGTTGTACACATTGTAAACTGAGGCTTGGAGCAGTGAAATGCTCTAGCTGCTCTCCGAAGTGTCCCGCGTCTGGTCTGTGGGTAGATGCTCGTTCTTGGGGATTTGGGATGAGTGTTGTGACCTCACATGGAGAGCGTCAGGACTTCAGCTCCCTGAGCATGTGAGTCCCCGCCTTGTGTCGTCCTGCCTCCCTGGAGCCATCATTTCCACCCTCTCAGAGCCCAGTAGAGCCCAGGCTCCGGTGTCCCTCTGGTCGGAGACTTTCCCAGGAACTACGGGCTCCCGGCGTCCCTGCTCTGGGACTGTGGAGTAGGCCTCTCCTCCTGAGGTCAGGTGGCTTGTCATGGGGTGTGCTGCTCCTGGGTGACCAGGCAGCAGGGACAGAGTGGAGGTGGAAGAGGGGTGACCCACATTAAGGTCTGCCTCTCGTTGGGACGCAGGAGACTGGGTGCATCTGCTCTGAGCCCCTGGGGAAGAGGGGTCAGAGTAGTGAGTTTTCTGTAGCTCTTTTTCTGGAGGAAGATGTGACCTGACCCATAGAAAGCCGTGGGGCCTTCTAAGCTAGCCGTATGCCGGGTTCTGCCCAGGGTTCCTGGCTTCCTGCTGGAGCTGCATACGGGAGAGCCTCTGGCCGCCAGAAGCCCCCAGAGGCCTGCTCAGGCCTCCTTGCACGTATGCACGCGCACACACACATACACACACACACACACACACGGGCTTTCCCAGCTCTGCCTTCCAGGCCTGGAAGTGAGAAGAGGGTCTGGGCTCAGAGCTCCCCTCTCCCTCTGTCAGGAGCAGAATGACATGGAGAGTGTGGGTCTTCTCAGGGAGGAGACCAGACTTGGTCTGGCAGGAAGTCACACACACACACACACACATACACACACACACACACACACACACCCGTACACACCCATACACACCCATACAGCCACACGAGCAGTCAGCTCGGGGAACTGGAAACATCTGTGGTCTCGTTCACAACAGAGAAGTCTTGGGGGTGGAATTCCCCCAACCCATGGGACGTAGGAGTCTGCCAGGGTCCCCAGGCCCGTGGAGTCCCCGCCCCGCCCCCGCATCCCTGGCTCTCAGACTGGGGTTCCTGTATCAGCAGCGTCCTCACCCATGGACCCATTAGAAATGTGGTCTTCCGGCTCCAGCTCTGCAGGTGAGTCTGAAGTCCCGGAGGCCACGCTGGGGAAGCGGGAGCTCGGAGCGGAGCCCTCCAGCCCCAGGGACTCCGGCCACTGCTTGTGGGACCAGAGCAGGCCCAGCCAGACCCACCAGCTTGGAGGAGGGATGGTTGCCGTGGGCATCCCTGTGGAGACAGCGGGCTGGGTGGTGGCAGTTCCTTCTCTGAAGTTTAATTTTGGGGGAATTTTGGATTCACGTGTGGCTGTAAAAAACACCCCTGTGTCCTTTACCCGGCTTCCCTGGTGATGCCATCTTACAGAGCTGTAGGACATGTCCCAGCAGGAGGCCAGGTGGCACCAGGCAAGATACAGACACGGCCTTCCCCACCTTGTGTTCACACCTGTCTCCCTCCTCCCCACCTGGCCACGCGCTCTGCTCTCGGGTTCTGGGATTCTGTCATCTCAGGAGTGTTACGTAAAGGGAACCCTACATGTGGAATCTCTTGGGACTGGCGTTTCCCACACAGCATGTTCCCCCGAGATCCCTGCGGGCTGCTGGCAACACGCACATACAGGTTCTCCTGTGACCGGACGTTTACAGTTTTCAGAGATGAATGTTCAGAAGTGATATCTCTGGTTAGTGGGGTGGCTGTGTGCTTTGTTTTACGGGAAGCCGCAGAACTGTGGTCCAGGGCGGCTGCCCCTGGTCTGTTCCCAGCCACTGTGGGGATGAGGTCCGGGTCTCCTTGCCTGGCTGGTGCTGGCACTATCCTAGCGGCTCCAGGGGGGGTGCGGCCAGCGCTCCCAGCTTTACTCTGCCCGTGCCTGATGGCCCTGATGTTGGACCCCAGCTCTGTGGATTGGACCCCAGTTCCGAGCACTGACTCACTGTCCCTACCGCCTCATCAGTGAAATGTCTGTTCTTCTGCCCAGTTTCTGGGTGGGTTTTTTGGGTTTTGTTTTTTTGGGTTATTTTGAGTTTTGAGAATTCTTTATATATTCTAGATGCTAATGCTTTGTCAGGGACGGTGGCTCTTGAAGGCAGCGCCTGGTCCGTAGCTTCATCTGGTCTGGGCTCTGCAGACAGGTTCTCGGTTTGCTCTTCTACGGTGTGTGCTTTCAGTGTGTTGTGGGAGGGCTCTTGGCTCTGGATCCCGAAGATTCACTCCCAGGTGTTTCCAAAGGGTTTACAGCTTGTGCTAGACATTTGAATCTGTGGCACATTTTGAGTTAATTTCTGTATGCGATGGGAAGATTAGGGTTTGGTTTTGTTTTGTTTTTTGCTCGGGAATCCAGCGTCTCTGGCACCTCATGTTGAAATGGCAGGTTTCCTCCAGTGCATGTTTTCTGTACCTTCATCAGAGACCAGCTGGTTCTCTGGTCTGTTCCACTGACCTACTGGCAGGTCTGTCCATCCGTACCTCCCACCCCCATCCCAATCCTGGAGTTGGACCCGTAGGGACCAGCCTTCCCTTGCCTGGTCACAGTGTCCTGGCTCCCACGCTTACCTCTGCCCAGAGTCTAGGGGTCTAGAGCCTTCCAGACCCACTAACCCCCGCTTTTTCTGGCCCCTGTTTCCTGAGTGGGGCCTGGTCTGGCGGGGAAGGGAAGCAGAACTAGCTGTAAGGTGGACAAGCCCACTTGTCTCTCCCTCCCCGTCTCGCCCGGCCCCGGGCCCAGCCACGCTGCAACTCCAGGACGCATGTACCTCTGTGCTCGGTGGGGGAGGCTCCGGATCGCAGTCCCCACTGCACCCCATCTCCCCTGGGCCCCCGCTCAGGGACCCACCCCCCACACCCCTCCAGGACTGTATTTCCAGAGGACATGACCTTCTGGAGGTGCCTGGGCAGCACTCAGGAATGTGAGTCTCGGGGCCAGGTGGGTGCTGGAGCCACTTTCTCACTCCTGGGCCTGAAGGACGCCCCGAGAGTGCTGAAGTGGCAGGACTGAGCCACCGGAGGTTAGCCTGGCACAGGTGATGTGTCTGTGTGCATGTGTGAGGCCTCGCAGCCCCAGAAAGGCAGCGATGCTCCGGGACAGAATGTCAACGTCCAGAGGGCAGGGTGTAGCCTCCCCACCCAGGACCCCCAGGGTACCCCCTGAGGACCATCACCAGCCTGTGTCTGCGCGGAGACCAGGCAGAAGCACGTGGCCCCAGCCATGCCAGCAAGGGTCTGGACTTGCTTTTGGGGGTGTTGGAGGATGTGAGTGGCCTAGCCCTCCGTCACCGGTTTTTCTGAGACAGTAAATGGGAGAGAGTGAGCCTCACGGGGTAGGAGAAAGCCCCCAGCATGGGCACACGGGTCCTGCAAGCATTCACTAGCCCTGCTGCTGTGTTCCCATTGGCCCCTTGCCATGTCCATGGGCACCTGCCAGCCCTCCGCCCGTGGCTGTGTGTGTGGATCCCTCCCCTTTTAGGAACTCTGTCCGGTGGGTCAGGTCTGCCTGCCTGGCCTTGTGCCCACATCAGTCCCAGATGGCACCCTTGGGCCCCAGAGCAGCCCTTGGGGGACTTGCTGCTGCAGCGGCCTGCCATCCAGGGCAGGAGGGAGGGTGGAGGGTGGCTGAGCTCACACCCCCTGGTTACCAGCGCTCCTTCTGCAGCGGGCAGGCCTCGGAGCGTGAGCAGATGGTGCCCCCGGGTGCTCCTCTCCAGCCTTCTCTCTGGCTTTGGCCTTGACCTGCCCCCCTGGTGCTTTCTTGAGGGCTTCTGGCAATCAGGTCCTAGATGCTCCCTGAATCTTACAGATATCCAGGCCTTTGTGTGGGAGGACCAGCGTGGAAAGTATTGGGGTTCAGAAAGCCTGCTTCCAGAGCTGGTCCAGGTCCTGGCCAGACAGGGTTAATGCTGGCTTCCAGGCTGGGGTTTGGGGCTGAGGCAGGCAGAGGATGGGCAGGGCAGGCAGCGCAGGGCAAGGTGGCCCTGAGACGCCGTTGTCACCCTGCCCTCCCTCTTTCAGCACAGCGCCAGGGGGCCTCAGGGCTCCCTGCAGGCTGCCGACAGCCCCTGGCTGCTTCTCTGCTGATGTCCTCCCTCCTGTTCCGACAGCCAGAGCAGCTGAGTCCCACATCACCAGCAGTGAGGACCACTTCCTGCCACCTACAGATCTGGCCTTTAGGCTGCTCTGAAGCCAATGAACCCCATGCACCCCGTGAAACCCGCCCTGCCCCCCACGCCACACGGGTGAGTGGGGCTCCTGCTGCTCTCCCTCCTCAGGCCCAGGGGTGCGGGCCTGGTGGCGGGGCGGGACCTTGCTGCTCCTGCGCTCAGCCTCCCCAGCAGGGCGCTCCTGACCTGGGCCTCTCACCCGCCTCTCTGCTCCCAGTGATGGTCCGTTTGCTTATGAGGCAGTGCCTTGGCAACAGAGCGCCACTCAGCCCGCAGGATCGCTGTCCGTGGTCACGACCGTGTGGGGCGTCGGCAACGCGGCCCAGAGCCAGGTGAGCCCGCGCCTGCCCCCCTCCTCAGGGAGAAATGGAGTCTTCTGGTCTTCATGCCATTCCTGCCCTGCATCCCATCCCTGCTCTCCTCCCCTCACCTCTGCCCCCCCTGCCCCGCCCCCACCCCCGCTGCCAGGCCTCTCCTTGGAGCAATCACATGAAGTAAGTTGTGTGGATGGTGCTCACTGGTGGTTCTTGTTCCCCGTAGGTTTTGGGGAACCCCATGGGCCCTGCAGGGAGCCCCCCTGGCAGCTCCGTGATGCCCGGAGTGGCCGGCAGCGGCTCTGCCCTGAGCTCCCCGCAGTGCCTTGGACAGCAGGCGTTTGGTGACGGCGCCACCAGCAAGGGCTTTGTGCCGCAGGGGGTATATGGCCGCGGGGGCTACCCCGGCGGCCCCGGCTTCTCCGCTGGGTAAGCAGGACCCCTCCCCTGGCTGCACTGCTGGGGGCCCCCCCAGGGCTGTGTGCACGCAAGCGGAGCCCCAAGAACTACCGTGTGGCTCCCCCCAGGTGATGGGCAGCAAGCGCTGCTGAGCCCGGCCCTTATGTGTCTTCCACAGGTATGCGGGCGGTCCGGGGGGGCCCGGGGGCCTGGGTCTGCCCTCACATGCCACACGACCCTCCACCGATTTCACCCAGGCAGCGGCGGCGGCTGCGGTGGCTGCTGCTGCGGCCACAGCCACGGCCACCGCCACGGCCACTGTGGCCGCCCTCCAGGAGAAGCAGAGCCAGGAGCTGAGCCAGTACGGAGCGGTGAGGCCCGGCCGCTCCTCCCGGAGCGCCCACATGTGCTGGTCTGGAAAGCAGGGACCGGTTGGGCAACCAGGGTCAGGGTCTGGGGACGGGTGCGCAGTGAGATAAAGTGGGGGGAAGGGGTGAGGCACGGTGGGGGTCCCTGGGTGGCACCCAAGGTTGGGGGTTGGCCTGAATGGCTCCTGTCTTCTCTTCCCAGATGGGGGCTGGGCAGGCTTTTAACAACCAGTTCCTGCAGCACGGAGGTCCCCGGGGGCCCAGCGTCCCCAGCAGTATGAATCCTGCCGCCGTGGGAGGGCTGCTGGGCCCCTCTGGCATGAACCCCACCCGGGCAACAGGCATGGCACCCCTGTACGCAGGGCAGCGCCTGCCCCAGCACGGGTACCCCGGGCCTCCCCAGGCCCAGCCGCTGCCCCGACAGGGGGTCAAGAGGGCCTACTCCAGTGAGGTGAGCGTCCGGACCACCCTCATCCCAGTTGCACCCAGAGCTGCAGCGGGTGCGGCCGTCCGCAGAAGGGAAGCGGCCACGCCGGATGGGGTGGGCACCATGTCCTCCCTGGGAGCTGACTTCCCCAACAGCCGTTGCCCTAGTACAGTGACCTTTCTGTCCCTCAGGTTTACCCCGGGCAGCAGTACCTGCCAGGAAGCCAGTACACACCTGGCGCCGGGCAGCCTCCCACCCCTTCCTCCTACCCTGGGCACCGGCTGCCCCTGCAGCAGAGCGTGGCCCAGGCCCTGCCCGCTGCTGGCCCTGCAGGATTGCACTACAAGGTAGGGTTGGGCCCTCTGGCCCACCGCACCCCCGCAGGGCCCTGTGCTGGGCCCTGGCCAGGCTGATGAGGGAGCTGGCCCGGAGGGATGAGAGTGAACAGGCAGCCCGGAGCTCTGCGGGGGTCCCAAGCAGTGTGGGGATCCAGTTCTGAAAGGATTCTCTGCGGGATGTTTGTATCTGCTCAGAAAATCACTGTAGGGAGCAGGCGGGGCAGGGGGCAGGCCCCCAGGCCACTTGATTGTCTTTTAGGGCACAGCGACCACATTCCCTCTGCTTGCTGGGGACGGGCCCATCGGGGGCATG
The DNA here is from genome assembly GCF_964662115.1 of Mustela nivalis. Taxonomy (NCBI): domain Eukaryota; kingdom Metazoa; phylum Chordata; class Mammalia; order Carnivora; family Mustelidae; genus Mustela; species Mustela nivalis. Next base: position 90,645,623 of record NC_139031.1, read on the forward strand.
TGGGTAGGAGGAGGTGTGTTTTTTCAGCCTCTCCCTGGCTCTCCTGCGACCCTTCTAACTTGGGGCGTGAGTAGTCTATCTCTGTTCCTGGAGTAGTAATGTCATAAATTATGAAAGCACTATGAGCCCTTGTCGATTACTTGCTGAAGGAAGAGAGCCTCCAAAGAAGAGACTAGAGGCCAGTGCCCCTGTGTGCGGTAGGCACCCTGCCCCCAGCCCCCTCCTTGGGTTAAGTGCCGGGGCCAGGTGGGGGCCCTGGGCGCATGCACTTTTCTCTCCTACAGCCCACAGAGCAGTTCAACGGGCAGGGCGCCAGCTTCAACGGGGGGAGAGTCAGCTACAGCCAGCCTGGCCTGAGTGGGGTACGGGCAGACGGGCGGGAGGCTCACGGGGTGGGCCCATGGAGAGAGGGCGCCCAAGCAGGAGGAAATTGGGGGTGCCCAGCCAGAACCCTCTGGGACTGCCCTGTTCAGTTCTGTCCTCACTGTTCCCGCGGGTGCTCCAAGAACAAACTTCACCCCCCACCATTCCACCTTGACCATTTGCTCACCCCCACAGCCCACCCGTTCCACCCCTGGCTACCCCAGCTCCCCACTGCCGGGGAGCCCCACGCCGCCCATGACTCCCGGCAGCAGTGTCCCCTACATGTCTGCCAGCCAGGAGGTCAAGTCTCCCTTCCTGCCCGACCTCAAGCCCAGCGTGAGCTCCTTGCACCAGTCTCCCCCCGGTGAGTGTCACTTGTTCTCAGCTTGCTTGGGCTGGGGTCCTCTGGGGACATGAGGGTTGGGGGCCCATACCCCTGTCTTTCACCCGTAGACGTCTTAGCGGATTTTTCAAGGTGTGGATCTTCTCTCTAGAAAAACATGCATGCGCACGAAACTCTGGATCGTTTTAGGGAGTCTATGCATCCCCTGAAGTCTTCTCCCGGCTAGGGACCCCCTGGTCCAGGGTAGACTGCCAGCGCAGAACCCGAGGTCCTAGAAACCTAGCTCAAGCGTGGGGATGGTGAAGGGGGTCCATTCACACCTCCGCAGCCTTCCACCCTCCCGAAAGCACCAGTGGCACCCTCTTTTTCTGGGTCTGGGGCACGATCTCCAGTCATAATTTAGGGGACCCTGGGCCAGGTGCCTGAGGCAGGATGGAACAGCGGGATCCCAAGATCCTGGGGCCCCGGGAGAGATCCTGCCCACAGCCCAAACCCAAGGTGGGGAAGGAGGGGCCCTGCTCCCCAGCCCACATCCCTGCGGTAAGGGGTGCGGGGGGAGGGGGGTCATCCTCCATGCCAGCTGCCGGCTCACGCCAGCGTGGCCCGCTCCCAGGCAGTGGCCCCTGTGATGAGCTGCGGCTGACCTTCCCCGTGCGCGACGGGGTGGTCCTGGAACCCTTCCGCCTGCAGCACAACTTGGCCGTGAGCAACCATGCCTTCCAACTGCGTGACTCCGTCTACAAGACGCTAATGCTGAGGTGAGCTGGCGCCAACCCATTGTGCAGCCCCAACCCCTGTACCCGCGCCCCCGCCGGCCTGTCCTTACTGTGCGCCCGGCCCGCGCAGGCCTGACCTGGAGCTGCAGTTCAAGTGCTACCACCACGAGGACCGGCAGATGAACACCAACTGGCCGGCCTCGGTGCAGGTCAGCGTCAACGCCACCCCGCTCACCATCGAGCGCGGCGACAACAAGACCTCCCACAAGCCCCTGTACCTAAAGCACGTGTGCCAACCGGGCCGCAACACCATCCAGATCACGGTCACGGCCTGCTGCTGCGTGAGTGCCCCCGCACCTCCCCTCCCTCCGCGTCAGTCCCGCCCAACCTGTCTCATCTCCTGGCCCCACAGCGGTGTGGAGCCACCTCCCTGCTTCCCAGCGAGGCCCGCACCGCGCAGGCAAATGGAGCGCTCCTGCTGACCCTGTCTCCCCGCGAGGAGGCTCAGCAGGCCCCCTGGCTCCCCATCCTGAAAGCCTCGCTGGGACTCACCGGGGCGAAGAGGGGCAGCCGGGCACGCCCCAGCCGGCTCCGGGGGTGGTCACGGGACTGCCATAGGCTGGGGGCTCCCAGATGCCGGTGTTCTCCCCGTGGCGGGCTCCCCGGATGGGCGGGGCCAGCCTGCAGCATGGGGGCTCCAGAGCAGGGGAGACTCTCCGCTGCAGTCCTGACCAGCCCCTCCCGCCACAGTCGCACCTGTTCGTGCTGCAGCTGGTGCACCGGCCCGCCGTGCGCGCGGTGCTGCAGGGCTTGCTCAAGAAGCGCCTCCTTCCTGCTGAGCACTGCGTCAGCAAGAGTGAGTGGCCCTGCTGGGGGTTGGGGGGGACAGTGGGCGGCCCACATGGTCCCTTGGGGCTGTGGCGCCAGCGGCAGCCCCTCCGTCTAGCCCTTTGCCCTGTCGACACCAGTAAAGCGTAACTTCAGCAGCGGTACCATCCCCGGCACACCCGGGCCCAACGGCGAGGACGGCGTGGAACAGACGGCCATCAAGGTGTCCCTCAAGTGCCCCATCACCTTCCGCAGGATCCAGCTCCCTGCCCGCGGCCACGACTGCCGCCACATCCAGGTGGGTGGTCCCTGTGGAGCTCTGCCAGGAATTGTGACAGTTGTTCTCTGTCGGCCCTCCCCTGTCTCCGAGGACAGTCACTGCTCCCCTGCATTCGCGGGGTCTCCTCTCAAAAGGCGATGAGGCCGCGGGTGCGGTCCTCCCGAGGCTCCAGGAGCGACCCCTCGGATCCCCAACACTCCGCCACGGGGTCTCCTTGGACAATGCGTCCTGGACGCGGCCCTTCAGCGCAGATGCCCAGGCCTTTGGCCTCGTGGCTTCCCAGTCCCTATGAGGACTGTCTGTTAGGAGGGGCGCCCTGGGGAAAGCCTGGCACGTGTGGCTTCTCCACACATGAGCAGATCAGCCCAGAAGCATGCGGCTCGATCGTGTGGTACGGCCAGGTCGCCCCCGGCCCCCGTGTGAGAAGCCACCTGTCCTGCCCCCCACAGTGCTTCGACCTAGAGTCCTACCTACAGCTCAACTGTGAGCGGGGGACCTGGAGATGCCCCGTGTGCAAGTGAGTATTCCTGAGACGCCCTCATGGCGGCCTGGGGTGCAGGACGGTCCTTGTCAGAAGCCGTCCGCTCCCCCTGCAGCACCAGAAAATACCCAAGTCCGGTTCAGTGGTAGCCGCCCAGACGAGAATGCTGTGGCTCAGGGCAGAGACCTCATACACGGGGTCCCCTTCCTGAAGATCATCTCCCACGGGGTGGTCTCGGGCACAGTGATGGAGCGGAGCAGTGACAGGCCTCCGAGCCCCATCCTCTTGGTTTCCGACAGCAAGACGGCGTTGCTGGAGGGGCTGGAGGTGGACCAGTACATGCTGGGGATTCTCATTTACATTCAGAAGTAAGTGTCCGCCCCTTGCTCGGCTGCGGTCGGCAGCAGTTAATCTGCAATTGGCAGCAGGCAGCCCCAGGATGGCTGCGAGGCACCCCCCACCCCGCTGCTTTGCCATGGCCGTAACCCACAGCCCCCCACCCCGGGCCCGTGGAACGTGCCGGGTGGCCACAAGCCTTGGAGGCTGGGAGAGGCAGCAGGACAACTAGTGAGTAGTGCATGTGTCCCCGGCCAGCTCTGACTATGAGGAGATCACCATCGACCCCACGTGCAGCTGGAAGCCCGTGCCCGTGAAGCCTGACGTGCACATCAAGGAGGAACCTGACGGGCCCGTGCTGAAACGCTGCCGCACCGTGAGCCCTGCGCATGTGCTCATGCCCAGCGTCATGGAGATGATCGCGGCCCTGGGCCCCGGGGCTGCCCCCTTCGCCCCCCTGCAGCCCCCGTCGGCCCCGGCCCCTGGCGACTACCCCGGCCAGGGTGAGTACGGCGGGCTGGGCCCAGGGACGCGGCTGCCACAGGCCAATGGTCCGTCCTCTTCAGACCACTGCAGCACTACCACGCAGGTCCCGCACCTGGGGCCTGCTGGGGACGTGGCCGTGGGGGTGGGCGGTAGCTGAAGATCAGGGACCTTCTGCCAGCTTGCTTCTGGGGCGTCTCTGACGCCACGTGTGGGTGTGTTTGGGTGAGGCGGGTCCCAGAGCAACGTCTGTGATGAGAAGTGCCCTTTCCTGTGAGGTCTGGCACTACCTGTGGGAGACCACTGGGGTCGCCCCTCCCCAGACCACTCCACCAGCGCCAGCTCCCAGGCCTCACCTAGGACCGGCTCTACTCTCAGGTTCCAGCTTCCTGGGACCCGGGACCTTCCCTGACTCCTTCGCGCCTGCCGCACCCAGCACCCCAGCCCTTCCTGAGTTCACCGCGGGGCTGCCCCCCAGCTCCTATCAGTCTGACCTTCCCAGCAGCCTCCTGACACCAGAGAAGTCTGCCCCCTGTCTCCCAGGGCAGGTCAGTGCCGCCAGAGGGTTGGGGGGCCAGCTCCCAGGGAGGGGGACCCAGGGCCATCTGACAAGGTTCTTCTCTCCTTCCTCAGATGGCACCAGCGGGTCACCTGGACCCGTCCCACAACCCTGGGCCACAGGGGCTGCATGCTTCCAGCCTTGGGGGGCCCCCAGGGCCCCAGCTGCACCATCCAAACCCTCCCCCAGCATCCCGGCAGCCCCTGGGCCCAGTGAGCTCGGGCCCCATCGGCGAGCTGGCCTTCAGCGCGGCCACAGGCGTGATGGGGCCCCCCATGTCTGGGGCGGGGGAGGCCCCTGAACCAGCCCTGGACGTGAGTACAGGCCCCATGCTGGGGAGCGTGTGGGAGCTGGGGCTGGGGAGGACGGCATGCACATCGTCCCCAGGGTCCACATGCTTCATAGAAGGGAGAACGCCGCTGCCCCAGTGACTTCCAGAGCCAGGAGAGCTGGGCAGGTAGTATCAGCCCTGGCGAGGAGGTCGGGCACCTGCTGTAGCGGCGGGGTTGGCTCTGGGGACTGTCTAGCGCCCAAGAAGACTGGGCTTGGAACTGACCACACTGGCGCAGGGTGCGGGCTGGCCTGTCTGACTCCCCTTGCTGGGTGAGCCAGAATCGGTGTGTGAAACGCAGGTAACCATCCTCGACCTGAATAACCCAAATTCCCTGAAGTTCATGATGAGGGGAAGTTAGAGCCGCTCCGAATAGTGAGTCGCGGGCGCCGGCGAGCCCACCCCCTGTGCTGCCCTGCCGGCACCACGCGTCCCTGGCTGGCCTTGGACAACCCATGTGCAATGATTCCTGCTCAAAGAGCAGCCTCCGGCAGGGGGAGGCCCTATGCAGGCTGAGGGTCAGGGTCCCATGCAGGGCCGTGGTGGGTCCGAGGCGGGAGCCGCTGATGGCTTTGCTTTGTCCCCAGCTGCTCCCAGAACTGACCAACCCGGAGGAACTGCTGTCCTACCTGGGCCCGCCTGACCTCCCCACAAACAACAATGACGACCTGCTCTCTCTCTTCGAGAACAACTGATCCCTTAGACCCCACCCAGCCAGGCAGGTCACGCAGACAGACATCATCGTGCCCCACCCCTCCCCACCTGTGGACCCAGAGCCAGAGCCAGGGCCGGGCCAGCCGCCTGGCCCCTGACACTGAAAGCATCTGCGCTGGGTGGGAGGGAGCCGCGGGTGGACCCCCTAACCCCTCCTCTCCAGTGGGGAATGGGGTTTTACTAGATGCTCAGCCCTGCCCCAAGCCACCGCCTGGTCCCACCCCCACCCCAGCTTTGTCCCGCCCACACACACCTGCTACCCTGGCCTCACGCCTTGCCCCGGTGCCCCCGGTCCTGCCTGCTCCCAACAGCCTGCATCTTGTCCAGCACTGACCCTTCTGTCTCAACAAGCCCTTTGCTCACGGGCGAGGAGCAGGGCTACTCTGTCCTGAGTCCGAGCTCGCAGTGGGAGTGGGACCCTCTTCCCACCGGAGGGTCCAGGCTAAGGCTGCAGGGCGGGGCGCTCCAAAGCACAACGATGTACATAACATAGGGACATTGTGGGTGTGGACGGCCCATCCCTTCAGTGGGGGTGGGGGTGGCTGCAGGCTTCGGCCCAAAGGGCTGGGCGCGGAGACCCGCTCTGTGTACAGATTCTCCAGCGGGCTGCTCCTCTGAGGTCCCCTTTTCCGTGAAAGTGAAGAATCAGTCCCGCTGTTTTTTTTAAAACTGCCTTTCCCGTGTCCACCCTGAGGCCAAGCCAGGTGGGGGAGGAGGAGCCACTGCCCCCACTGGCCCAGGGCCAAGTTGTGTCCCCTGTCTGCCCATCTCTATTAAAGGACTCCCTCACCGCGGGCCTGCCGGGTCCCTCCTTCATGCCAGCCTGCGTTCTCCACGTGGGCGGGGCTCTGTTCCTAGCCCAGACCCAGCTGTTCCCGCCTCATGGTAAATTTCCCTGTCTCTGGAATTTTCCAAGTTGGCTTCTGCCAGAGAACTATTTTGTGAAGTGTCACCAGGGCCAGGAGACACATCTGCCACCCTGTCACCTTGTGTGGGTGTGCCTGGGGCAGGGAGCCAGCTGTCGAGTCCGGGGCCTCGCGAAGGACCAGGGCTGAAGGCCGGGCTGGCTCCAGACAGCAGCTCCAGGAGGCCCATGGAGAGTGGCCCTGGGCTCCCGGGCCTGCACAGCCCCCTCCAGCTGTGTACCAGCTGCCTGGGTGGCCTTTCCCTCCTGGCCCAGCAGGAGAGGCTGATGCGCCTTGCAGTGGGGAAAGGGGGGTGCCCATAGGGCCCTGGAAGTTCGGGGGGGTGGGGTCCAGGGCAGGCAGGCCTGGGTGGCTTTACCCACTTACAACTGGGGACCCCAGATGTGGACCTTCGTGCCTCCGCAGCCTGTTTCTGGCTGAGAGGGCAAAAGCACGCTCTCAGTGCTGGCTGGGATTGGGGGGGTGGACAAGGAGGCCCAGGGATGAGTAGGGCCTGTCCAGAGTTCTGTCTGTCATCCGTAGCCAGGCTGGGGTTGGGGAGGAAGCCAAGAACGGGTGCCACACATGCTGTGGTTTCTGGACATCCTCCTGGGTGCTGCTGGGCACAATGGAGAAATCCGGAGATGAACCAGCGTTCACCCACAGGAGGGTGGACCCAGGCCACGACAGGACAGCAGGGGAACAGGGAGCACAGCGCCGTGGGGAGCACGCAGTGAGGGAGCAGGATGCAGAAGTCCATGTATCTCAGTACAGCTTGACACCAGACACGGGTTTCCCAGGGGTCCCACGTCCGTGCCCCTGGTCAGGAAGAAGGTGGGGGTGTGGATGGGCTGCCCACACCACTTCCCCGCGGGGTGGCACAGGAGTGCACTCGGGGACGGGGGAGGTGCCAGTGACGTTTGGCTCCTCAAGGGGAATGCTGTCTTCTCAGCTGCCACCTTACACCCATCAGTCACATCCTCCCGTGTGCTGCGCGCACCACTTCAGATAAGTGGACCGCGGACCAGATGCACGCGGGAGCAGAGCCCTGGTGCAGAAATGGAAACCAACCACGTGCCAGGCCTGTCCCTTACTGCTAGGAATGAAGCTCAAGTTTGCTAACAGCATCGCTGCAACAATGTGTCCCATTTCAGGGAACAGTAACAGGTGGTAAAGTTAAGCACTGGACAGCCTGGGGGTGGGAGAAGGAATCGCAGGTGAAATCAGGAGCCATCCTGAGACGCAGCGGCGCGCCCACCTTCAGAGGTGCTGCGAGCGCAGTGTCACGACGACATGGGACAGCTGTGAGCGTCTGCAGTCCAGGAGTTCACTTTACCTCACTGCCCACTGGAAGGAACTAGAAAAAAACACACGAGGCAAAACAGCAGAAGGAATGAAGACATGACAGGTGTGAGACCAGAAATGTAGCAGCGAATCCAGGCAAGCGAAACTTCGGTTTGACAAAGTGACTCAGGTCAGAAGTGGGGCTGGAGCAGCTGTCAGAGGGACAAGAAGGGGGTCCCCCGTGAGCTGCCAGCAGTCAGACACGTCCCCGCGACCGTGAGAGCACAGAGCACCAGCCCGAGAAGCAGTGGACAGCACAAAGAAGAGGGTAGAGACCCTAGCCCAGGACCAGATGCTACCAGATGTTGGGGCAATCAATGTCCCTGTCCCCATGGCCCCTCCCCACTGGCATCCTCACCTGGTCACCTCCCAAGTTGGGCTGATCACAGGGACCCATCAGGACCATCAGGTGGTGGATTCTGGACAGGACCAAGATGTTTCAGGGTCCTGGGACTACAGATGCCTTCTTAGTCAGGGGTCATCAGTCACTCGCCCAATCTGTTTGAGCTGAGGATCAGTGAATCGCCCCGATGCCAAGGGCACTAGGCTCCGTGATGTCACGTGCCCATCCCCATCCCCTGCAGCCACCTCTGCCTCTGCCACCAGGGACTGGCTTCACGTGGTCTTGAACTCGTCAGTGGAGCCACAGGGCTGCACCCCACCTTTAGCCATTGGCTACACCACTGGCTGTGATGCTGTGGCGGGGGGGTGGGATTTGTGGATGCCCCTCCGAGCTCCCTGCCTCCTGCTCAAACCCTTCCCGTGTCCGCTTGCCTCAGCTCAGGCTGCAAGTGCCCACAGGCCACTTACTGGGGGGGGAAGAATTCAAGACAGCCATCCTGAAAGGGACACCGAGGGCCTTGGAGAAGGCTGGACATGGGCAGACACAGCTCCAGAGTGATAGGCCCGTCCCCTTGGAGAGCCTTGCTGTCTAGAGCGGCTGTTGCTACGGAGCAGAGACCAGAGCCTCTGAGCCCTGCTCTTACTGATGCCACCGGAAGGCCCCAACCACACTCTCTGGTGGCAGCTAAGGGGCCCGCGGCCAGAGTGGGGTCAGGAGTGCTTCCCAACACAGGGAACAGGTACCAGAAGGGGGCAGGTGTGGGTTGGCCTTAGGATCATTCTCCACCCTGCCCACGACCCACCTGACCACTCTCCGGCCCTGCACCTGCCACACTGGCCACCCGTAGGGTTTTCCAGGGTCCTCCACATCCTACCCACTGCAGGCTTTGGCTGACTCGCCCCTGCCGCGGGGAGCCCTCTGCTGCTGCTCCCCTCCACCCCATGGCTGCCTCCCTGATCCCCATCACAGCTAATCAATCACAGCTCAGTAGTGATCATTTTCTGGTATTTTATTTAAAAACACTTGAGCCTTGGGGCGCCTGGGTGGCTCAGTGGGTTAAAGCCTCTGCCTTCAGCCCAGATCATGATCCCAGGGTCCTGGGATCGAGCCCCACATCTGGCTCTCCGATCAGCGGGGAGCCTGCTTCCCTTCCTCTCTGCCTGCCTCTCTGCCTACTTGTGACCTCTGTCTGTCAAATAAATAAAGAAAATCTAAAAAAACAAAAAACAAAACAAAGCAAAAAAAAACACTTGAGCCTTTGCACATAGCACAGGGAGCACCCGCATAAGCCCTGGGTTGAGGATGGCTGACATTTTGCCAGTCTGGCCTGCTCCTTCCGTCTTACCACGCGGCTGCATTTTTTATGCCCCTGCGGGTTTAGTGGCCGCTGAGTTGGGAAAGTCCGATGCAGATGAGCTGCTCAGCGCGCATCTTGGAAAAGCAAAAACGTTCCCTTATGGGAGCACCCTCCTTACCGGGGCAGGGGAGCCGCGTTCCACGCCGTGCTCCCTCCCGGCCTGGCTTCCCAGCACCTCCTGTAACTGCATCCAACCCCAGATGCAGTCCAGGTCACACTTGGGGCTGGTCGTTATGTCTCTACACTCTTAACGTGGGAGAGTCCTTGCCGTTTTCCCCTTACACCAATTTTCCGAACGATTCAGGCAAGTTGCCTCGAAGCAAGTCCAAGGGTCACTTTCTCCTTCACCCCTGTGTGTTCTGTCCCCTGTCCCCTAAAAGGGACGTCTAGAGCTTGACTACATTCTGGGTCAGATGAGCATTGCTACCCACCTTTCCTATGAGACTGTGAGCTCCGTGGGAACAGACCTCTTTTGTGTCCTGATTTATCCCAAAGCCAACACGTTTGTCCAAGAGATTAACCTGGGCAGACAGGGGCAAGTAGGAGCGGGCTGCCTGCGGTCCGCATGCAGGGGTTGCTGAGCACCCAGCACCCTCACGGGCGCCCCCATCTGCACCTCCCCCCACACTCCCAGCCTACCCTGTTGCCGGCTGAGCACCTGTGCCCTGCAAGGTCGCAGTGGGATGGTCAGCAGGTGTCTGGCAAGCATCTGCTGAGATGAGGACTGGCTCCCAGCACAGGCCCCCCAGCCCACTCTTGGAGACCCCGAGCAGGGTACCTCCTGTCCGCTCCGCAAGGAGTGGCCCTGCTCTTTGGCGGGACTCGCTGAGCAGGGGACAGGCTCCACACCCAAGGGCCACCTTCCAGTGGAGGGACCCCGGTGGGAGCAGGCAGAATGGTGCTGCCTCTCCTTCCTGAGCACTGACTCTGGGGCACTCTCCTCATGTGCTGAGGTCAGTGGCACCCACACAGCGGGAGCCCGCCAGCCTCATGAGGTGACCTGTCGCAAAGCCAAACCAGGGCCTGAGATCCTGCTTTCTGGCCCTCCACCAGCCTGCTTTTCCAGCTTCCCCTGTCACTGGCCAGTGGGTGGCCGGGGGGTGGCCGGTAGCCATCTGCCTCTGGGTCCTTGACCCATCCCCCCCCCCCACCGGGAGCCCAAAGTAAGACGAGCCCACAGTGCCACTCATGGAGCTCAGCTGCCAGAGTCATGGTCCCCCAGAGCTCCTTGCGACCAGGAAAGCCTGCTTCTGTACAGTAAACACCCTCTCATGGCAAAAAAAAGTAAAAATAAAAATAGGGGCGCCTGGGTGGCTCAGTCAGTTGAGTGTCTGCCTTCAGCTCAGGTCGTGATTCTGGGGTCCTGTGATCGAGTCCCGCAAAGGGCTCTCTGCTCAGTGGGGAGCCTGCTTCCCCCATCTCTCTCTGCCTACTTTATTAATAAAAAATATTAATAAAAGTGGGTGCCTGTGTGGCTCAGTCAGTTAAGCAGCTGCCTTCGGCTCGGGTCATGACCCTGGAGTCCTGGGATCGAGTCCCACATCAGGCTCCCTGCTCCATGGGGAGTCTGCTTCTCGTTCTCCCTCTGCCTGCTGCTCTGCCTACTTGTGCTCTCTATCTCTCTGTTAAGTAAATAAAATCTTTAAAAATAATAATAATGATTATAATAAAAGTAAAGCCCCAGAGCCGCAGGAGCTCTCAGTCAGTGCCAGCGGGAATGCCAGATGGGGCAGCCACTCTGCAGGGCAATTAGTGTCGGACAAAACCGCAGCCTCTTCACGTCTGCGGCAGCTGGGCTCCTTGGTATTTACCCAAAGCAACTGAGAACTTGTGTCCGCATCGAACCCAAACACAGGTGCTGACAAACAGTGTTGGCAAAACTCGGATGCATGTGATATCCTTCGGCGGCCGAGAGGGTAGCCCCTCCGCCTGTCCAGACAGGGGACTCCCAGCAGCGCGAGCGGGGGGAAGTCGTGGAGATGCCAAAGTCCGGCTCTGAGCAACAGCCCCGGTCTGAGGAGGCTCAGCCTGCGGGATCCCAAGTCTGACCTTCTGGAGAACGGGCAGGTCCGGAGACTGCAAGGATCGGCTGGGGGTGAGCAGGGGCTGGGGGGCGCCGAAAGGGCTCTGCGGTGGACACAGGCAGGGCGTTTGTCCACAGCCACAGGGAGCCCTGAGGTGCGCCCCGGGCTCTGGGTGAGAATGGCCCATCTGCGCGGCCCATCCCTTGTCACTAGCGCCTCCCGCTGTGGGGACGTGAGTGGTGGGCGCAGGGGGAGCCTGGGGGAAAATCTCCATCTGAAGCTTCCACCCAGTCTTGCTGTACATGTGAAACTGCTTGAAAAATGTCTATTTAAAGAAATCTGCTCAAAAGTTGGCCTTTTACGTATTATTTGTAATTCCCAAATACAATTCTCACGGATCGTCATTGACTTTTTAAAACCAACCAAACGGCCCCAACAGGCGGCAGGGGAAGGACACGCAGTCCGCACCGCAGGGGTCCCGGTTCGCGCAGTCGCACATCTGATAAAGGGTTAATACCCAGAATGTGACCAGAGCCCGACACCTCGACAGGGCACCTGGGGGTCTCAGGTGGTAAAGCGTCTGCCTTCGGCTCAGGTCATGATCCCAGGGTCCTGGGATCGAGTCCGGTGTCTGGCTCCCCGCTCAGCGGGAAGCCTGCTTCTCTGCCCCTCCCCCTGGCCTGCGCGCATTCTCTCTCTCAAATAAATAAAATCTTTAAAAAAAGAAACAAACAAACAAAGAGCAAGCAAACAATCCAATGAAAAAAATAGGCGGAGGACTTGAGCAGACGTTTCTCAGAAGAGGACACAGACGGCCGACCCCGGAGAGGATGCGCGGTGTCTGTGACCATGAGGACAATCCCAAACAAAACCACCACCTCGCCCCTCACAGCCACCAAATCAGAGAAACAAGCAGGACACAGCAGGTGCTGGCGGGACCTGGAGGACCTGGGTTGGTGGCTGTGGCCACGAGGCCACAGTGGCAGGAAACAGCATGGCGGTTCCTGACAGAATGAAACCTAGGTTAACTCTGTGGCCCAGTGAGAGCCACTCGGGGTCATGCACCCAGAAGGACCAACAGCAGGGACTCGGCCACGTTCACAGCAACCAGCGGCGGGAAGCACCCGGAGTGTGCATCCACAGGTGAACCGATGAACAAAAGAGGGTGTGTCCCTGCCATGGGACATCACGCAGCCACAAAAAGGAAGGACACCTGCGACACTGATTTGTCCCTGGGGACACGACGTGGCGTGAAATGAGCTGGTCACAGAAGGACATAGTCCCACCTACAGGAGGTATCCCAGAAGCTGCAGTAAGGGACAGTGGGCGGAGCAGGGGGCAGGGGTGTGGGGGGGGGTGGGGACTCCGTGTTGGCGGGGCACAGACGGAAAGTTCTGGAGATGGAGGGTGGGGGTGGCAGCGTGAAATGAATGCGCTCCGTGTGGTGGAGCTGTCCACACCGGCTGAAGCAGCGAATGTCCTATTGTGTGTGCGGCACCAGAGCCCTCTGTCTGGTTTACTTCTGGGACCAGGTGTGCTGGCAATGAGCAGGTGACCCGGGCCCAAGAGACCAGGTGTCACCCGCCTCTAGCTCCTGCCAGCTGTGTGGCCTTGCTGAGTCTCATCTCCCTGGGGAAATTACCAGCGTCCACTTCGAAGGACTGGTGGGAGAACTCCACACTGACCCCAAGAACGGCACCGAACACTCCCTAGAGCTCTGAAAGGACTCAGGCCTCAGTCCTCTGGGTTTGGTTACTGTACCTCCTTCTCTGTTGGAGGGATTCCCCACCTCGTGAGTCCCGGTGGGAGGCTGTGGGAAAGCCCCAGACCCCAGTAGCCTCCGGTGACCTGGGCCATCTGGGATCCACGCAGCAGACACCTGGCTCCACCTCCAAAACGCAGCCTGTCTGGAGGCTGAAGAAGCAACTGGAGGGCCTCCCCCAGCCCTGGAGGGTCTGGTCCTCCCTGTGCCACTTGCCGGCTCAGGATGCCCAGTCCCTTGTCTGCTGCCGGCCGTCCATCTCCCCGGAGCGCCCTCTCACCACCTCATCACCAACAGAATGCAGGGGGCTCGGTGGTGGTGTGCCCAGGCCCAAATATCCAGTTTACCGGATTACTGCACAGAGGGCGACCGCCTCTGGGAGGCTCGGGAGAAGCTGGGAACAGGACTAATAGGCGGCATCACTCCCAGCCTGCGATTTCCTTCTCTCCCCTTCCCCGGTCTTCCGGCAGCCCAGCCGGATGAACTGGGACATGAACTTGGGAGATATGGAGCGGGGGAGAGGCGCTATCTGGAGCCCTGAGCTGACCAGCCTGGGGACGGCAGGAGCCAAGTCCCCAGGGCCCCTGTCATGGCCTTGTGGGCCCTATGGCTTCTCATGTAGGCTTGTGTTATTTTATTTGTACCAGCTGATACTTAATTTATTACATTTGTCTTTCTAAAAACATAAATCTAAAAACAAACACATAACTCTTTAGCTGGCAAACCATCTTAGTCTGCTTGTGAGTATAGCAGATTTGAAATTGTTCAAATACACCTTCAAATATTTCAACAGCCTTTCTAAATTTAATCTATCTGGTTTCCTTTTAAAGTCCTTATTTGGCCAAAAATAACAAAGAAAATCTCCCTTAGTATTAAATAAGATGAACTTCTAAATATGCTGAACGTAAAGTTGTCTTAAAAATGTGAAGACACAATACATAACATTTGCAGGATTTCAATGCGCAGGTCTGAACTGGAAATTTCAATCAACTTGTAACTACACATTTGAAAATGCAGTTTGGGGTTGGGGACAGCGAGTTCCTAAAAGTGGGCACGAGGTCCTTTGGGGACGCATCCTTGCCTGCACCCCTTTGCTCACAGGCCGGGGGGACGCACAGTATGCCATCTCACAGTTCTCTTTCTCTGAACACCGTTAACCAGGGGGCGCCTGGGTGGCTCAATGGAGCATCTGCCTTCGACTCAGGTCATGATCCCAAGGTCCCGGGATCAAGCCCCACATCAGGCGGACTCCCTGCTCAGTGGGAACCTGCTTCTCCCTCTCTCTCTGAAGCACCCCTGCTAGTGCTCACTTTCTCTCTCTGTCAAATAAATAAATCTTTAAAAAAATAAATAAATAAGGCTCCTTAACCATGACACAATCCTCAGGTCCGCAAATGTCTCCTCAGTATCTGGTGGTGTCTATGCCTGCGGGGCAGCCAGAGGACCTCCGTCTCCTTTCCAGGCTCACCAGCCCAGGGAGTGGGTGCGGACAGGGGTACCTGCTGGGATGGCATTTTCCACACAGCTCCCTGACTCCGGACTTCCCGGTCAGCTCGATCCCCTGACAGCACATAGGCGCTGGGCTCTGCCCTAGACCCTCAGTGCCTAGACAAATTCCCCTGGGAGCCACTGTTGTGGGCATCCCCCCTTGCTGTTGGCCTGCTCTGAATCGAACTGTGGGGTGGTCCCTGCGGCCCCGAGTGGAGGACCCTGCCTCATTCACGGGGCCAGATGCCAGCCACCATAAAGCACACAAGTGTGTGGGGCTGGTGAAGCAGAGGTCGGGGGGCCTGGGTGGGAGCAGCTTGAGGGGCAAAGTGAGGCAGGAGTCTGGGACGTGGCAGTGCCAGCTATCCCTGCAAGCGAGTTCAGAGTGGTGGGTTGGAAGGAGGCAGGCCACACACGTAGGTCGGGCCTGGACAGACAGCAGCCTGGAGAGGACAGACAGGTCAGGGAAGAAAGCGAGGGTGCTGATGGCTCTCAGCAGCCTGTCGAGGTGGGTGGGAGTAGAGGCAAGCTGCCTATCCCTCGACCACGTCCACAGGCAGGCTGACTCTCCAAAGCTGGGAGAGCCAGCTGACACCCACGTGGGCACAGGCCCAGGCCCGGCCGTCGGGGGGACTCGTGGACAAGCCCACCAGGGAGACGCACCCAGAGCCAGCTCTTGTGGGCCCTTCCACTCAGCACACGGAACTGCGGGCCTCACCTGGGCATTGATTCAACACACCTTTACTGAGCTCTATTCTGAGGGGTGTTCTCAGGCACCCAACTCCAGGAGAGCTCGGGAAAGTGTCCCAGGGAGGACCCAGCACAAAGTGAGCTTTGCAGGTGGGGAACAGGGAGGCCCTGTGTAGGCAAAGGGTGAATCCTGCAAAGCCAGGGGGGCAGTGCAGAGAAGCTCAGCTGGCAGGAGGACCGTCCACCAACAGAACCGGAGCACAGGCCGGCTGAGACGCGGCCATGAAGGGCTGCTTCCATCTATCCTGTGTAGTTTAGCATGGGAGTTACAATTTCAGAGGATTTGAGAATGATCATTCTGGAAGTCCCTGGAAAAACTGGGGCCCAATAATCAGGCAGGGCGCTGCTGCAAAAGGCCAAGCAGGAGCTGTAGCTGTGGGAAGGCCCAGGGAGGGAGGGAGGAGGAGGTGGAGGAGGCGGCAGCGGCAGCCTGGGGAGGAAGGTGGCAGAGCTGTCTGCGAGTGGTTCATCCATGAGGAGGAATGGCAGAGGGATCCATGGCAGCTCTGGAGGGAGCCGTAGGCTCAGGGGCTGGCCTAGAAGCCTTCCGGTGATCTGAGCCTTGGGAATGGGTGAGACTGACCGTGGTGGGTGTGTAAGAAGCATCACTGAGTGGAACACAGAACTGTGTCTCAGGAGCAATCTGAAGGAGTTCATGGGAGAAGGCAGAACTGGAGAGACGGTTGGGGGAGCCAAGGCCTCAGGAAAGCAAGTAGGAGCTTTGGGGGACATGGCTGACGCAGGGCAGTGTCAGGGAAAGGGGGCCTGGGACAAGCCCTGGGACTGTGGACTCTGAAGTCACAGCAGCAGCAGGAAGACAGACGGTCCACGGCAGTCCCTGGGCGAGAGGTACACAGGAGACGAGTCGAGTCACCCACCCTCTTCCGGAGTGGTCTGTTTCCTTAATGTTTTCAGTAACCTGGTTTTTCTCCCATTATGTTCTCTGTGGCTCAGAGACATCTTGGGAGACCCATTTGTGCAAAACATGCTATAGGAACAAGGTTACAGAGCCGTGCTGGTGGGTTTAGAGCACCCCGGAGCTAGTGGGATCAGGGAGCTGTCTCGGTCGGGTTTGCTTCAAGTGTGATTCATCCAAACAAGGCAGGACAGCCCCGCATTCCTGAAGTTCTGGGCCAGCTGATACTTTACTCAGTTAGGAAGTTGGGTTCTGCTGATAATGCTAACTCGGGACTCCCTGCCCCACCGGCTCCTCTAGCACGCTCATCTCCTTGAGTGCACGCACTGCGTGCTGGTGTGAATCCAAGGGGCAGCTCCGGGACTGTGCTGACCCCGGGGATGTTTACGAGAAGGCAAGACTTTACTGGGATGTCAGCGTGAGCCAGGTCGCTTCTGAATTCGCAGGGTCCTCCCTTCCCTAGGACGGGTCCCTAAGTGCTACAGGGCTCAGCGTGGAGGCCAGAGAGCCATGCCGCGCGTTTAGGGCTGAGGGCCTGGGGCACTTTGTTTCATGCAAAAGGGAACGCACAGCTTCCTCAAGGTCACCAAACCCCAGGTGATACGGGAGGGGGGCGACGGTTTCCAGGTCTGGCTTCGGAACACTCGCAGGCCGGTGACTCCGAGCAGCTGCTCACAGGGAGGAGCCCCACTTTGCAGCGCTGACAGCGGGGGCCGCGGGGTGGCGGGGCCGGGAAGCAGGGTCTGCCAGCCCAGCACACGCGGGCTCCGCACGCAGCAGCCGGGACAGCGCGGGACGCCCCCGGCTGGGCGCATCGAGCGCCTTCCCGGGCCGGGCGGACGACACACGAAAGGACACCGGGACTGCTGCAACTAAGCGGCCTCCGAGGACCTGACAACCCCCTTCCAGCTTCAGCACGAGTGATGGGGTCACCGTCCGCGTCAGAGCCCGGGCGTGGGGGTGGACGCCGTCTGGGGCGCGGCTCACTCCTGCTCCCCAGGTCGAAAGGGGGCAAGAACGCGCGCCGCGTCTCTGCAGGTACGCGCCTGCCGGGCCCTCGCGTCAACGTCCCCCTCCCGGAGAAAGCTCGAGCGGACTCTGCAGGGTATTTTCGGAAAGTGGGGCATTTGGAGGCATTTCGTAACCTCTGAGACGGGGGCGGCGGCCCGTGCGCTGGAGAAGGGGGCAATGCCCGGGAACACCCGGCGCCCCCAGCCGCGCGCGACCTTGGCGGGCGGCGCGACCTTGAGGCCTGCGTTCGCCTCAGTTGCCCCCTCTGCGCAATGGGGACACGCCCTGGCCGCCGGGCTGCACAGGCCTGCCCGCGCCGTCGCCTCCGTCCCCCTCCCGCCCGGCGCTCCCTAGGGCTCCGCCGGCGCGCAGGGCCTCGGCCCCCCACGCCCGCACCCCGTCCCCGACCTAGTCCCCACGCCGCAGCGGCGCGACGGAGCCCGCAGGCGGGAACCTGCCTGCGCCGTCAGCGCGCACGCGCGCCCCCATCCCGCCCCTCCGGCGCCGTCTCCGCTCATAGGCCAGCCGCACCATCACTCCGGCCAGCTCGCGCTCGCGATTGGCCAGAGTCCGGGCGCGCGACCGGCCGTGGGCGGGGCCCGGCGAGCTATAAAAGGGACGGCGGCGGAGCTCGTGCCGCCTTGCAGACGCCGCCGCTCCGGAGCCGTCCGCGCTGCCCAGCCATGGTCAACCCCACCGTGTTCTTCGACATCGCCGTGGACGGCGAGCCCTTGGGCCGCGTCTCCTTCGAGGTGGGCGGCCGGGGCGCGCCGCACGGGTGCGGGCGGGCGGGCGCGGGCGAACGGGGGGCGGCGGCGAGCGGGGGCGCGGGCGGACGGGCGGCCCCGGCCCGAGGAGCGCGGGCGGTGCGGCGCCATTTCCTGACGAGGGGCCATTTTGGGCGGCCGGGGGCGGCGGGGGAGGGGCGGCGGCGGACAAAGGCGGGGCGGCGGGGGACGGGCGGCGCGCACGTGCTCGGGCCGCGCGCTCGGGGTAGGCAACGCCCGCAGGCGGGGCGGCGGGGGCCCCGTGGGGGCGGCCTAGGGGACCGCGGTGCGGGAGGGGGGCGCACTGCGGAAGCGGCCCGGCCCCGCCCGGCGGAAGCGTGCGGCGCCCCCGCCTTGCGCCGACGACGCCGGCCCCGCCCGCCCAACGGTCCCCCGGCAGCTCTGCGGGCGGCGCACGGGGTCGCGCCCGGCAGCCCTCCGCACGTGGCGCGGCCTCGGCCCCTCCCGGGGGCTCATCTGCTGGGGGACGTGCGGAATCCCTTCCTGGCGGCCTCCGGGGGCAGATCCCAGCCTTCCCCGCCCCAAGATCAGGCGGGCGGGGCTTGCGGGAGGCGCCTGCACCCCTGCGGGTGGAGCTGCGGCGGGCGCCGCGGGGCGGGGGCTTCCTGGCAGGCGCGTCGGGAGCCCCAGCGCAGGCACGCGGCGTCAGTTACATGTAAAGTGGATCCCACGCCCCGCGGGGACTCCCGGTGCAGGACGGCCCCCGGGAGCCGACGGGGTGAGGCCGCCGCGCGCGTTCGGAGTGTGAGGCCCCTGACGTTGGGGGCAGGGAAGTCTCGCGCGGGTTCCTGGCCGGTGGCGGAGTTTGGCGCGTCTGGGTTTTGTGTTGCTCATCCCGACCCCACGGGACCTCCGCCTGGGGGGAGCCGTTGGTTCTTGGGATTCGTGATAATCACCAAAGAGGCATTTTCTTGTCGTGGTTTGGAGGCCCTGAGACGGGCTGCCGAGCCGCAGACGCGCGCGGACGCTTACCACGCTCTGTTCTCTTGCAGCTGTTCGCAGACAAGGTGCCGAAGACGGCAGGTGAGTGTTCTTGGTGCGGAGCCCTGGCGTGCGGCAGGTCGCGACCCTGAGCGCCTGCGGGTGTGTCTGTGTACATGTGGGTGTGTGTGTTTTCTCGCGACAGAGAACTTCCGTGCTCTGAGCACCGGAGAGAAAGGATTCGGTTACAAAGGTTCCTGCTTTCACAGGATCATCCCGGGATTTATGTGCCAGGTACGGGCTGCGCTGCTGTGAGTCTCCCCGAAGAGCGAGCCGGTGCGTGTGTGGGAGCTGCTGCCCACTTGACCTTGCGAGTCAGCTGGAGCTGGTGTTTTCAGGGTAGAGTTTCGAAGTTTTGGTGCATTTTCCGATCGTGCTGCCAGGAGTGACAGGTTTTGCTCTTATTTACAGGGTGGGGACTTCACACGCCATAATGGCACTGGTGGTAAGTCCATCTACGGGGAGAAGTTTGATGATGAGAACTTCATCCTGAAGCACACGGGTCCTGGCATCCTGTCCATGGCCAATGCTGGACCCAACACGAACGGCTCCCAGTTCTTCATCTGCACTGCCAAGACCGAGTGGTAAGAGCAGGGCACGGCAAAGAATACCGAGGGGGGACAGACCCTCTCTTCCCTGTTTCTGTTTTCCATTTAAAGGGGTGGGGGAAGGTGGGGGAGCTACAGAATTCCGTCCTGTGCTACAGAAGGCAAGATACTGGGGATGCCTGGGTGGTTCAGTGGGTTGAACGTCTGTCTGCCTTGGGCTCAGGGTCCTGGGATCAGGTACTGCCTCGGGCTCCTTGCTGGGTAGGGAGCCTGCTATACACACACACACACACACACACCCCACCCACCCACCCACCCCCGGCACCCCCCCCCCCCCCCCCCGCATCTCTGCCTACTTGTGATCTCTAATGAATAAAATCTTGAAAGACAGACACCGGAATGGGGAGAGGGGTGCTCAGCAGAGGAGTGAATGGCACTTCCGCAGAAGGGCTGAACGCTTCATCTCAGGATCATAAATTCAGGCCCTGTGTTGGGTGTGGAGATCACTCACAAACAAGGGAAGAGCGGTGCTTTTTGTGGTCCGCGTGTGCTTGTTGGCTCTCCAGGGCCTGTGAGCACACACAAGCTGGGGGAGGTACTGGAGAGGTGGAAGAGGAGCAGGGACCCTGGGACCCTGAGATGATGACTGAAGGTGCTTAACTTCACTGGGCCACAGGGGTGCGCTTCAGGGTCTGTTTCGAGCAGAGCATTGTTAACAGCAGTTGAGAGAACTTTCCCCTTCTGAGGCCGATTCCTAGTCACTGTGGTGTTGCCATTTGTTCAGCTAAATGGATGCAGTGTTGGGTCGGTAGGCGCTGGTGCTAAAAGCTGAGTGCGCTCCCCTCCTGATGTTCTTGGATGTACTCTGTTGGGGTGTGGGGCCCCCGCTCCCTTACCTGCGCAGTGCGAGCTGCTTGGTCACTGGCCCCAGCGCTGATGCCGCCTGTCGTGTTGTAGGTTGGATGGCAAGCACGTGGTCTTTGGCAAGGTCAAAGAGGGCATGAACATCGTGGAGGCCATGGAGCGCTTCGGGTCCAGGAATGGCAAGACCAGCAAGAAGATCACCATTGCTGACTGTGGACAGATCTGATCAGTCTGACTCGTGTTTTATCTTAACTACCCGACCATTCCTTCTGTAGCTCGGGAGAGCGTCCCTCTACCCCTGCCTGCTCGAACTACCCCAGAATCTCCACTCGCTGCAGTTCTGCGGGTTCCATGGTTCCTTACCCCCAGGCCTAGCTGGATCTCAGAGTTCAGTTAATGATGAAATAAAACCTAAACCACAGCTGTCTGTCCTTGTTTGAGGGGGGTGGGGGTCCTTGCAGCAACAGGTTGGTTTGCTCCCCTGACCCAAGAAATAGCCATCATAAGGTGACCCCAGAGTATGTGGGGGCTGGGGGTCCACAGACTGACTTCAACAGGAGGTGACTCATGCTGGACCAGAGCTTTGGAGCGGGGTGGGGACTGCTATAGGAAGTGGAATCCTAACTTCTGGAGGCCTGCATTGGGATGTAAGTCTGCTGGCATTAAGGGGGTGCTAGGTTTCCCCCATTTGCTATGTGGACTATGTGCTTTATTTTTATGAGTGGGAGGGAGAGAACTAGGCTTACTGCCGAGCAGGGAGCCTGATGTAGGACTTGATCCCAGGATGCTGAGATCATGATCTGAGCCAAAGCCTGACAACCTGCCCGGCCCAGGCTCACCTATGCTGAGTCTTCTAACCACTGGCAGCACCTGGTTCTGGATCTCCTGTGAGGCGATTGCTTTGTAGGTGCCCAGTGCCTCTGCGGGAGAGCCTGGGGAAGGTTTTTGGCTCGTGATTGTGGAGTAGCTGGATCTTCAGCTTGACTTCAGGAACAGCCTTAGGGGACAAGGTTGGCAAGCGAGGATGTTAACAAAGGAAAGTGGTGGGGAAAGGTGGGTAAGAGCCCAGGACTCTGCCTGACCCTTGACTTGAATCCCCACCTCTGTCAGGACCCGCCCCAGGGCTGCCACCTTGCCATCGTGGGAACCTGATCATCCGGAGTCCCCAGGTCTGGTTGAGGCAAGGCCCTTGCCCTTCGTAAGCTGGGCTTGAGACCAAGTGGTGCAGATGTTCAGTGATAAGCTTCCTGGACAGGCAGAAGGGAGCCTGCTAAAGGTCGAGAACTACAAGCTAGGAGCACCCTCTGCGACCCGCAGCACCCCTGCCTGTAGGGGCTCTTGAGCCGGGAGCTGTTCTGAGTGGTGTGAGAATGTCCGGCTGCTTGCCAGTTCCCTCTGCACACGGTGCTGGTGTGTCTGTGGCTGTGTCATTTTCTCTTGTCCTCAGGGTGACTGGGGACACTGTCCATGTGCGTCTTGTGTCCGGGAGACGTTTCATCAACCCAGTCTGCCTTGTTCCTTTGTTAACAGGTTAGTCCTCGATCATCCACACCTGGTCAGTGGTTGTGTCCATTACGGTGATGCGGGGGGTGATGCCAGAGTCAGTGGAAGTCAGTTCCCCACAACGGGACAACGCAGTGTCACAGTTACTGTGTTTGTGGGATTCAGCCCACCCTTGAAGGAAGGGGACTGCACAAGGGCATGCAGAACCAGAGTGGGGATCCTCTCAGGCCACCTTTAGAAGTTGCCCAGCATCCGTGCATTGGGAGAGCTGGGAAGGAGAGCAGCTGCCTGTCGCTCGAGGCGTGCTGGTTCCCTCACCACAGGCAGTCATGGTTCTAATCTCTGTCCCTGTCCATCTCCAGCACCCATGTATCTCCCCAAAACATCCTGGGCTTGGTTCTCAAATTGAGGGCAAGCTCAAACCTATGCAAAGTAAGGGTCAGTCAGTGCTCCATGATGAAGGCCCCCAGGAGAAGGCAGGGTGGGCAGGTCCACGTTGTGGTGTGGCTGTGGTGTCCCCCATGCCCTGGGGAGTTGGCCAAACACGCTCCCTTGAAGGCAGGCCTCACCCAACGCCTCTCACACCTCCGAAAATGGGGCAAAATCCACACAATCTGTGGTACCTGGTCCATATTTAGGTTTTCCCCAGGGGGCTTGGGACAAGTTTGTTATGGTGGGACTCCCCTACAACTGGTGCCTTCCGCAACCCCCTTCTCCGCCTGGCCGGGACCCAACCCAGGCCCCACATCTTGTTCTGTGTCTCCAGTCTCTTTAAATCCACAACGATCCTTCCACTTTTTTTGCATAGTGGGATTTCTGTTAAGTACTTTCTTGAGATTATAATTACACATCATAAAATTCACCCTTCTTAATAGAATAATTAGTGAACTTACTGACTTGGGCAATTGTCACCATAATCCATTGCCCCAGACCCCAGGAAGATCACATGCTCAGACCCATGCGCTGTCATGCTTGCTTCCAGGGTGAGGGTCAGTCAATCCCAGGACCCTGAGATCATGACCTGAAGGCAGATGCCCAGCCGACTGAGCCACCCAGGAGCCCCAGCCTGCACTTTGTCATTGGCTCCCTAAGTAGCGGGGAACAGTGACGTCAGGAAGCTCCTCAATTCTGGAGCAGCCAGACATCACCTGTCTGTGTCCCTTCCTTGCATGTTCCTCTGTGAGCTGGAAGTGAAGTGGAGAATGTTCACTACTCTCAAGCTGACCCTTCTGAGCAGGAAGACCTCGTAGGTGAGGCTGTGTGCCCTCGCTTCCGCCTCTGCTGGGGTGCACCTGACCTCAGGCTGTCTCCATGGTGAGGCAGTGCTGCCCGCTGGATGGCCCTACTGGAAGGGACTCTGTCCGCCTCCCGGTGAGCAGGTGGTGCGTAGGCGACACTGCCTCGGTTCCCAGGCCTCCGGTCTCACCTCGGCCTGAATCAATCATTATTCTGAAACCGTGAAAATAGAGTGAATTTCGAATCTCTCTTTTCTGATAACTAAGGACTCATGGACTTTCACTCTCAACCTGTTAGAAACGATACCATTTGGGACGCTCACGCCATACCCTGTCTGACATGAGCTGTCTGTCTGTGTGGCTTCGGCCTGGTGCCCCCCCGCGGTGAGCCCTCCCTGGCCCACTCCCTCGGCTGCAGTGACATCAGGGTCCATGGAGAGAAGTAGATACTTGCATCCAGGTCACCATCTAGGGGCGCCTGGGGGGCTCAGTCAGTGAAGCGTCTTCCTTCAGCTCAGGTTATGATCCCAGGGTCCCGGCATAGAGTCCCGCATCATGCTCCCTGCCTAGGGGAGAGACTCTCTGTCCCTCCCCCTCTGTTCCTCCCTGCTGCTCATTCTCTCTCTCCCAGATAAATAACTAAAATTAAAAAAAAAAAAAAAAGATACAAAATACAAAAGTCACCACCAAAACTCAGATGGGTATACTCCTCTTTTCCACAACCCCACAGTTGCTCAGTAAGCTCCCACTCCGGGCTCACTGGACAGAAGCGCGCAGCGCGGCGCAGGAACGGTGGGGCTCCGGCTCTCCTCCCTCGTCCTCCCTGTCCTCCAACTGGACTGTTTCGAAGCAAATTCCAGACACATGCACGAATGTCTTAGTACATAGTGTGTCTCCAAAAGATGTGAATTTGCATTTTTAGTATAACCAAAGTACTATTTGCATCTAAAATAATGATCCCTTAATATCATCAACTATCCAATCCCTCTCCTGTGTCTTCTGTCTCAGAAGTGTTTTTTATTCCCAGTTGGAATAATTTATCCCTGTTTATTGAAATGCGGATCCAATTAAGATCCATGGAGCTCGCACTGTGAAAGGGTCCCTCTTGACTGTGTGCTGAGTGTAGACCATGGGAGGTGAAGGTCCTGGGGCCACTGTGTCATCTGGGGCAAGTGGTGTGCAGGGACCCAAGTGTACCTTTTATTCATTTTATCCACAAAAAATGAGTTTTTTCAGGAATAAAAAATCTGCAGGGGCATCTGGGTGGCTCAGTCTGTTGAGCATCTGACTGGATTTTGGCCCAGGTCGTGATCTCCGGGTCCTGGGATCGACTTCTACATTGGGCTTTGGGTTCAATAGGGAGTTTGCTTGATCCCTCTCAGGATGCCTGGGTGGCTCAGTTGGTTAAGCAGCTGCTTCAGCTCAGGTCATGATCCCAGCGTCCTGGGATTGAGTCCCATATCGGGCTTCTTGCTCGGCAGGGAGCCTGCTTCTCTCTCTGCCTCTGCCTGCCATTCTGTCTGCCTGTGTTCACTTGCTCTCCCTCTCTCTCTCTCTGACAAATAAATAAAATCTTAAAAAAAAAAAAAAAAAAAAAAAAGAAAGAAATTTTCTCTCTCAGGGCACCTGGGTGGTTCAGTGGGTTAAGCCTCTGCCTTTAGCTCAGGTCATGATCTCAGAGTCCTGGGATCGAGCCCCACGTCGGGCTCTCTGCTCAGCGGGGAACCTGTTTCCCTTCCTCTCTCTCTGCCTGCCTCTCTGCCTACCTGTGATCTCTGTCTGTCAAATAAATAAATAAAATATTTTTTAAAAATAAAAATGATTGGGACGCCTGGGTGGCTCAGTTGGTTAAGCAGCTGCCTTCGGCTCAGGTCATGATCCCAGCGTCCTGGGATCGAGTCCCACATCGGGCTCCTTGCTCCGCAGGGAGCCTGCTTCTCCCTCTGACTCTGACTTCCACTCTGTCTGCCCGTGCTCACTTTCGCTCGCGCTCTCTCTCTGACAAATAAATAAAATCTTAAAAAAAAAAAAAAAAGAAATCCTTTAAAAAATAAAAAAAATAAAAATGATTTACAAGCTGGGAAAAACAAACTGTGGCCAAACCCAAGGCAAGTCCTAGCAGCATTACTTTTTTTTTCTTTAAGATTTTATTTATAGGGGGTGCCTGGGTGGCTCAGTGGATTAAGCCTCTGCCTTCAGCTCAGGTCATGGTCTCAGGGTCCTGGGATTGAGCCCCGCATCAGGCTCTCTGCTCGGTGGTGAGCTTGCTTCCCCCTCTCTCTGCCTGCCTCTCTGCCTACTTGTGATATCTCTCTCTCTGTCAAATAAATAAAATATTAAAAAAAAAAGATTTTATTTATATATTTGACAGACACAAGAGAGGAAACACAGTGGGGGAGTGGGAAAGGGAGAAGCAGGCTCCCGCAGAGCAGGGAACTCGATGTGGGGGTCAATCCCAGGACCTTGAGATCATGACCTGAGCCAAAGGCAGACGCTTCACCGACTGAGCTGCCCAGGTGCCCCAAACATGGGATTTTTACTCCAAATGGACTGGCAGGTGTGGCTGTGACTGCATGCAGGGCCTGCCACTGGGGCATCTGCACGGCCTTCCATGAAGCACATCCCTGCAAAACCCAGGTCTTTCCCAGCTGCCTCGGGCCTCTCATTTCTCAAACAGGAGTTTGTGCTCCTGGACCCTTCCCAAACCTATAGGTCATAGATATTACAACTTACTTCATCATGGAGTTACATAATTGTTAACTGAGTTGCATACTTAAAATAGTTACGACTTACTTGCATAACCAGATCTGGGAAGAAATCAAATGGATTCTTGGTAAACCCAGAAAGGAGACAATAGCTTTTTTTTTTTTTAAGGATTTTACTTATTTGACAGAGATCACAAGTAGGCAGAGAAGCAGAGAGAGGGGGGGGAAGCAGGCTCCCTGCTGAGCAGAGAGCCTGATGCGGGGTTCAATCCCAGGACCCTGGGATCATGACCTGAGCCAAAGGCAGAGGTTTTAACCCACTGAGCCACCCAGGCGCCCCGAGACAATAGCTTCTGACCCAAGAGCCCGCTGCTGTAGGAGCGGCTCGGCGACAGATACGAAGCGATGCGCTCACAGATGCTGGCGCCACAGTCCCCAACTCCACCTCTTTACCGGAAGTGCTGGTGGGCCCAGGACCCCCATCCACTCTCCACCGCAGGTGCAAAGCTCCAGCACATCGCACTCCCCACTGGTGAGACATTCTGGCCAGTGTTCTGGGCCCCTGAAACCACCTGCCCGCCAGGATGACCACATGAGGGGGGGGCATCGTCAAACTCAGCCTATTTCTCTGCTTAGAGCCAGGAGGTCACGGACCTCGCTGGAAAGTACCACGGAGAGCTGAGAAATCGTGCCCACACTAGGCGAAGTGCAGGCCTTTCCTTCCCCTGAAGATACGCCACGTCCTTAGCTGATCGGGTGTTCCAGAGTGTATGCGGAGGGGACAGGGCTCTTGAGGGTGGAGAGACTTCCTGAAGCCCCCTCCCTGTCCTGAGGGATGGCTGCGGGGGTGGGGGTGCTGGGAAGGGCCAGGAGAGCCGCGAGGACCCAGTGCTGAGGGCCCCACGGTGCAGACTCAGCCCCGGTGCCCCCACAGAGGCTGGGGAGTGGAGGCCAGCCCCAGGGCCGGCCGGACACATGTCCCGGGGGCAGAGCGCTCGCCGCAGCTGCTCAGATCCCTTGGCATCGCGCACTGGGCATCCAGGGTCCAGAGTGAGCGGTGTCCTGGTCACCAGTCATGTGGCCACGCCCCGTATCTGCACCTGCATCCCCCAAAGCCATTCCTCTACGTCCTGGGTCAGAGCTTTGCAAAGGGCCACTGCGTCCCGCTCCTGCAGAGGGCTGGCCTCAGTTCCTTCCTCCCTGTGCGGCGGTTTGAGATGAATGATACCGTCCGTCCTGCTGGCAGCAAAGCCCAGCGCAGTGCCCGGGCAGGCCTCCACTAAGCCATGGGCAGGCAGGGAGTAGCCCCGGGGCAGGCGGAATGTGATAGGCTTGCGGGAAGGACGCAGCAACTCATAGTTCAAAACTTGCTCACCTGGACTTTTGTTAAAAAAAGAGCAGGACTGATGCCTGGGCTCCCTTACGCACGTGTGCAGACGCGATGAACTTGGGAGCCCATCTGCAGCTGTGCCGGCACGACCGGGAGTGCCCTTGCGCTACGTGGCAAGGGAAGGAGGAAGGCAGGAGCCAGGAGGGGACCGGGGTTTCTGTCAAGGGCGACGTGCGAACTGGAAACCGCTCCCTCTGCCCTCCAGCGGCAGGCACTTCCTACCGGGCCTGGGGCCTCAGGGCCCGCCCACTTGGTGGTACAAAGCACAGCTGCGTGGTTTGGGAAGCTCTGACGCTTCTGCCTGGGAGAGGTCCTCCCACTGGGCCCTTTGTCCTTGGCTGTGCAGGTGCAGACCTCACTTTTCTCTGCAGAATATGGGGCGTCTACGTGGACACACCCACATCTCCGCAACCTGCGGCTCTCTGCGTTCAGATGATATGTCCTAAGCTCCCTCCCCCGTCACCTCGTCCTCTCCCAGGCCACCAGCCTCATCATCACGCTCTCAGACCACCTCCTCCCCATCGGGACCATGCATGGATACAGGAACACCTCGGAGGCAGAAAGTATGGAGCACAACTTGCAACCACCATCCCCTTCGGTGAAGCCTCCTCCCTGGGGATGTCCTCCCCAGGAATGCCCCACCCCCACCCCACCCCAGTCCTGTCCCCGCTGATGGCAAGGTCCTGTCACTTGCCCAAACTTCCCCGGATTTTCCAGCCCCTCAGCTGAGCTCTGTCTGAACTCGGAGGTGTTCCTACTTGGACCCTTTTGAACATTTCAAAACACTTTTTAAATTTTTAAACACTTGGAACACATCTTAGAAGGTGATACTTGATAAAACAATCTGTTGTGGATGGTGGGAGTGACGGTGCCAGTCCTCAGGGAGCCACGTCCTATTCAACACGCAGCCTCACGGCAGTCCTTGAGTACGGCCACCAGAGACCCTGGCGGGCCTCACACAAAGCTGCTGGGGGAGTGTGGATGGCTCACGGCACAGCCAAGGCTCGGATGGGGGCAGCAGATCCTGGCAGCAGGGTCCCCACAGAGGGAGGGCTTCACAGGGTGCACGGACTCAGCCTAGGAGCTGGCTGTGACACTAAAAGGGACACATCCATGCATCTGGCAGTGTCGCATGGTGTGGGCTGAAACAGGGAGGCAGGGCAGGAGGTGAGCATGGTGGCCTGGGTGGCCTGGCATGGGGCATTTTTGGGAAAAATCGGGACGCATGTTCTAGAAAGTATAAACTTGGAACGCACTCCCGTGAAACCTGTGGGAAGTATGGGGGCTGTGCTCACCCCTGCAGCAGAAGCCTGGATGGGAGGGGATAGGATGGCAGTTGAGTGAGGGTTGAGGCCACAGAGGGAACTGGGAGAAAACCGAAACTTGTCACACAAGACCCCCAGGCTGTCCATGCAGGTGTCGGAAGGAGCTCCTTCGAGTGACATCCAGACCTGCGTTAATCACATTTTCTAGCCTAAGCTCCAAGCACACAACGAACGGCAGTGCCTGCACAGGCTGGGTGGGCAGCAGACACCTCGTCCCCCGTGGTGGCCTCAGCGCAGCCGGGCCTGGAACCCACAGTCAGACTGACCTGAGTTCCAACTCCAGCTGTGTGGCTAGCCAGACCAGCTAGCGAACACCCGTGGGTCTGGATTTCTTTGCTTTCTCAGATTTATTTAGGGGGCTAGAGGCAAATCCATAGAAGATGTGTGGGGAGTTTTCAAAGAAAATGTGTAGTGACCTTCCCTACCTCCAGAAGAGAATTCTAAGCTTGGAGCCTCATTGGATCACACGTTAACTTCCTATTTGTGCGCTAAGAAAGGCTGGTCGGCGGGGCTCCTGGGTGGTCCAGTAGGTTAAAGCCTCTGCCTTCGGCCCAGGGTCCCTGCTCAGCGGCGAACCTGCTTCCCCTTCTCTCTCTGTGTGCCTCTTTGCCTATTTGTGATTTCTCTGTCAAATAAATAAATAAAATCTAAAAAAAAAAGAAAGAAAGGCTGGTCGGCGACTGGTAAACTGTGCCAAAGCCTGGTTTTGCAGGGCGGGGGTGGCCTTCAACTTTGCACATTTCAGGCTGTGCCCTCAACCTCCCTGGCGCCTGCACGCCTCAAACTCTGATCTCACCAGGGAGGCTGTGCACATCACCTGAAGGCCAAACAGATAGAACATGCCCCAAAAAGTGCTTTGAAATTACTTTCTTTCTTTTTTTTTTTTAAGATTTTATTTATTTATTTGACAGACAGAGATCACAAGTAGGCAGAGAGGCAGGCAGGCAGAGAGAGAAAGAGGGAAGCAGGCTTCCTGCGGAGCAGAGAGCCCGATGCAGGGCTTGATCCCAGGACCCTGAGATCATGACCCGAGCTGAAGGCAGCAGCCCAAACCACTGAGCCACCCAGGCGCTCCTGAAATTACTTTCAGTCGAAGCCCCTCCTAAGCAGATGACAGATCTTGCTCAGAATTGGATTCATGAATCTCAGAGGCAAACGTCCTTATTCAACACGCTAAGCCCTTGACTGAACTTAGCACATATCCCAGGGGACGCTTGTGTCCCCAGATCCTCAAAACCTGTCAGTCATCTGACATAACGACATGATCCGATCACATACCTTCCCCTCTCGAACAAGAAAACCAGGGCAACCAGGACAAACAGAGCATAAAAACATCAGGCAAATGAGAGCTATCCCACAGATGAATAATTACATGATGAACTATTAACTGTAGACTCTAGGAGGTAGGTATGAGAATTATTGACTGTACAGGGATGTGGGGGGCTCAGTGGGTTAAGCCTCTGCCTTCGGCTCAGGTCATGATCTCAGGGTCCTGGGATCGAGTACCGCACTGGACTCCCTGCTCAGCAGGGAGCCTGCTTCCCCCTCTTCCATTCCCCCTGCTTGTGTTCCCTCTCTCGCTGTGTCTCTTGCTGTCAAATAAAATCTTTTTTTTAAGGATTTAAAAAAATATATATTTATTTGACACAGAGAGATCACAAGTAGGCAGAGAGGCAGGCAGAGAGAGAGAGAGGAGGAAGCAGGTTCCCTGCTGAGCAGAGAGCCCGATGCGGGGCTCGATCCCAGGACCCTGAGATTATGACCTGAGCCGAAGGCAGAGGCTTAACCACTGAGCCACCAGGCGCCCGAGTTTTTTTTTTTTAAAGGACCCTGAGATTATGACCTGAGCTGAATGCAGACGCTTAACGACTGAGCCCCCCAGGTGCCCCAAATAAATAAAATCTTAAAAAAAGAAAAGATTGTGATTATGGTCCAAAAAGTGTCCCCTCTTTAGAGCTCAGTAAGTATGCAGGCACTCAAATAGATGGCGCCTGAAATGGGGTTCAAAGCAGCCCACTGGCAGGAGGGCCAGGCAGGAGCACAGGTAAGACAGAGGTGAGCACAGGGTAACCTGGAAGCCGGAGGAGGAGCACGCCAGGCTTTATTACACTATTCTCTTTATTTTCGGTATTTTTGAAAATTTCCATTAATAAAATAAGTTTTTTAAAATGAGTTTTATCTTGATAGTGCTACATTATAAAACATTAAACTTTCTTTTTTAACGAAGACTCCCTGGCAGAAACATAGAGCTTTCTGATGGTCTCTGAGTTGGCAGCTGCGTTCAATCGCACGCATTACTTGGAAGCTGACCAAGCAAGCCAGCGTCCGGAAACACGGCCCGTACCTGCTGAGTGCTCTGCTGTGTCAAGGCAAGACAAGTGGAAGCTGGAGATTGAAGCAGAAGCAGAAACTCTGATCAATTTTAACTCTAATCCCAGGTGCGCATGTGGGTTCTGGAGTCGGCCAAGTTGAGGCTGTATCCCTGCTCAGCCACCTTCTGGCTATGAGAGAAGCATCTTCTGGCTAATGGTGACATCCGTGAGCCCCGGTTTCCGTATGTTTGTGAGTGGGTGCGCACAATTTCCTGATCATTAAAGTGCTTAGCTCAGGGTCTGCCACACAGTAAGGGCTCCGGAGACAACTCCACTAGCCTTGTATATAGGTTCTGACTGTACGTTTCCGTCCTCGAGTCCCTGTGGAATCGGGACGCACCTCCTAACTGCTGGCGTGCCCTGGTCTCACCGCCGGTTCCCTCCCTCGCGGTGTGTAACTTGAGGGTGCGTCCCGTGAGCGGAGCGCACCTACGACCCAATAGAAGGACATGGTATCAATCCTGGGAAGTCCATATTCCCAATCTCTGTTTTAAAATTACCGTGAATATAGGATAACTGATTTGAAATTTTAAAAATTTCAAAGAAGGAGCAAAACAGTTCCAACACCTCACGAACAGAACAGTTCTGAGACATGTTATTTTTGTAAAAAATGGTTTATCGATTCCATTTTTGTATAAAACACACGGGAGAAACCCAGCCAATCAACACCCAGGTGCTGCCACGTGGAAAGGGGCTTTGTCAAACTGGAGCCTCAGGACACACACAGGTCTCTCATCGCGTCTACAGTAACTGTCTATGCTTTTCCACCCGCCTCTCCGAAAACCTCCACACGCCCCGTTCTTTCTTCGACCCAGTTACAGTACGATGACGGGGAGGAAGGGGTTGGTTAAAACCATGCTCTAAGCGGTCTTCTGCTGTCCCTTCTTGCCAATCAGAGACTTGTGGATGTGCGGGATCACACCTGCAAGGAAGCGCACAGAATCAGACGGCCACTGCGCCTCGACGGTCAGCGACCGCACAGACTCAAGTCCCCTTCCACACGCCGACCCTGTGACAGTACCTACCCCCAGGGCTCCCTCTCTCGGGCTCCAGGAGCCCTACTGAAACTGTGCAGAATAGCGCTCTTATGGGTTTCGGGGTGTGCGTGTGTCAGCACGTGTGCGCACACGCGGACCGCACACGCACCGGGGAGCGTAGATCTGACTCTGGCCTTCCTCACAGAGGCCACGGATGGCCGAGGCCAGTGGGTTAGCATACGTACCGCCCCCGGCGATGGTGGCCTTGATAAGCGAGTCCAACTCCTCATCCCCACGGATGGCCAGCTGCAAGTGGCGCGGAGTGATCCGCTTTACCTTGAGATCCTTGGAGGCGTTGCCAGCCAGCTCCAGCACCTACAAAGCGCCCGGGGGGACAGCGCGTCAGGGGGTGAAGGCTCTGAGGGTCAGTGTGGACCCATCAGAGTGAGAAAGATCCTCGAGGCACCTGGACATGACAGCCATGGGAACTGACAACCTGCGCTTGCACGTTCCTGATGCTCTCAGAGGACTCCTTATTTCACTAGGCCCTTCTGCAGCCGCCTGCTGCAGGGACAAGAGACGCCCGGGCAAGTACCCGCTTCTACAAAAAGAAGGCGAGGGAGAGACTGTCCCTTCGCCGCCATGTTCAATGAGAACGCCTCGGAAAAGCGTTCTTTCTCTGTGTCCCTGTAGTCTAGCTTTGCCCAGCCTTTAGCGGCTGCAGTTTATTTCTTAGTACTCGTAGAAAAGTTTAAAAACCTAATGAAAATAATTTCTCAGAGTTTTTAACATCAGTGGGCCCTATAATGCGCAGGCAGCATGCTTTATTCTAGAATGGGAATTTTCAACTAAAAGAACTTCAGAGCCCCAGCTGGCCATAAAACTGCATTTTTTATTTATTTATTTTTTTGCCTCCCTAGACTATACCGGCATTGTACAACCTACAAAAGCAAGTCCCTAGAGCCGCACGGAGACAGAGCAGCCGGAAGCCTTGGTGTGCACCGGAAGCCATGGGCACACTTTACAAGCCACTGGGACCCCGCTCCGTTCTTTCCAAAACTGGCTGCTCTGGTGGGAGGCGGGGTACCAGCATCTTTCGAGAGCTCTCCAAGTACAAAACCAAGGCTGAAAAGTGATTATCCCTGACCTTAGATTCCAGTATTTTCTTTACTTCTACTAATGACTAACTTCCCCAACTTAACTATCTGGAATGTTCTGAGCCAGAAGACTATGCCTCCACGCGAGCGAATGCATTACGGCCCTCTCCAAAGTCTGCCGCTAAGCACACGCACATGCACACACACACTGGGAGAGCTGCAGGAGAAGAGGGCAGACGGTCCATGCTGCCAACACCGTATCCTTGGCTCAGAACCTAAAGGAGACGAGGCCATCCGCAGGTTACGGACTTGGGGAAGTTAACAGACCAGCAGCAGTGACAATGAACAGATCAAACTTCCACCTTTAGCCTTGGTCCCAACCACAGCTCTCCTGAGGAATAACCTTCCTTGTTTCCACCAGATTGGCCATGGCGACTGTCTGGCTTGCTTGCTTCTCTAATGACTTCCCTGGCTTGGGAGGTGGCTGAAGGAGTTTCAGAGCCTTAGAAGTGGCCGCAACGGAGGCAGTGCTGATCCATCACCCAACTGTTAAGAATTAACTAACTTATCATCCTAAAGTGTCAAAACCGACCAAGATACGGCATTTTATGCATACGACCCCATCACCATCATGTACCTGCGATTTTTAAAAATGCATCCTCACACTGGCAAATCTCTACCCACCCCAAATCCTCACTCGCCAGGAGACTGTGGTCTAATCTCACAAAGATCACGGAGCAGTGATACCTACAGTCATGGCTCCCTGCGTTACTAGAGGAGCACTGAGAGTATGTGACACTCCTTTGTCACATCGCTTAAAGGTACGGACTGCTCGGGCGCCTGGGTGGCTCAGTGGGTTAAGCCGCTGCCTTCGGCTCAGGTCATGGTCTCGGGGTCCTGGGATCGAGTCTCGCATCGGGCTCTCTGCTCAGCGGAGAGCCTGCTTCCCTTCCTCTCTCTCTGCCTGTCTCTCTGCCCACTTGTGATCTCTCTCTGTCAAATAAATAAATAAATAAAATCTTAAAAAAAAAAAAGGTACGGACTGCTGACCCTCGTCTGGACTTTAGACAAGGGTACATCAAGGTTCTGCTCGACCCTGGCAGCCAGTAAGACGCATCTCAAAGCACGCATGTTTTTTTGTCTTGAGCCCCAACTCTGAGGGCTCCAGTCCTTCAGAGCACTGCCCCCACCAGAACCCACATGAGCTCATCCCGCACACCTCCGCAGTGAGGTACTCCAGGATCGCGGCACTGTACACGGCAGCCGTGGCACCGACCCTTCCGTGGCTTGTAGTGCGAGTCTTCAGATGTCTGTGGATGCGGCCCACGGGAAACTGAAAGACAAACCATCGGGGTGGGAAGCACCTGAGAGTCTCACCGTCACACCACCGCATGTGACCGAAGGCTGAATGATGGGGGAGACACAGGACAGAAGATGAATTTGGTTGTGCATGTCAGAAGTCACACTGATCTGGGGCGCCTCGGTGGCTCAGCAGGTTAAGCCTCTGCCTTTGGCTCAGGTCATGGTCGCAGGGTCCTGGGATTGAGCCCCACATTGGGCTCTCTGCTCAGCAGGGAGCCTGCTTCCCCTTCTCTCTCTCTGCCTGCCTCTTTGCCTACTTGTGATCTCTGTCAAATAAATAAATAAAATCTTTAAAAGAAAAAAAAAAAAAAAAGTCACACCGATCTAGGAACAGAAAGCCCCCGGGACCTGTGCTTATGTCCTAGTAAGGAGCCCACCCCTCCATGCCAGTTACTCTCCTGCGAAGAGAAGAAAAGGTAGAATAGCACTCGTTCGGAACGCAGAGTGTCGCAGCCACGCGCAGGGAAAGCACGTGGTGCAGCAGCCGCGCACACCCCACAGGGCCTTGCCTCGTGTGGGGATCATTAGTCCCTTCACGGAACAGCCTCCTGGGACTTCCTCTCCTGCCACCTTCCTTGGGCCCCGGCCACCCTTCTGTGCTTGGTTTTAAGAGGTGATCTGGTGGCTAAGAGAAACCAACACCATTTTCTCACTGGGACTCTTCCTGAGACGAGGCACTTCCTCAGCTCCAAGGGGTCTTTGTTCCGCACCCCTGTGCCTGACCGCCCCACCCTACATTGCTCTGGCACTGTAGCAGCTCCACCAGCCCCTCATGCGGCCTCTCATGTGTACCTCGCTCAGAACGCCTCCACGCCTCTGGCAAAGCTCCTGCTTGTCTGCACATCTCCTTTCCAAAGGCCCAGACGGATGGATGGACTGATGTTTAAGCAGGTGCCACACCCAGCTTGGAGACCAGCTCGGGGCTTGAATTCGCCTGACCTGAGCTGATCTTGAGTGGGACACCTAACTGGTTCACTGAGCCACCCAGGTGACCCTTCAAAGGCAAAACTTAAAAGGAAACCCCAAACCCCTAACTTTCCTGTCACCTCTTTTATTCCAACCCAAACTTGGCTTTTGCCGAACATCATTCTTGAAGGTCAGTGGTGACACCCGAACTGCCAAATCTAGCGGCCACTTCTAGATCACATCCTTGAGGAGGAAGGCACGGCATTCTGCTCAGTTACAGTCCTTCACTAAGTAACCCCGGGCTCCCCCGGAGCAGGCAGGGTGTCTAACGACACACCAGGACGTGGAACCCCATTTCTCCATCAGCTGCAGGGATGACACAGAGCTCTAATGGTCTTCCAGGAGGGCTGGTCTTCAGGCTTTTCTTTCTCTGACTCAGATCCCATGTGTTTCTGAGGGTCCGCCAGGGTCCCCGTGTTCTATTCTCATGCTCTATCAGCAAACATCTGTAGCATCAACAATCTGACACAAGGGAACTTAAATCTGTCATTCTTTTGATCGCTCCCTCCTGGAATGGGGGCTCTGATCTACCACTGGCGAGTCTCTTCCTGCCGGTGTTTTGGGGAACTTCAAGTTACCCACCTGACACCGATTATGTCACAACCTGCTTCTGCCTCAAGACAAACTCCTCCGCCTGAAGGTTCTGAGCCTTAGGGAGACCTTTCTCGCCTGTCAACCCTCTACCGGCGGATTGTACACGCGCCTGCCGCTACTTCCACCCTGCACCAGCGCAGGAGCACGCTGCCGACTACAGCACCAAGGCCAGCCGCCCGCCGGGCCTGGCTCTCACCCGCTGAAGTCAGGTTCACACGATGCTCTGCGATACAGAAGGCAGCATCAGGGGTAACTTCTAGCCCCCTCCTTCAGTACCCACGGGTCATGCCACGCTCCTGCTCCAAAGCTCTCAGTGGCTCACCATGGCCGAGAGGCTAAAAATCCAAACCTTACAGTCTGGCCTTCACACCTTCCTTTGAAAAGGGTGTCTTACACGCAGGGAGTAATTCTTACTTATTCAGAACATTCTGAGTTTGTGGATTACAGTCGCAACCACTGAAATATAAGAAGTTTGAAGGTACTGAGTGTTTCGGGTACATCACTGCAGTCTAGAGCTGAAGCTACTGGGGACAGTCAAAGAACTAACAAACCGCCCGTCATTCTGCCCCAAATTCCTGTCATCTCAGAGTTACCCCACCACCACAGACACCTCCCCCAGAAGAAAGCCCACAGCAGACTTACTTGAACGTGACCCAATTTATAAGAGAACCAAGAACATACTTACAATCCAGAAATAACAGATTTTAAGAGAGCAAAATCACAGAGTTCATTTAAGGTCATTTCATGACTTGTTCTTATTTAGAAATATACAAATTAAAACACTGTTGTTTTAGTATTTAAATTTCAACCAATTAATTTCATTAAAAGGTCAACAATTTAATAATTAATGAAACACCTCTGGGTCCCGAATCATAACAGTAAAGAAACTAATTTAATAGCGAATTATGAGAACATCAATTACCTGTAGCCCGGCTCTCTGGGAGCGAGACACGGCCTTAGCCTTGGCCTTCCCACTGTCCTTTCCAGCTTTGCCTCCAGCCTAAGTGAAAAAAAGCTCCAGATGAAGACTTGAAAATGCTATCTCAAAAAGATATGGGAAACAATTTCTTCCAGTTTTACCTCAGGTAGTTAAAAAAATTCTAGGTGATCTCCTTCCTCAAGTTCAGACATACAGGTTTTATGCCACCATTTATTAATTTATATAAGCATAATGTTAAATCTTAAATACTTATTTAAAATGAGATTCCCGAAGTTTTGACTTTTTTTTCTCAAATTTCACCCTGAAGAACCTTCAACAAGTCAATGTAACTTTTATGCTGGAAATATTTCATAATGAAATAATATTTTTAAAAAACCAGTTAACATATCTAATTTCCACAGAAATAGTCAGAAGTCAGATGTTTGGAGAGAGAGGAAAAAAGCACCTTATAAAAACCAACCCTCAAGAACATGCCCATGAAGTAGCATGTGCTCCAGCCGTCCCACCCGGGGCTCTACCACGGGAACTGAGGCCACGACCAGCGCGCAGGTCCCCAGCAACCCAGAGGCACAAGCAGCTGGCGTACTGGGGCAGAGATGCACTGCGCATGTCCACCAGACAAGCACTCAGCTAGGAGGAGGGCACGGTGGCACCTTCCGGACACGACCCTCACAGGCAGATACTGTTGGTGCATCTTACAGGAGGCACCTGTCAAAACCAGAGGAACAGGGGTGCCTGGGTGGCTCAGTGGGTTAAGCCGCTGCCTTCAACTTGGGTCGTGTTCTCGGGGTCCTGGGATCGAGTCCTGCATCGGGCTCTCTGCTCGGCAGGGAGCCTGCTTCCCTCTCTCTCTCTCTGCCTGCCTCTCCATCTACTTGTGATTTCTCTCTGTCAAATGAATAAATAAAATCTTAAAAAAAAAAAACAAAAAACAAAAAACAGAGGAACAGAGAGAAAGATGGGTGCCCACGGAGGCTGCAGGGGGGCTGGAACCAGGGTGAGTGCCTCACGGGTACAGAGTGTCACTTTGGAAGAAAGAAGCGGTCTGAAGACGACCAGCAGTGCTGGCTGCAGTGAGGTATCAGGACTTCATGCCACTGATGGGACACTGAAGAATGGCTCCAATGCCAAACTTTGTTCGGTATATTTGAGAATCAGAAAGACCTTCCAGCTACACGGAAAGGGCTAAACGAATCCTACTATCAACAGCCAGTAAAAGGAGGACTGGAGAGTCTTACCGTTCACAAACAGGACCTGGTACAGGGAAGCAAGGGAGACTTTCGCAGTCGTTTCAACAACTGAAGTGCAGGTACGCGCCGCCACCCGAACCCCCACAAAACTACGTTTTGGAGAAAAAGACAAGGGCCATAGACCCCCCGCCCCCCCAGTAGAGCCGGGCTGCGCAGCAGGCGTGCGCACACACCACCGGGACAACACTGGTAAGTCAGACACGCTCTGGCCTCGGAGAGGGAACACCAAGGACCTGAGCTAAGACGGAACCCGAGGTTCTCGGCCGGACGGATTCATCCGTACCATTCAAGTCTACCGCGGCGTCGTCAACATTTAAAATCCGTTTACAAGACTGATCAGCTGTGCCAGCGAATGGACGCTAAGCTCTGAAACCGCGCGGCCCCTCTGCAGCGCAACTCTTCAAAGAACTTGTAGCCTACAGGGGTGCCTGGGAAGGTTACAGCCTCTACCTTCCGCTCGGGTCATGATCCCTGGGTCCTGGGATCGAGCCCCGCGTCGGGCATTCAGCTCGGTAGAGACCTGCTTCCCCCTCTCTGCCTGCGTGCGATCTCTGTCACGTCAAGAGAAACACAAAACGAAGCACCCGGAGACTACAGCGTCCACCGCACGCATCTCAGTGGCTCTAAGGTTCCGCACTAAACGCGCAGGCGGCGGCAGCACGGAGGCAGCAGCACCTACGAGCCGTCCCGAGCCTCCTGCACTCCGTCCTTCCGCAGGACGAGACCCTCCCCGTCCGCCCCGCGCCCAGGGCTCCGGCGGTTCCCGCGGCCCGCAGTGCCGAGTCCGGAAACACCGACCCGCTCTCAGCCGCCAGCCGCGCCGGCCGGGCCCGAAGTCACTTACGTCCCATCCGCTCCGCAGGCGGCGGCATTAAGGCGTGGGCTTTCCGAGCCGCACCGGGCAGCGGCCCACGCAGGTCCGCCGCCGGGGTCGGAGGGGACGCCGCCGGCCCCACACCTGCCCGCCGGGCCCGGGAGCCGCGGCTCCGCAGCAAGCCGACAGCCCGCCGCTGCCGGGACTTTTGGCTCCCAAGACCCGCCCGTGCGTTCATCCGCCGGCGGAGGGCCGCAAGCCAGCCTCACGGCCCGCTCCCCTCGCTGCGCGCCGTCGCCACGGCGGGCGGGGCGACCCCGGGCTGCCTCAACAGGTATCCGCGCCGCCAGCCGCCCGGCCACTCGGCCACCCGGCCGCCGCCCTCACCATGGTCTCGGCCGCTCCCGCCCTTGCTCCCGCCGAGCCGCCGCCGAGCCACCGCTCCGGAGCACCGACCGCAGCCGCCGCCGCTGCCGCCGCCGCCGCCGAAGCCCGGACAATAACCGGGGCCCGCTTCGGGCCGCCCCGGCCAATCCTTGTTCGCCTTGCTGGTTTGAACCCCAGAAGCTGCCCAATCGAGCAGCCTCTTCTAACCAGGCCCCGCCCCTGGCACCTCCTCCCTAACGGCTGTTTGTTTTTGCACACGGCACGGGGGGCGGGGCCTCCAGCACCAACACCGACGCGCCTCTGTGCGAGCGGGGGCGGGGCCACGCGTGGCTCTCGGCCTGTCTCCACCGCTCCAGCCCGACGAACGGAGAGGCGGGCCAATGAGGGCGGACGGTTGGCGGTAGTCAGCCAATGAGAACATCGCCCGCGAGCAGGAGAGGCGGGCCGCCGTGAACGACGGCAGGGTTAGCCAATGGGTGGGGTGACCGGAGGCGGTGGCGGCTTTCCCGCGCGTTCTCCGCTCCCGCTCTGCG
Organism: Mustela nivalis; assembly: GCF_964662115.1. Lineage (NCBI taxonomy): Eukaryota > Metazoa > Chordata > Mammalia > Carnivora > Mustelidae > Mustela > Mustela nivalis. The sequence goes on from NC_139031.1 coordinate 90,685,588, forward strand.
GCCTGTGAGGAATGTTTGTGACGCCTGCGACGGCGGGCGTAGCTTGTGCGTGTGGCGCCCCGCAGGTCGAGGCCCTCGGTGCCGGGCGTTCGGGTCCCGGCGACGCCCGAGCACGGACAGAACGCGGACACCCGGGGTGCGGCGGACCTCCCTAGGACCCGCCCCACCGAGGTGCCCCCGTCTTTACCTTTTCCCGCGCGACGGCCTTTGTCCCTGCGGTCGCCTGCTGCCCTCCTCCCGCGTCCGCGCCGGGGGTTCACTCATGCGCCCCGGGGCAGGGACGAGGGGGGCGCTCGCACCGCCGGCGGGGACCCCGGAGGTCTTCGTGGGGGCTACTGTGGGGTGCGGATGGCCCGGTGCGTGGGCTCACTCGGACCGCAGGGGTTAGGGAGGGGGCAGGGGAGGAGCGGGGTTCGGGTCCAGCATCCCCGAGGCCGGCCCCGGAGCAGGTGCCCCGGCACTCTCCACGGCACCCCCACCCCCCGCACACCTGCAGACCCCGCCCCTCCCCCCGCACCTGCAGTCCGCTCCCCACCCCGCGCACCTGGAGACCGCGCCCCTGCCCGCGCCCCCCCCCCCCGCAGATCCCCGCCATTCCCCCGGCGTCCCTGCGCACCTGCAGACCTCGTCTCCTGTTACCTGACCTGACCTGTTACCCTCGCTCTCTGGGCGTGTGATCTGAGTTGGGCACCGAGTTTTCCTACGCCCGGCCCACCGTGCGGAGTTTGGTACCCCCGCCGGGTACCTAGCGCGGGTTTAACAGCCAATAAACTTTCCTCAGCAGCAGGTGGGTTCCCTCTCCCAGGCCTCAGATGCGGGGGTGGGCGGAGTGGGGCAATGGAGTTAGGCGCGCGGACCTGGCGCGCATCGCAGGCAGGACTGCCCTGGCTTCCGCGCCCTGCGGAGAGCCGAGAGCCAGGCTGAGGCCCGCAGACGGAGGAACGCGGGGGGCTCTCGGGCACTGTGAGCACTGCCTGCAGCCCAGCAGCCAGCACGCGCGTTAGCCAGCCCGGTCCAGTTCCCCCAGAGCTGCAGCTGCGGAGGAGGTGTCCTCCGTCCACAGGGACCGCGGTAGGAACAGGGAGTTTTGGGAATTAGCATCCCCAAGCGATGAACTCCCGCGCGTTAGCATTCAACGTGGGTGGGTTTAACCGGATCAGGTCCAGGGTGAGGTGACGGTTCTCGTGGTGCGGGCCCTAGACGCTACCAGTACCATCTGGAATCGTTGCAAGAGCAGATTCGGACCCCGGCCCACCCTACCGGATCAGGAGCTGTGGGTGGGGCCATCAGGCCTTGCGGTGTGCACCCAACTTTGAGAAGCTCCGGGGCAATGGAAGCTGTGATGCTCGACCCAGAGCCCTTTCAAAACAGAGGCACGGGATCCCTCAGCCACCTGGTCTGCCTGGTCATTGGTCAGGGGTCTTCCCGGGAATTGTGCTTGGCCTTAGGGAGCAGCCCGCCTCCCCACAGCTGCTGGATGTGGGGTAATAGTGAGCAAGGCCGCTCTCTTCCGCTCTTGTGCCTTGATCTGAAATGACTGCAGTCTCCCGTGTGTCATTAACCCCCATTTGCTTGCACTGCTGTTCAACTTGTCCCCTCTCCTTCACACGGCTGATCGTGAAGTCGCCAGGAGCACTCTGCAGCAGGCCCCATGAGGGTAAGTCCCCACCTTACGTCTGCTTCCTGGCAAGCCTGACCTGGCACGATGGTCTTTCTTTCTTTTCTTTTTTAAAGATTTTATTTATTTATTTGACAGAAAGAGACACAGTGAGGGAGGGAACACAAGCAGGGGGAGAGAGGGAGAAGCAGGCTCCCCACTGAGCAGGGAGCAGAATGAGGGTCTTCATCCCAGGACCCTGAGATGATGACCTGAGCTGAAGGCAGACGTTTAACCCACGGAGCCCCCCAGGCGTCCTGGAGACGGTTTTGCTTTGCAAAGTTATATTAAGTTCCTGAGTGTATTAAGTTGTATTAAGTTCCTGAGTGCGCCGTATATTCACGTGCAGAATTATAAAGGTACAGAGAGTAGAGGATGGCCCTTTACCGTCATCTGTGTTCCCGGGGTTGCCAGTGTGAGGAGAAGACAGCCTTAACAGTTACAGGATAGCTACATAGATTCCTCAAGCTTTTACCCCTGTGTTGAGTTTTAAATTCCCTTTAACACCGAGGCATTCTCCAAAACATCATAAAGCCTCTAAGAGACATTTTCTTGGGGCCGCTCTCGGAAAGAACAGCCACATTCTCTTTTTATTTATTTATTTATTTTAAAAAAGATTTTATTATTTACTTGACAGACAGAGATCACAATCAGGCAGACAGGCAGAGAAAGAGAGAGGAGGAAGCAGGCTACCTGCTGAACAGAGAGCCCGATGTGGGGCTTGATCCCAGGACCCTGGGGTCATGATCTGAGCCGAAGGCAGAGGCTTAACCCACTGAGCCACCAGGCACCCCTCTCTTTTTATTTTTTAATTTAAAAAAAGGGGGGATTTAGGTCAGCCCCCGGCAGTAGGTCGCAGCTTCCATGAATCAGATACCTGCCTGGTTTGGATGAGGTCCGTCAGGAGGCAGGATCCTCACGACCTGGGCTGAAGGCGCAGGCAGAGGCTTAACCAACTGAGCCACCCTGGGTGTTCCTTGGGTGTCTTGCCACCTGCTAGGTTTTGCCAACAGGGAGGACTGGAGAGAGACCCCAAGATGGCGAGGGAGAGGCCGGCACGTCTGTCTTCTCGCTCCCAGCATCACCTAAGCAATGCTTCACTCCTTGCACAGCAGCAACTGAATCTGTTGTCCCCACACCGGGAAAACCAGACTGGCCACTCCCTCCTGCTCAGCAGCCCAGCCAGCTCTCCCCTCAGGGGTGAGCTCCAGGCCACAGGCCCTTCCCTTAGGGTTCTGAGGTTTTCCTTTTGTTTCTTTGAGATAGCTAGCTGCCAGCTGTCAACAGCTTAGAGCCCTCGTTTACCCAGTTATCAGTTAACAACTCTGTATCCAGTTAGCAACCTTTACATCCTCTCTGTTCCGACAACAGGTATGTTTTCTGGAACCAGAATAGACCTTGACTGACAGGCACAGGATATGTGTATTTGTAATTGTTTAAAAGATTGTTATTTGGGGCGCCTGGGTGGCTCAGAGGGTTAAGCCTCTGCCTTCTGCTCAGGTCATGATCTCAGGGTCTTGGGATCCAGCCCCGCATTGGGCTCTCTGCTCAGCAGGGAGCCTGCTTCTTCCTCTCTCTCTGCCTACTTGTGATCTCTCTGTCAAATAACTATAGGCAGAGAGAGAGGAGGAAGCAGGCTCCCCACTGAGCCGAGAGCTCGATGTGGAACTCAATCCCAGGACCCTGGGATCATGACCTGAGCCGTAGGCAGGGGCTTAACCCACGGAGCGACCCAGGCGCCCCGGTAATTTTTTATTATGAAGGTTTTAAACTGGGGGACCTAGGTGGTTGGGCTCTCTGCTCAGCAGGGAGCCTGCTTCCTCCTCTCTCTCTGCCTCTCTGACTACCTGTGATCTGTGTCTGTCAAATAAATAAAATCTTTTTTTAAAAGCATTTAAAAATGTTTCAATTTTACATTTAAAAAATTAATGTGATAATAGGACAAGTGACTACATTTTTCAAGCATGAAAGCTCATGCAGCCTTAAAATTTGAGGGGCCCCTGCTCTGTGCTAGATGCCATCGTCAAGTATAATGTGCCTTCCATACATGCTTTTTGATCCTTATAATAAAAAGCAAAGTACAATCTATGATCCTCATTTTCCATACCAGAAAGATCCAGAAAGGCCATGTGAGTCACGTCAAGTCATTTGTAAGCTGTCTCTGATTCTTTCAACTCTTTTTTTTTTAAATATATATATATATATTTTTTTAGATTTTATTTATTTGACAGACAGAGATCACAAATAGGCAGAGAGGCAGGCAGAGTGAGAGGGGGAAAGCAGGCTCCCTGCTGAGCAGAGAGCCCGATGTGGGGCTCCATCCCAGGACCCTGGGATCATGACCTGAGCCGAAGGCAGAGGCTTTAACCCATTGAGCCACCCAGGTGCCCCTAAAAAAAAATTTATTTATGTGACAGAGAGAGACACAGTGAGAGAGGGAACACAAGCAGGGGGAGTGGGAGAGGGAGAAACAGGCTTTCCCGCTGAGCAGGGAGCCGGATGTGGGGCTCAATCCCAGGATCATGACTGTAGCTGAAAGCAGACACTTAATGACTGAGCCACCTAGGTGCCCCTATGTTCATTTTCAGAGGCTCAAACATTTCTAAAATAGGATGTTAACAACAAAGAGTGAAAACCCACAGTGCTGTGCTCGAGGACTTGGTAGGTTCAACACTCATTGTCTCATGGCTATTTTGTTGTTTAGCTGCTCTGAAACCTGTGAAAAGTTGATGACGATGCCATATGATTTTTTGTTTTAGATTTTGTTTGTTTATTAGAGAGAGAGCAAAAGCAGGGGAGCAGCAGGCAGAGGGAAAGGGGGAAGGAGGCTCCCCGCTGAGCAGAGAACCCGATGCGGGGCTTGATCCCAAGACCCTGGGATCATGACCTGACCTGAAGGCAGATGCTTAATAGTCTGAGCCACCCAGGCGCCCCAGCCACAGATTGCTACCACACGCTGAATTGATGAAGCCACTGTAGTCAGAGCATTTGGGTCCCTCTGTACGCAGCTCAAACACCCATCACCAGGGATTTCCCCTGATCCCAGACAGCAGCCTTCACACCTCCCACCACCACCTGACAAAGCAGCCCCTGTTCGCAGCCACCCCAGGGGCAAGCCCAGTCCCTGCGGGCTTGACAGGAATGTGATCTGTTGGCTTTGGAAAGGGTCAGCACAGAGAAGGTCATTGCTGGTCTCTTAGCAACTTTAACGACGTGATGAAGCATGTGTTCTGCTACTGCACTCCGAACCAAGCTCGGACCAGCTAGAGGTCCCCGAAACATATGACTTCGTGTTCTAATAAAAGGGAAATGGTATCCTGTAATGCATGACAACTGGTGGGAAACGCGTGGGGGATGGGCGCTGAGGCGGCAGGCAGCACGGACAGTCCAGTCTAGGGCAATTGTCATCACGGGAGGATGGGGACCGATGGGGACAGTAGGGAGCAAGACTTCAATCTCCTTTTTATATTGTTTTGATTTTGAAATGTTATCTATTTGAAAAGGTAGAGTCAAAGAAGTAAAAAGCAAGAGATTAGGGGCGCCTGGGGGGCTCAGTGGGTGAAGCATCTGCCTTCGGCTCAGGTCATGATCCCAGTGTCCTGAGATCGAGTCCTGCATCCGGGCTCCCTGCTGAGGGAGTCTGCTCCCTCTCCCCCCCCCGTCTCTCTAAGAAAGAATAAAATACTAAAAAGAAAAAAAAAAAAAAGCTAGATGTTAAACTGTTATCAAACGCCAACAAAAAAATGGGGCCTTCGGCTCAGGTCATGGTCTCAGGGTCCTGGGATCGAGCCCCACATCGGGCTCCCTGCTCCGCAGGGAGCCTGCTTCCCCACACCCCGCCTGCCTCTCTACCTACTTGTGATCTCTGTCTGTCAAGTAAATAAATGAAATCCTTTAAAAAAATAAAACAATCAACAATCTGAGGCTCCACGAATTTGGCTTGTAGTCAGTGAAAAGACAAAAAGAAAAAAAGGAAATTGTTTTATTATTCCAAATAAAATATTCTCCAGTTTGCCATAAAAGAAAAGGTTAGGAATATGGTATATTTATAATAGTTCAACAGACATTTTGTCAAAATTGAGTAGCAAACATAGATGTTAGGACCATAAAAATTCCTGTCAGACCTCACTGCGAAGAGCACAGTGACCAAAGGGGCTCAGGGGTCATGTACTTGCCACGTGTTGCCAGGATGTCTTTGGGGTAGATTCCTAGAATCGGAACTGCTGGGCCAAAGACCCGCTTCTCAGGTCATTGTGCTAGATCTTGCCAGACGCTTCCTGGGGGCTGTGCGCTCCCGCAGTAACGCACGAGAACTTGTGGACCCACAGAATTACCAGCAGAGTTTGCTGTCTGACCATCGTTGAGAAACAGCTTCTCGGTCAGTTTAACTTTGCATTTCTCTTATTTTTTTTTTTAAAAGATTTTATTTATTTGACAGAGAGAAATCACAAGTAGATGGAGAGGCAGGCAGAGAGAGACAGAGGGAAGCAGGCTCCCTGCCGAGCAGAGAGCCCGATGCGAGACTCGATCCCAGGACCCCGAGATCATGACCTGAGCCGAAGGCAGCGGCTTAACCCACTGAGCCACCCAGGCGCCCTGCATTTCTATTATGAGGGAGATTATTTTCACATAACTAGGAACTGCTGTGGGGTAACGCCCCTGCCATGCCCCCAGTCCTGCTCTAGGATGTCTGCTCGCCGCCAGGTCAGGCCTGGCCCTTGGAGGGTGAGAGCAGCTTTCCGGGGAAGCCGAAGGGCTGGCCCCTCAAGTGTGGGCTTTGAAGGCGAGTGGCAGGGGCATGTAGAAACCCACAGTGAAAAGCCCTGGTGTCCCCCCCAAGACTTGTTTTATCCTAAGTCCTATGCACAGAAGAGAAAACCTTCAGCTGCCACAGGTCTGGAAGATGTCAGCAAGTGTGTCCAAAGCAAGCTTGCGGCCCCTGGGAAAGGTGTGGTGTCTGCTGAGCAGACAAATGGGAACCCCCCAACCCTGTCCGGATGAGTCACTTGCCTGAGTGACGTCCCCAGCTGGGTTTTCACAGCCAGGAAACAGCAGCTGCTGCACTAGAACATTCCACATCGCTGATAGCAGCTCTCCTGCCCGCCCCCTGCACACTGTTTTCTGCCATTCTTCCTGAGAACCAAACATGCTTTCTCTTTTTGCATTATTTATACTTGAGGCTGCCTTCATGTTCTGAACTCGGCATTACTGGGGACACGATATGCATATTCATAAAGGCTCTCTCTGAATTCTAAGCCAAAGCTTCAAGGTCAGAAGCAGCGAGACGTAGGTACGGTCTCAGGAAACACTGTAGGTCCCACAATTAAAAAAAAGAAAGAAAGAACAGATTTTCATGTTCCTAAACTGCGCAATACTCTCGTGACACAGAGCACAGGTGGCGTCACTCCATTTCACAACTTCTTAACTGTGAGTGCAGGTTATTTGCCTGAAATACACAAAAGTTGATCAGAAATGCAATCAGCAAACCATCACTCTGTTCTTCAGAGCTCACGAAATAAAGACACTTTCTCTCAACTTAGAGGCTCAAAAGTTTTTGTTTCGCCACTAGAGAAGATGGAAAGGCCCGTGCTTGACGCAAAGGAACCTAAAATCATGAAAAAAATAGGTTGCTTTTCGATTCAGTTCCTACTTCAGAGTTGGCTTTGTAGCCCAGAGTGACACACAAGGAATAGCCACTATCGTACCTAATGAGGGTTCTGCTTCATTTCACCTGGTGAGCTACTCTGACATGTTTTCAATATATATCAATACATTCAGGGCAGCCTGGGGTGCTCAGTGGGTTAAAATCTCTGCCTTCGGCTCAGGTCATGATCCCAGGGTCCTGGGATCGAGCCCCGCATCAGGGTCTCTGCTCAGCGGGGAGTCTGCTTCTTCCTCTCCCTTTGCCCTCCTCCCTGCTTGTGCAAGTTCTCACTCTCTCTCTCTCAAAATAAATAAATAAATAATCTTAAAAAAATACATAAATGTGGTGGGCACTTACTACTGCTGAGATTTTTAAAAATTATCAACATTTTTTAAAAGGACACATGCTGAACTGTTTACCAGTAATAGTTACCTTTAAGGAGTGGGTTTGGAGGGTGCCTGGGTGGCTCAGTGGGTTGAACCGCTGCCTTCGGCTCAGGTCATGATCTCAGGGTCCTGGGATCGAGTCCCGCATCGGGCTCTCTGCTCAGCAGGGAGCCTGGTTCCCTCTCTCCCTCTCTCTCACTCTCTGCCTGCCTCTCCATCTACTTGTGATCTCTCTCTGTCAAATAAATAAATAAAATCTTTAAAAAAAAAATAAAGGAGTGGGTTTGGAGAAAGAACAATCATTATTTATTTATTTATTTGACATATAGAGATCACAAGTAGGCAGAGAGGCAGGCAGAGAGAGGAGGGTTAGCAGGCTCCCTGCTGAGCAAAGAGCCTGATTTGGGGCTTGATCCCAGGACCCTGGGATCATGACATGAGCCGAAGGCAGAGGCTTTAACCTGCTAAGCCACCCAGGTGCCCCTGCATTTATATTTGTAATAGGGGCACCTGGCTAGATCAGTCGTTAAGCATCTGCCTCTGTGCAGGGCTCGATCCCAGGACTCTGGGATCATGACCCTGGGGTCCTGGGATCGAGCCCCACATCGTGCTCCCTAGTGGGCGAGAAGCCTGCTTCTCCCTCTCCCACTGCCCCTGCTTGTGTTCCCTCTCTCTCTGTGAAATAAATACAGTCTTTTAAAAAATTTATAATAAAAGAAAGTTTGGAGATTTTAATTGCCAAAATGATGCCCACCAGTTATGAGGGATGCCGAATAAATGAGCAAAGGACAGGACAGTTTTGAGGGTGGGACAGTCTAGGAGGGCTTCCTGGCAGAGCCTTGGGAGGGAGAAGTTGGGGAAGCCAGAGGGAGGCCGAGTCTGGGCCAGGCCGCGACCCACGGCTTCCGTCCACGCCCCCAGCTTCTGGCCTGTGGCCCAGCCCTGGGAAGCCTGTTGTGCACTCGAGTAACTGACCACTGCCCGTTCTTACTTACTCTCTTGGCAGTTTCCTGGTTTGACACCTAGGATAGGAGAAAATATAAAATTACGAAGGGGCTATTGTCAGGTTTACTTGCACTTCCCGCTGGCTTCATATGAACTTCCTGTCTGGTTCCAATCCCCCCTGCAACGTGACTTTGGAACCATTTGTGTTCTGGGAGGGAAACCATGATTTTAAGGTCTAGAGCGAGCTGGGGGTGCTTTCGATTGAGCTGGGCTCACCCGGATACAAGTCCAGCCTTTTCCATCTGGGTCACTGATACAGATGAGCCCCTCAGAATGGTTTTCTTTTTAACTCTGGGGACTGTTCTGATTTTGTTCTCCAACACCATACTCTGAGGGCATTGATGAGTGGGATCCACAGTTCCTAGTTGGCTGCTTTTCCGGGGGAACCCTAGGAGGTCCTGCAGACCTTTGTGGGGTACCCGGGGCTCCCAGCACGGAAGCAGAGCCCTGTCTTACAAGTGTGCCCACTCCCCGCCACTGAGGAGCTGGGAGGCCTGAACTGGGGCCCCAGAGGTCTGCACAGAGTGCTGTGGAGGTCGGAGAGAAGTCACCTCCCGCGTGGGGAGTACCTTCTAACTTCAGCGGTGGTGTTTCCTGCAAGGAGTGAAGGCCTCATGTCGCTGGCTTGGGCTGATGTCTGCTTCCCAGCTGTGAAGACTGGGTCAGTGGGACCCCAGGGGAGTCCCTCAGTCCCCTGTCTCGGTGGGGGGTGGAGCGTGGGTGGATAGCAGAGGCACCTGGCACATCTCGTGGAGCGCCCCTCCACCGCTGGAGCACCTCCCTGGGTCCCCGCTGTTTCCCGCCTCTGCTGCCCACTCTGGGCCCCCGGTCCCCACTGGGGGTCTGCGGAGGGGTGTCTGGGGATCTGAGATTGCGCACAGGTGGCCCCTAAGGAGGGAGATGCGCTGGTGCAGCCAGTCCTGGCCTCAAGGGACCCAGCGCGGGACTCAGCCCCCTCCTCCCCTCGCCCGGTTCTCCCCAAAGCCCCTGCCTGTTCCCACTGTGCCCCAGACCTCGTGTTCTGCAGCCTGGCCGGCCACGCCTGCATGTAGGGGCTCCTACGAGTGACCTACCGACCTCAGTCCCATACAGATTCCAGCAGCGGCCACCAGGTGGCTTCTCCCGACACCAGACTGGCGGGGGACCACAAGGTTTTTCCGTGTTAGATACTTGCCCAGAGCCACATTGCTAGTGTGTGACAGAGCCAGGGACAAGCTAGCTCATGGTACCCAAAAGGCCCGCGGGCCAGGAGCAACCCCACAGTCCCTGTGGGCTCGGAGCTCCCCGCGGGTCACAGTGCCGTCTGGCCCCTGCACCTGCCCCTGGTAGTTCGCTGGGGGTGCGGCATCCCAGGCCCCACTTGGAGAGCGAGCAGGAGCCCCGGCCTCCCTGGGGAGGGCCGCCCCTGCAAACCCTCCAGAGCAGCTGTGGCTTGGGATCTGGGTGGACATACAGGCAGTCTAGGCACCGCGACCTGGAGGTCAGGCCAGTCGGGGCATGCTCTGCCATCCCGAGTTGCATGTTTTCTGCAGCAGAGATCCCCAGCCTTTCCCCTGCTTTCTCCTGGCTCCCTGGGGTCCCACAGGCCACTGGTTCACATCCCAGACTCAGAAGGACCACTGGGGAGCTCAAAAAGGCAGAACAAAGCCCAGTGGACACCCGTGTCTGTGTCCCAAAGACTGGCGCAGGGGGGCCTGGGGCTCCCCAAAGGGGTCTGCAGCGAGGGCCACCGCCAGGGACATGAGTCCCAGGGACACCGTGGGGCTGGGAGGAGAGAGAATGTTCCATAGCAGGAGACTCTAACTCAGCTGGAGAAGCCTGGGAGCACCAGGGGTGATAGCTGTGCGGGTCTCCACCCCATCCATCACCTTCAGCAAGAGGGACCCTGGGATGCCTGAGTCAGGACCACTCCCCAGCCACAGCAGTGCTTGCCCCTCACCTCCTTCTCACCAGCTCTCCTCCCAGAGGCTCCATGGCTGGTAGCCCAGGGCTGCATACTTGTATTTTTGTCTTCAAATTAAAATGTCTAATGTGGTAGGGATTAGTTTATCCTGGCCTGAAAGCTATAAGCTCCTTGCGGGGTGGGGGGCTGCCCTAGGTAGTTGTAAAGGGGCTCCTGAGGCCAAAGGTTTAGGAAACCCAGCTGGGACCTAGGATGTGAGTTTCTCCTTCAAGGCCAGGGAGAACTTGCCCAACCCGCTCCCTGGGCACAGCTGTGATGGTGGAGGGGGGACCCTGGGGAACAGGTTCTCGCCACCACTGGAAATGACCAGGCCTGACAGCCAGGGGCCAGGAACAAAAACGCCAAGCGGCCTGTCTGGGACTGGACTGCAGCAGGAGACGAACATGCAACCCCAGCTTCCTCCAGATGCTTCCAAAAGCGCAAAGGGTCCTGGGGCTCGCCAGCTACTATCCCTGTCTTCCCCTGGGGGGCTGGGATGGCTCCGCTGAGAGGGGACTCGCCCCGTCCCAGACCTACTTGCGAGGCCGGCGTGCTGAGTGGTCCTTCCCTCTCCGTCCCCACCTGGCTCCTTAAATCAGACACACCAGCACACGGTTGCCATTCACTTTTCTGCATACTTTATTTGTTACAAACATACAATTTTTAAATACAGACTGTAAAACTCCATTTGCGGAGTCTGCAATGGTGAGGAGTGCACACCAGCAGTAAGGGCTCTTCAGCTCTGGGCTCTGTGTTTCTGTCAGTTTTGCTAGTTAGTGGTCAGCACGGGACCCGCTGGTCACAGGCCCGTCGGAAGCTTCCGGCCGTGCCCACGTGGCAGCCTTGCTGGCGTCCACACCGGCAGGCGCCCGAGCTTCCGCCTCTGGGCCGTGAGCGCAACAGCCCGTCTACACTCTGCTTCTGAACGGTTTCCAGGAAGTGTGATTTCTGAACGGCACTGCACCTCACGGGCTCTGAACTGCCCATGCAGCTGTTAAAGTGCATTCTTCTTTTAAAAAATAAGAGGAATAATCTTTATTCTTTAACCAAGGTACTTAAAAAAATGAACTTTTTGGTCTCTCAGCAGATATTCCCAAGTTGATCCTATCGCTACAAATTTCGGCGTTCTATTTACAAGTATTTATAGGGTTACGGGTGGAAGGGGCCTTACAAAATTAAAGGTGCAGCTTCTCTTGAAGCAGAAATCAGTTCTATAAATTCACACACGGGAACACACACTTGGTTTACGACGCACAAGCATGTGGGTATTTACAGAGACGGAAGACGCCCCCAGACCCCTTTTTAAGTACCTAGTTGTCTGTCTAGATCAGGAAGCTCAGTCTCCTGCCATCAAGATTTGGTTTTACATCATTTTGAACGACTTCTGCAGAGTCCCTGCGGGCAGGACCCCAGCCCCGACTTCGGAGTGAACTGTCTAGCAGAAGGAGGCCGAGGGCTGTGCCGGCACGGAGGGCTCCTGCAGGCCAGAAGCTGTGCCTCTAGAAACGGATCAGGAGACAAATGGACTCAGGAATGATCCTGGGAAAACATCTGCATGAAAGAGCAAAAGGAAGACTCAATCCCCACCAAGCTGTTCAACGACACCTACGGTCTCGGTGATCCCCCCAGCACTGAGGGTCGCTGCGGAAGACCCAGGGCAACAGCCTCCTGCTACCGCAGCCGGTGGGGTGAGGCTCAAGAAGCGCGCCCCGTGCTCGGGCTTACACACCCCCCGTGAACTCCCCCAGGCCGGAAAGCCTTGGTGCGTGGGGTGCCCTGCGGGTCTAGGCCTTGCGTCAGAGCAATGAACAGTGAAAACCGCCTGAGGCCTACGACACACGTGCTTCTAGACAGTCTGGTCCTGCAGTGTTCTTGGGCCTCTCCCTGCAGTTGTGTCTCTGAAAACAGAATTTAAAAAGAGAAGGAACATCCTTCTGCCATTGTTTCCAGCCAGGCCATTCTGAACAGCCCGATCTGCTGACGCCAAGAACACCGGGGATGCAGTCTGCCGCTGGACCTCCCAGAGGCAGGACAGACAGACACACTCGCGCACAGGCAGCATGAAGGGGCTCTCCCGCTTGCCCTCAGCAGGACCGCCCCCAGGTCACCCCCGACGGACACAGTGGACCCTCCCTTGTCGGGGTCCGCAGACCTCTCACACACAGGGCCCCCGAGATTTGCTCCTGGACTCCCGACCTCAAGCTCGCTTAAGTACAGCCAGGCCTCCTCATCAGACCATCTGCTGGCACCCCCCCACAGGGGAGAACCCCCACTTGGCTTCAAACGAAGCTTCGTTCCTCCCGCGACGAGGGGCCCACAGAGCAGGGGACGACCCATGCGGCAGCTGCACCGTTAGAGCGGGGCCTGGCCAGTCCCACCCGCACATCTGACTCAAAAGGCAGGAGCCAGAATTGCAACACAAGGGAGATGGTGAACAAGGGTGGTCACGCTGACGGCACAGTCCCTATTTCCTCAGGTAACTCAGAATACATTCATCGAAGTCTGACTTGGGTCAAGGGGAAGGGGCATCACCCGGAACGTGCCAGAGTGCCTAGTCTTCATGATACGCCTTTATCATGTTTTCACTTTCCCAATCAGATTTTCACCCTGACAACTGGACCACATTTATTCAAAGAATGGTCTGTTGAAGCCATCAGTAAAGAAACTTCATTTTAAGACCAAGGACCAGGAACAGTGACTTTACCTCGGGAACTGGGATAAAGGAACTCACTGTCCCCGAGTGAGCTATGGAAACTTTGTGGGGGGGGGGGGATTTGAAAATCAATGACTTTGCTTTCCTAGATTTAGAAACTGGGCAAGTGACGTTCTAGTTTGCCATTTCCGCCCTCTATCTGCAATTTCAAAAACGGGGCGCCGACGCGCACTTTTTAATTTTGTGTATTTTTCTTAGGTAAAAATGGTTTTCCTTCTTTTTTCTTTTCTACAACCTATCCCCCAAGCCGCCCATGTGCCCATTATCTAGGTTACTCAAGGGGGACAGCGTATGTTTCGGAAGACAGTTCGTGGATTTACAGTACTCTAAAACCAACCCTGAAAATGGATCATCTCATTCACTTACTCTAACTTCAGTGCTGTTGTTGGCAGGAAAAAAAAAAGTTACCTTAAGGCTTAAGGGAAAGTAACTTATTAAATTGTGAATGCAGCATTGTTTACTCTCCCATCGACTGGAAGCTAGCAGAATGCATTCTGGATCAGTAATACAAACTTCCTAACATTAGCAAAGATTCTCACTCTTCTTACACAGAACAATATCCATAAGATTATCTAAGGGAGCCTGAGAAACCATGTTCTACATCACACGAAGATCCCATGAATTTCATTATCAAAAAGTGCTTTATCTTTGAGAAATATGTCGGGGTTCCAATGGAAATATACAATGTAAGATCACTCGACACTTTCTCAAGTGAAGTACAAAGTAGAAAAGGAGCAAAACGGCGGGAGGCTCTGCTCTCTGAACAGGCCTCATGCATGTGAGTTTTAGGGTGTACTACATTAAAACTGTTTTCAGAGTCAACAGTGGCACTTTACACCACTCTCCCTATTCTAAAACCTGAGATTGGACACCAAAGCAGTCAACTTTGTTACTTATCAGAGCAATTCTGATCCTTCCTAAAAACAGAAGACAACTCAATTGAATTGAAACTCCAGGGTCAAACCAGGAACGTTCCCCAGGTGGGAAGGAGCCGGACCACACGCGCATCCAACGCCAAGAGTGGCCCGAGCAAGGCCTCTCGGTGAGCCCCTTTCGCACCTGCACCGGAGGTCACTTCCCTCCTTCCCTCTCACTGATCAAGGCCACACTATTTGCAAATGAATATCTACTGAGAGATCAGTTGTGCATTGGACAAAGTACCGCAAAGTGGGTTAAAAATGAAAACAAAATTTACAGTGAAGAATTCTGTGCGTGGCTGACACACTCAAGCTTCCCCCTAAGGCTGCCCGCCTCCAGAGCAAGGCGGACGCCCAGCGATAGTTCCGACACCTTGTGCAGGTCAGCTACCCCCCCAACACTCACACACCGAGGGCCGGTCAAGGTCACACGGAACAAAGCATCCTCAACAACTAGCCTGAAGTGTGCAGCCGTTTTCAGACCACTCAATATGAGGGCACTATAACCAGCCTCTTCTGCCCACAACCCTGCATCGTTTCAGATAAGACAGGACAACTGTTTTGTTTTGAGAAAAGTGAAGCTTGCGTCTCTTTGAAAGACCTGCAATTGACTGCCAGGCGAGGGAGGGGCCGGGCCACCAGCATCCCCTGCAGCACCCCCAGCCCCTCCCCCGGCAGGCAGGCGGCAAACTGTTGTGGAAAGTGACCTGACAAGCAGCCGTGTGTCACGGCCACAGCCCTCCTGACCGACTCCACGTCTCCCACGGCAGCTCAGGGTGTCTGCGCTTCCCGTTGGGCTTCCACTGTGAGTTCTGGGTGCCATGGATAGTCCCGTGGCGCTCTGTGCAGTAAATGCACTGAAGGCTTTCTCCGCGGACTAGAACCGCCCCCCTACTCGAACCAGAGTGGGGACCATAGAAACCACGAGGTGAAGGCGGGATCTCGCCACGGAGTTTCGCTCTTTTGATTCCACCGTTCCAGCGACTGGACTGCTCGGGCCGACGCGGCACCGGCTTGAGAAGCACTCTGCCCACAGCCGCAGAAGGGATCCTCGTTCCCCGCTTCTTAGAAACCGGACTGTTTTGAACATGTGATCAGCTGGGAGGTTTGCCAAGGTGGAAGGACGAGCTCTACATCACTGTTCATAGTAGAGGATGAAAACCAGAACAACAAAAATCTGGTTGTTTCCCAGAGTCTGTAATGCCATTTTCTAATCGGAATTAACAGATTTCCTTTGCTAAGTGCTGCTTCTGAACGAGTTCTGAAATCTGGCCTCGGTACCCGGCCACACATCAAAAGAGCAGTCTCTCTGACCCGCGGACTTCTACTGCCCCAGAACAGTGCGTGCAGTGAGGGTCAGCGAAATGCTACAACCGACCCACACCCTTCTGTCATCTCCCTGCAGTGAAGAGAGAGGCCGGGAGCCACTCCTGCAGGACAAACGAACCTCAGAGATCGGTTAAGACTTACAAACCCACCACTATGACGTTTACCACTTAATCTTACATAGGCAGGTCAAAATTTTAATATAAATTACTTTTTCCAACACATAGCTTATGCATTCTTTGCTCCTTTTTTTGGAGGATTCTCAAATTGGTATCTAAAGATTTACATATGATATATTACTGTTACATGGTCTAATGACTAAGAAAATTTCTCTGGTAACCAAAGCTGATGCCATATATGGTAGTGTTCTTGGCATATGCTCTATACGCCTCAGACCACTTCCACATTCTTTCTATTCAACTAATTATAGCTTAGGAGCCACTGGTGAAGGACTGTGAAGACCCTGTCACTTCTACAGACTAGAAGGGCAAGGCCAGTTACTGCAATTCAGCCAAACAAAAAGAAAAGGAAAAATGCGCCAGCCCCTTGCAAAGGGGAGGTACTGCACCTTAGCAAAATCGAACGGGCTCGCTGCCGCTGCGCAACGGAGCCACCACCGTAGCAAAACAAGTTGGTCTGAACGGGAACTGTACACGGTGTGAGAATGAACAAGTCACAGCAGTGAGCGGAGGGCTGCAATCTGGTTTCTCCCTGCTGCCTCCCGGCTGGAAACCGCAACAGCTTCTCCGGATTGAACGCCGGCTTCGCGGCGCGCCCTTCCTAAAACGGCTTAGGGATCTGTTCTCCGCAGCAAAGAAATCAACACTCAAAACACACAGGTCAATACAGCAGGACATTATTGAAAACAGCTGCCTTGTGGTACAAAATACAGTACGAGTATATACGGATGTCCTTAAAACATCAAAAATACTATTGCTCCCATACAATTTAGGAAACATTCTTTGCGACGGAGAAAGTTTTTTTAAAAAAGGAAAAGCTTTAAAAAAAATCCGTTTAAAAAGTCTACTGTGGAGGATGAGAGTAGAGAAATAGTCTGAAAAGGGCACCAATGTTTGTGGCTCTTCCACTTAAAAAAAAAAAAAACCTAAGATCAACAGTATTCTGAATCATAGTCTAATTTTTTTAAAAAAGCCTAATTTTATGTACAGTTCTTTCCCTCCCTCTCGGCCACGATGCATGAAGATGACCTTTTTGTAGATTACTTATTTCCCAATAAATACAAAAAGATTGTATAGATTGAATAATACCAAACTCAGATAATAAAGGGTATGCAATAAATTAAATGGCAGCTCAGATTAAAGGCAGGCATGCAATTAAAAAAGAAAAATACTAAGATTGTGGAGGTGGGGTTACTTGCCTCCTGGTTGAGAAGGTGTTACCCAAAGAACAGCTACAAACTTGGGAAAGAACGTTAGCTCCCGTTCAATTCCAAGTCGCCTAGGTCTGTGCCACTTCTAGGAATACCTTGGTGATGGGGAGGGATGTACTTGATTAGTAAAAATCATTTCTACTGAAAATCCATTTAAAATATAGAAGAGGCGATCCTTGAAAACCCCAACTTTTATTCTTGAAAAACAGCTGGATAAACTGGCGAAGGCCAGTCTGTTGAAATTTCAAGATGGTAGAAAAATGCTTCCGGGACACGGTCAGCATTGCACGTTCCCTTCATCTCCACCCCGATGGATTTCAGCTTCTAAAGGGCACACTGCTCCAATCACTCTCATCCATCATTTGCCAACTTTGATCGGGAGGTACTGAAACAATGGATCGAGTTCTTAAAAATTTACTTTAGAAAGAAAAAAATGATGCTGGAATTCTGGACCTGAGGATCTTTAGCATTTCAACAAATCCACAGACAGAACTGAAGGTAGGTGAAGACTTCAGTTTTGGTTATTTCCAACTTTTCTGTGAGGACGTATATTCTATTAAAGCTCAGGCTTGCAGCCGCACTGTTCCTTTTGTAGGTATCTTCAAGTTTTACGGTTGAAAATCCAGTCAACCAGTGGCCCAAACAGCTGAAGTAGCCATAATTCAGTGGCTCAGGTGAAACAGCCACAGGGATCTGGCTCTCATTCACCCCTAAGCCATCTCATGGTGAGGACCTCTGTGCCTGGAAACCAGGGGAAGGACTTCAGTGAGCAGCAACTAAGCCACTCACGACAGTCCTTGTGCTTAATGTCACATTTCTTCCTGTGCCCACCTCAGCAACCCCCAATGTAAAATGACCCTTAGCTCTGAAAAAACCCTTGGCCAACTTCTAAAATCCTTTAGTAACAGATTCTAGTTGAAGAAATGACATCTGAATCCCTTGGCATCCAGGAAAACAAAGCCACAAAGAGACAAAGACACTGGTCCTGGTTCCACGCAAAACCATTTTAGACGAAACGGACCCAATTTCTTTCTATATTCCCTGGTGGCTTCCTGAATTCTCATTCTGCCCTGTCCATGATTATTAGAAGTCGCGCTCCTTTTCACGAAACCTGCACCCTCAGAACGGGGCAGAGACCAAGGCCTCGCTCTTCTCAAGAATTCCACGAAGACCTAGATATGCTGATCTCAATAGAGGTGGAGACCCACCCCACAGCAATGAGGCCCGGTGAGCTCGTCAGGCCAGGACCCCCGGGTAGAACACAAAAGCAGTTGTCTCGGATGGGTCTGGGGAACCCGAGCGTTCCCTGGCCCCGGGCACGAGGGGATCTGCGCCCCTGCAGGGCTGCCCTGACCGGGTCACGAGCCCCGGCTGGAAACGATGGAAACCGAGAAGCCTTCGCTCAGTCTGCCTCCGTTCTGCAGGCTGGTCGGGGTCAGTTCCTCGGAACTTTGCTGCTTTCCTCGAATTGTCCGCGATGGTTCTCTTGTGGTTATTTCTTTCAATGAACTGTTCTGTTTTTGAACTTTGTGAGCTCCCGACGGGGCCCCCTTGCCCCGCTTCCACTAGCCCCCTGGGGAAGAGCAGGAAGGGGGCTCTCCAGCCAAGGGGATGGTGGGGGGGGGGGGCGGGGCGGGGGGGCCCATCGGGGAAGCGGCGGCCTCAGTCCTCGTCCACCTCCTCGCCCTCCGACTCGTCGCCGCCGCGCCTCTCGTACAGCTTATCCCTCTGCCGCTCCTGGATCTCCTTCATCTCGTCCGCGTACCGGCAAAAGGCGCCCCCGAACTTGCCCCAGGCCTTGAAGGGGACGGTGATGGCGTTGCGATAGGACGGCTTCACCTCGCTCACGCGCAGGAACACGCCGTACTTGTTGCAGCCCACGTCGAAGAAAAAGCGCTTGGAGTCCACAGTGATGGACGTGCCTTCCGGGAGCTCGCCGTACAGGCCGCCGCCCGCGCCCCCCGCGCCGCCACCCGGGCCGCCCGCCAGCTCGTCGTCGTCGCCGCCGTAGTCGTCGATGAGCTTCGCCAGCGCGTCCCGGAACTCGATGAGGCCCTGCGCGGGCAGCGCGATGGTCTGGCCGCTCTGCAGGCCGCCGGGCCCGGGGCCGCCGCCGCCGCGGTTGACCGTCTGGCGGATGCGCAGGAAGCGGCCGCGCTGGTTCTCCTTGAGGTCCAGGTAGTACTTGCGGTTCTCGCGCACCAGGAACTCGCTCTTGAGCGCGCGCCGCGGCCCGCCGCCCTCCTCGGCGCCCGCCGCCGCCGCCGCCACCTGCTCCGGGCTGCTGGGGCCCAGCTGCGCGTAGTGCTCGATGAAGTCGCCCAGGTAGTCGCGGAACTCGGCAGCCACTGCCATGGACAGCGTCAGGCGGCTCTTGGAGCCCCCCGCGCCCACCTCGGCGATCTTCAGGAAGCGGCCCTTGGCGTTCTGCTTCACGTCCAGGTAGAAGCGCTTGTTCTGAATGTCCAGCCGCTTCGAGGCCAGCTCCTGCGTCTCCTGCTCGCCGCCGCGCGCCGCGGGCTGGAAGCCCCCGGGCCCGCCGCCGCCGCCGCGTTCGCTGCCGCTGTCGCCGTCCGCCATCTTCTCGGCCGCCGCCGCCGCCGCCGCGCTTCGGCCGCCGCCGCCGCCCGCCGCGCTCGCGCCCGCCCTCCGCCCTGCGGCTCGCTCTCCGGGGCCCCCAGCCTCGCCCGCCGGCCGCTCACGCGCTCCCGCCGCTCATCGCCGGCCGCCGCCGCCGCCGCCGCCGCCCCCCATCGCCCCGCGCTCCGCCCCGCCACTTCCGTCCGGCTCGCGCCAGCTTCCGGCGCGTGCCCCCTGACGACACCCGCCCCGCCCACACGCCCTCGCGGCCGGAAGCGCCGCGCGCCGCGGCGGCGGTGGGGCGCAGGACAGTGACGTCACGGCGCGCGGCGCCCTGGGAAGCGGAGAGTCCCGGGAGGGGGAGAACGTCCAAGAATGGGGAGGGCGCGGGAGGGCGCGGGAGGGCCCGGAGACGGTGTGCGTCCGGTTTGCGGTCGCGTGTCTCCCGGGTCCCAGACCTGTCGAGATAACTGCACTCCTTGTAGGAACAGCGGTTACAACTGCGGCGACCTCTGGAGGGAGAGTCATTAATGGAGGGAGGAGGCCGGGGTCGTCCGCCTTCAGAACAAAGCTGACCCGGTAGCGTTGCTGGGCAACGGCCGGGGAGCGGCGGGCGCTGCGCGTCACGTGGGCACAGTGACGTCATCGCTGCGGGCGGGAGGGGTGGGGGGTGGGGGCGCAGCTTCCGTCCGCCGCCGTGTGGGCGCGGGCGGGTCGGGCCGAAAAGTGTCGGGGCCGGGGAGGACGTGGGCCCCTCGGGGCGCTGCAGCCCGTTCGGCCTCCGCGAAGGGTGTCCCCGCGGCCCGGCTCAGCTCGGAACGACCCGCCGCTCCTCTGCTCTCGCGGGGCAGGCCTGCTCTGCCCGGCGGGTCGCATCTCGGGCTTGGGTTCGGAGCCGAGGTCTCACCTCTTGGGTGTATTTGGTGATCACGTGTTTCTCAGATCCTTTACAGTTCGTGTTTAAACTTGTGATGACGTCATGCCTCAGGGGTTTTCTCGTTGGTGACATTTGGGTGCACCCTGTGGAGCAGAGATTCTGAGCCGTCAGACGGCCAGCTGTTCCCTGCCGTTTGGTGGACGGGGACGGATCCCGGCAGGTGGTGGTGGGGGTGGTGACCTCGGGCGGACGGAGCACCTGTTCCCACACGGCAGGAAGTCTGGTTTGGCTGGAGCTCAGGGTCTGCGCGGAGGGGGCGGGGAACACCGCCGCGGGAGGGCCTTGACCTCTAGGCAGGGGTTGGGGGCAGAGCTGTGTGAGCGGCCGAGTGACATGTGTGTCTGCTCTGTTGTTGGAGGACGTGACCGCGGGCACGGGATGGCATGGCGGGGTCCATTAGCGGCGACAGCTGTGTTGTAGCCCCAAGGGAGCAGGGACTGGACATGGCTGGTGCCGAGGGAGGGAGCACGTGGGGTCTTTGGGGCAAGAGAAGCTTCAAGATTTAAAAACCCGGGGAGGCAAGAGGAGTCTGCGTTGATGTTAGACCGCCCAAGGCTGCTGGGGAGGACCAGTCCTGGAGATGATGGGGAGCACTAATGAGAGACCTCCGGGTCCCATCCCTGAGGTGCGCCTCCCCCATGCAACTCACAGAGAATGGAGCCCAGCGGGATGAGCTTTGGTGCATTTTTGTGGTATCACATTCCTTGTCCAGAAGCTCATTTCTTCTCAATGACCTTAAAACACCTGCTGTGACTGCCTTATGGCAAATCCAGCACAGATGCCCGGGTACGAGTGTCAGGTGGCGTGTTAAATTTAAAGAGCTGGCTGGCTGCCAAGAAGAGACAGGGTCTGTGGGACGCAGACAAACCCAGTGGAGGAGAGGGGCAGCAGGGTTGGGAACCACAGGTGGGATGGATCTGCTCTTAGCTCCCAGGAGACAGTGTGGAGGGATCAGGGAGGCAGACAAGATGGGAGGACAAAGACTGAGGAGTCAGTGGTACAGTTCGTACTGAGCCTGCAGAGCCACTGCCCACAGGTTCTGGGGATGGGCAAAAGTCACACAGCTCCGAGACCTGTAGCAGAGATCCCCGATCACGTTGCAATTCTAAGTTCTCTTTCTAACGCCGCCATTTGGGAGTATGTAAGCCAGATGTCCCGGTGCTATAGAGTGAATGTGGGTGGGGAAGGACAGCACCCAGCAAACAGGCGTCCAACTGCCTTCCACAGGCTTGAGTCATCCCCGAAGCTGGGGAGCACACAGTGGGTGTTCGTTCAGTGAGGGCCTGCAGTGGCCAGGAGATGGGCATGGAGGGAAGGGCTCAGCCCTGGCAGATGAGCAGGGAGCGTAGAAGAGAGATAGGAGCTCCTGGTGCAGAGGCAAGAAGATGGGGCTTTCTGCCAAAGGCCTCGTTGGCACCAGGGCCTGAGTGAGGCCTCCTGCTGAGGAGGAGGCTTGGGCATGACTAGAATCCCCCTGAGCAGCTGGTCTGGCTGAGGCTGGGGCCAAAGCTTGCTGCTTCCTGCAGCCGCCGTGAGCAGTTGGCGCTGGGCAGAAGATGCAGATGGCGGTGGTCCTTGCCAGGGCTGAGGAGACACACGAGGGACTGGGGTTGGTGGCCTTAGATGACCAGCCCTTCTCCCAGTTCTTGCTCCACATCCCTGTTACTGTTCCTATTAAGCTTAAAATGGAAACAGTGGTTCAAGAGTAGCACTCTTGACCCACATCCCCCAAATGTCAGTAATGTAGCACCTTTGTTCTCTCTCTCCTTTTCTTCCCCCAGAACTATCTTAGAATGAGCGGCAGACAGGATGCTATGGTGTCCAGGGGCGCCCTCGTCGCAGGCACTGGCACCAAGGCTCCTGGCTGCACCCCGTTTGCGGATCTGTCTCAGCGTGACGCTCTGGTCACGATTCCCAGCTGGCGTCCATCGAAACCTCCAGCGACATCTTGGTTTGCTCATGTACAAACTGAAGAGATTGCCTCATCCGGGCTGGCAGAAGGCCCACACCTGCTGTCTTTCTGGGCATTTTTGTCTCCTGTGAGGTAGAAAATCAATTCCTTGCTCCAGTGTGGAGTTCCAGGCAGTTTCTAGCCTTGGGGCTTCTCAGTCAATGCTCTCCAGGATTTGAAGCTGCTCTTGGCCTTAAAACAAGTGCACTCCCAGAGGCTGGCAGACAGCTTCACTTGTCAGCCCCGTGTAGCCTGTGCTCACCAGCACTGCTGGGGGCCTTGGGAGCCCCAGGAGAGGTGTAGTCCCTCCTGGAAAGACTCCAGCCTCCACTGCCCAGCACTTGGTGACGGCAAGCGGCTTCCCTCCAGCTTCCCAGCTGTCAGCCTGCTCCCTCGGTGGCCCATGAGCTCCAGAGCAACTTCCCCCTCCTTGCCGATGTTTGTCCTGGGTGTGTGGATGTCTCCCTTAGGCTGCCCGTTCTTTGAAGACACGGTGTTGAGTTGAGAGCACACCCGCATTAAACCCAGAAGTACTTTTTCTCTTTGGGGAAAGTATGTGTCAGACGAGAGGGATGAAACCCGCAACAGAACAAGCTTAAAAGAAAAAGGATCCCAGGGTGCCTGGCTGTCTTGGTCGGTAGAGCATGTGACTCTTGGCCTCACGAGTTGTGAGTTCAAGCCCCATGTTGGCCCTGGAGCCTACTTAAAAAAGTAAAATAAAATTGGGGCACCTGGGTGGTTCAGTGGGTTAAGTGTCTGACTCTGATTTCAGATCAGGTCTTGATCTCAGGGTTGTGAGTTCAAGCCCTGCAGTGGGCTCCATGGTGGGCGTAGAGTGAACTTAAAAAATTGAATTAAGGGGCACCTGGTGTTTCAGTGGGTTAAAGCCTCTGCCTTCGGCTCAGGTCATGATCCCAGGGTCCTGGGATCGAGTCCTGCATCGGGCTCTCTGCTCAGCAAGGAGCCTGCTTCCCTCTCTCTGTCTCTCTCTGCCTGCCTCTCTGCCTACTTGTGATCTCTGTCTTTCAAATAAATAAATAAAATCTTTTAAAAAAATTAAATTAAAAATAAAATTTTAAAAAGGGAACAGGATTCCTAGAAATAGAACAGTCAGAAGTTGTAGTCGCTGGTTATGCATAAGCAGGTCTGGGGAGGCCGTGACTAGGGTCACTCTTGCCTCGAATGGAGGGCAGCCTCTCCTGGGGGACAACAGGGTGTGACGAGCCCCCTCCCAGCTGCTCGGGGACATGTTTGACCTTTTCCAGTGACCCTGCATGACCTGAGGTCTCCACAGAGCCAGACAGCAGCTATCTTTTCTGGCTGCTTGTTCCATCCAGAATATCTTAGGGTTTTGCCCTCGCTCCAGAGCTTCCTGGGAAGTTTGCTTCTGCCTCTCTTGCCCCTTCCAGAAGGTCGTCTGGCTGAGCCCTTGTCCCCTGCCCGGTGAGTCCGTGTGCCCTCGCTCAGCCAACCTCCCTTAGACTGGTGATGCCCAGGCCTCCGCTGCACACAGAGCAAGGCCACATGGTTGAGGGACCCAGGGGTGGAGATTGAAACTGGCCCTGTGACCAGGGGTTACAGTCTGAGGTGCCTGTTCGAGCTGACGGTTTCACTCCATGAACAAGCGCGTGCGCTTGCACAGGGACGTGGGCAGATGTAGAAGCATACACCTGCGGACACACAGATGTGGGTGCGTGTCTGCGTGTTTCCTCAAAGCAATGACACCCCAGCCGCAGTGGGCACGCTGAGCACCACATCTCAGTCTCTCAATTCTGTTCTCTGCTGGAAGGAACCAGAGCTGCTCCAAGAAAGGCCTGGCTCCGGGACGGGGCGGAGTGAGTGCAGGCTGAGCCTGGAGAACTGGTGGCAGCACTTGCTCAGAATGCGAGGGGGTGCCCCAAACAGTCCCTCGGGCGGGGTAGGTCTGGGACTGCGTAAGCATCAGAGAACGACAGCCACAGACTAGCCGGTGCCTAAGATCAGAATCCCCTGTGCACTTCCTGATGCGAATGGGAGAAGAAAGCCTGTCCCTACCGGAAAAAGGTCACTGATAAGGAAGAGAAGATGAAATTTGAGAAACATTTAGTGGCCAACAGGGTAACAATGGACAAAAAATACCCAGGAGATGTTGAGCCTGGCGGGTAGAGCTTGCTGAGTGGCTCAGGTGTGTGCCTGGTCCCAGTGCAGGTCCACACCAGACATACCTGCTGCCCCACTGCATCCCTAGGTCCTCCCGCCGTGGTTCCCCTGAGCATTCCCGCCAAGAATGTCCGTCATGTAACCATACTGTTTGAATTTCCTGGCTGTGACCGTGAACAATGGCTGTAGCGACAGGGAAACATTGGAAAGTGCAAAGAGCTTTGGGGCTGCAGTTTATAGAAACATGCACGTGGGCAGAGTGATGGAGCATCAGGAGACAGTGTCAGCTGTGGGACAGTGGGCGGGGCCTATGCAGGAATTCCCACCTGGCTTCTCTCCTGGAGCTCTCTGCAGGTATAGCTGAACAATTCAGTTGGCAATGTGTGTGTGTGTGTGTGTTTTTTTTTTTTAAGATTTTATTTACTCATTTGAGAGGGAGTGCATAAGCAAGGGAAGCAGCAGAAGGAGAAGCAGACTCCCTGCCAAGCAGGGAGCCGGATGCAGGACTCCATCCCTGGACCCTGAGATCATGACCTGAGCCGAATGCAGACACTGAACCCACTGAGCTCCCCAGCATCCCGGGTTTTATTACAATAGTATTAAGAACAAACGAATGATAAAAAGAAAACCTAGTATATGAACTAATGTTAACAATACTTGATGGGGGGGCACCTGGGTGGCTCAGTGAGTTAAGCCTCTGCCTTTGGCTCAGGTCATGATCCTGGGGTCCTGGAATCGAGCCCCGCATTGGGCTCTCTGCTCAGCGGGGAGCCTGTTTCCTCCTTTCTCTCTCTGCCTACTTGTGATCTCTGTCAAATAAATAAATAAATCTTAAAAAAAAAAATCAAAACTTGATAGGGGCGTCTGGGTGGCTCAGTGGGTTAAGCCTCTGCCTCCAGCTCCAGTTGTGATCTCAGGGTCCTGGGATTGAGCCCCGCTGTTCAGCAGGGACCCTGCTTCCCCCTCTCTCTGTGCCTGCCTCTCTGCCTACTTGTGATCTTTGTCTGTCAGATAAATAAATAAAATATTTTTTTAAAAAAAGTTCTGGAATCACCGGCCATTGCAAGAACTAGGGCACTGCCAATGACGAAATCTGCCCTTTGTTCCTCTCAGAGTCTGTCCCCCAACCTCTGAAATCCTAAATTATATAAAAAAAAAATTACTTATCTATTTACTTATTACTTTATAAGAAGGGAATTCTGTTGTAAGAAGCAAATATCAGGAGTGCCTGGGTGGCTCAGTGGGTTAAAGCCTCTGCCTTTGGCTCAGGTCATGATCTCGGGGTCCTGATATGGAGCCCCGCACCGGGCTCTCTGCTCAGCGGGGAGCCTGCTTTCCCCTTCTCTCTCTTCCTGCCTCTCTTCTTGTGATCTCTGTCTGTCAAATAGATAAATAAAATTAAAAAAAAAAAACATCACAATAAAGCGGGTCAGATGAATTTTGGTTTCCCAGTGCATGTGGAAATTAGATTTACCCTGTGGGTTCTGTGTGCAGTAGCATGATGTTTAGAAAGAACCTACAAGCCTTAATTAAAACATCCTTTGAGGGGCGCCTGGGTGGCTCAGTGGGTTAAGCCTCTGCCTTTGGCTCCGGTCATAATCTCAGGGTCCTGGGATCCAGTCCTGCACTGGGCTCTCTGCTTGGTGGGGAGCCTGCTTCCTCCTCTCTCTCTCTGCATGCCTCTCTGCCTACTTGTGGTCTTTCTCTCTCTCTCTGTCAAATAAATAAATAAAATCTTTTTAAAAAAATCCTTTGTTGCTGAAGTAAACTATATTATCATGCGAGTTGTCTGTGAATCATCATCACTGACCAGAGATCATCTTAATGGATAAAATAGTAATGAAAAAGCTTAAATCTTACGAGAATCAGCAAAATGGGCTGCAGACATTAAATGAGCAAATGCTGGTGGGAAAAATGGTGCCCACAGACGTGCTCAACCAGGTCTGACAGAAATCTAAAATTTGTAAAAAAAAAAAAAAAAAAAAAAAAAGCAAAATCCATGAAATACAATAAAGTGAAGTGAAATTCAATGAAGTGTGCCTGTGCGTGTATTTATACAGAGTGTGAGAAAGCGAGAGAGAAATTTATTTTAAGAATTGCTCATACTGGGGCGCCTGGGTGGCTCAGTGGGTTAGGCCGATGCCTTCAGCTCGGGTCATGATCTCAGGGTCCTGGGATCAAGTCCCGCATCGGGCTCTCTGCTCAGCAGGGAGCCTGCTTCCCCCCCCCCCTCTCTCTGCCTGCCTCTCTGCCTACTTGTGATCTCTGTCTGTCAAATAAAATAAATAAAATATTAAAAAAAAAAAAGAATTGCTCATATTGTTGTGGGCACTGGCGGCATCTGGAGACCCAGCAGTGAGCTGATGTTGCGTCTGGAGGCAGAGTTTTTTCCCTTGGGGGGGAGCCTCAAAGTTTTTCTCTTAAGGCCTTCAACTGATTGGATGAGGCCCACCCACGTGATGGAGGGTGTTCCGCTTTAACCGGAGTTAGCTGATGTAAATGTTGACCTCACCTAAACCAGACTTTCACCCTGACATCTGGTTTGGTGTTTGACCAAATATCTGGGTGCTGGGGCCTGGCCAAGCTTTCCTACCCATCATGGTGTGAAGACACGCACATTATTTTGTCTAGCTGGAGTGAACAATGTTCACTGCTATATAAGACACTCTGTGGGCACCTGGGTGGCTCCATGGTTAGGTGTCTGCCTTCAGCTCAGGTCATGAGCCCAGGGTCCTGGGATGGAGCCCCAAGTCAGGTTCCCTGCTTGGTGGGAAGCCTGCTTTCCCTCTTCCACTCCCCGAGCTGGTGGTCCTGCTCTCACTGTCTCTGTCAAAGAAATAAATAAAAAGACGCTATAGGGAAATGCCACCAGCTTGCGGCTTCAGGGTCATGGCTGCTGTCACCAACAGGCCAGGGGACTCTGGAACTTGTTTTCTGGGGCACACAGGTGGGGCTTGGCTTCGGTGAACACCCAGGAGCCGTTTCCCGAGCTGTTGGGCCTGGAGTGGCTGGGTTCATGCTCGCTGTTGGAGGCTTTCACTGCTGCTGCCCCTTGGAACAATTTGTTACTTAAACTGTAACCCCTGGAGGATTTTACTAGTTACCAAGCACATTTAGATATGGCCTTAAGAAATATATATACTGACAACAGGTCTTTGGGGAGAAGGACGATATACGACCGTGAAGCTGGGCAGCTGGGGATGGCCGGCTCGCTCAGGGCAGAATGCCGCCCCTTCACAGAAGCCGGGCAGCCGGGAGCGCCCGGCCCGCCCAGGGCGGAACGCCGCCTGCTTCAGGGAAGCCGAGCACCCTGGAACGCCCGCCCGGTCAGCTCAGGATGGAACGAAAACCGCCTGCTTCCCTTTTCCGTTATCGCTCCTTTCTCTTCCCAGAAGCACCGTTGTTAGTTAGATGAGTCCTTTGAATGTGCTTGTTTAACTATAAACCTTACCCTCCTCCTTGCTTGTCTGCAAGATGTGACTAACGTTTGACCTTCATCAATCCTTCTATTGGCTATTGTTTTCTATCCAATAAAAGTGAGGCTGTGGAGTTGCTCGTGGCAGCAGTCCTTTTCAACTGTCGTCCCCTGCTCCCAGTCTTTTGCAGCTGACTTGTTTGTGCCTAGTTCTTCTCTCGTCGCCGGCTGGAAACGGCATTTCACCTGCATTCCGCATAGACGGGGAGCTGTGTGTGTGTGCGCTCAGTGCAACCACGCTGGCTTCTCTGTCCCGTCTGCGCCTGTGGCTTGTCCTTCCCTTTCTTCAGGGTGGTCTTGGTGGCAGCCCGTGTGCCGGTTCGTCAGTATGCGGCAAACACTGCAGTGTGTCCCCAGCTGCCAACCCGACCCCGTGCCCCAGTCCAGCAGCTGGCTCGCATTTGATGGCATTGTTCTGGGGTGAGGCCCCCCGTGGATTCTAACAGAGCAGCCGAGAACCCGGGTCACACCCCCAGTGCGTCGAGGCTGCTGGGTTTGAGTGGGGAGTAAAGAAAGCACGAGTTTATTAGACAGGAAAGGGCAGCCCCAGCCCAGCAGGTGGAGCAGGAGTAGAGGATGAGCCAGGGAAGCTTCCAGGCTTCCAAACACACTGCCCTGGGAGGGGAGGGCCGCCCACATGGGGAAAGCGGGCCTAGGGACCCCTCTCTGTGTGCGCAGTGCCTTGGGGTCTGGCTGTCCCTGCATGGCCCCCTAGACAGCTTGCAGGCCTTGTGGCTGCCTTGGTTCCCGCTGAGCCATCCCCTCAGCCCAGCCTGCCCTGTCACCTTCCCCGGATGCCCCCTGGAGGTCCCGGTGGTCCTTCACACCAGCCCATGGGCATTGAGGGCTCTCTGAGCTCGAACAGCTTTGTCCTGGGCTGGTCCTTCTGTCACTGTTGGATGCCCTCATGCACTCGGTGGCTGTGGCTGGCTGTCCTGCCTCCACCTCGGACTTGGTGTGGCTGAGACCAGCCCCCAGCTACCCCCAGGCCCAGCCCTGCTGTTCCCACTGTTGGAGGCTTGGCCATGCCATCTGCTCCCGAGGCACCTGCCATGGCTGAATGTACCTAAAAATGGAGCTTGACGCTGGGGGTCAGAGCCAGGAACCAGAGCCTTGAACATGCCCTCATTGCCAAAGCCTGGCCCTCTCCTGTCTTAGCAAAAGGGTAAACTCCCCCGGGTCCAGGGACCATATTTTCCTTCTCTCTCTTTCCAATCAGTTCGCATTTTCACACCTGCCCATGGGGGAAGCAGCCAGAAGCCACCCCCCACCCCCACCCCGTGGAGTTGCTTCTCTATTTGAGCCAAGTTTCGATTCAGGAGATGGAAAGATAGTCTTTTTCAATTATCATTGATTAAAACCTCACTAAAATATTGAAGGAAATTTAAAAACCAGCAAATTCATGGGGCACCTGGGTGGTTCTGTGGGTTAAGCCTCAGCCTTGGGTTCAGGTCCTGATTCCAGGGTCCTGGGATCGAGCCCTGCATCTGGCTCCCTGCTCAGCGGGGAGCCTGCTTCTTCCTCTCCCTCTGCCCCTCCCCCTGCTTGTGTACCTTCTCCTACTGGGTTTTTCTCTGTCGAATAAATAAAATCTTCTAAAGATTAAAAAAAAAAATTCACAGGAGTGCCTGGCGGACTCAGTTGGTGGAGCGTACAACTCTTGATCTCATGAGTTTGAGCCTTATGTTGGACGTGGAGCCAACTTAATAAATAGATTTTTCTTTTCTTTTTTTAAAGATTTTATCTATTTATTTGACAGAGATCACAAGCAGGCAGAGAGGCAGGCAGAGAGAGAGGAGGAAGTAGGCTCCCCGCTGAGCAGAGAGCCAAATGCAGGGCTCAATCCCAGGACCCTGGGATCATGACCTGAGCCAAAGGCAGAGGCTTCAACCCACTGAGCCACCCAGGTGCCCCTTTATTTTCTTTTAAGTAAGCTTGATGCCCACTCTGGGGCTCAACTCACAGCCGTGAGATCAAGAGTCACATGCTGTACCAACTGAGCCAGCCAGGCGCCCCCCCAAAATAAACTCTTTGAATAAAATGAAATGAAATGAAATTTCCATAACCATTTCTCAGTGCATCTGCTCCACAAACGGTAACAATGATAGGATCCTTGACAAAAGGCGAGCGCTCAGAGCACATTGGGGAAGACGAGACCCGGCACACGAAACAAAATATAGATCAGTCGCACATCTTTAAAATGAAAAACTTTCATGCATCAAAGGGCGCTACTGTTAAAGAAAAGACAGCTCAGAGAATGGGAGGAAATATTTGCAAATCGTATGTCAGATACAGTATTAATATCCAGAGTAGGTAAACAACTAAAACTCAGCATCAGAGAAACAGCCAGCCCAATTCAAGAATGGGCAGAGGACTGGAATGGACATTTCTCCCAGGAAGACAGAGAATGGCCAAGGAGTGCGTGAAGAGATGCTCGGCATCACGGCTCCTCAGGGAAATGCGAATCAAAACCACACCAAGATGGCCCTTCACACCTGTCAGGGTGGTTATGATGAAGTCCCAGAACCTAAGTCAGGTTCAGTGGGGTGAGGAGGTTCGGAGCCGACGACGAAAGAAAGAATTCTTAAGACGTCGTTGGTGCAAAAGGTGGTTTATTAGAGCACGGGGACAGGGCCCGTGGGCAGGCAGAGATGCGGCTGCCGCCCCGGGTTGTTAGGAGTGGCTGGTTATATACACAGGAGTTGGGTAGGTGAGGACAAAGGGGTGTTTAGAAGGGCTATTGGGGCAAATAATACTATCAGGATATTGAAGGCTTAGTTGCTATCAAGTAAAGACAATTAGGAGTCTGGTGGAATGTTACATTCCTGCTATCAAGCATCCTTGTTAATGAGATTTAGGTTTAGAAGAAATTTAACTTTATTTACTTTTCCTTCCACCTCCGCCTCCTTAGGTTTTATGGAGGGGAGGGTGACATTTGACTTGAGAAACTGAGTTCTGTGTCCTTGGAAATTGGGCTATTGATAAGGTAACTTCTACGGGAAAACAGGTGTCGGGAGGATGTGGGGGGGTCTGGAACGCACGCATGGCTGGCGGGAACGCAGTGGTGCAGCTGCCGTGGACAGCAGCGCATGGGGTCTGCAGAGTTACCATATGACCCAGTAATTCCGCTCCAAGGTACGTATCCCAAAACACTGAGGTATTTGCACACCCATGTTCATGTCACCATATTCACAACAGCCCAGAGGCGGAACCAACCCAGTGTCCTTCAATGGGTGAATGGCTAAGAGAACTGTGGTCTGTCCACACCGTAGCCCCACTGCAGGGTCCAACCCACTGGAGAGAAGCCCCTGCCCGCCACCAGTGTCTTCCCCTGGACGAGAAGGCCTGCGGTCCCTTCTGGCGCTGATGTCAGCTGCACTGGATTCCCCGGTGACCACAGGGCCTTGGCACCTCCCAGCAGGGAGCTCTAAGTCTGAGGGTGGCCTCAGGGAAGAGTCTCATCTCCCTTTCTGTCTCCCTAGGGTCTCAGGCAGAAAGAGACCATTTCCCCAAGTTGAGAAATGAGGGTCACCTTATTTCTGATGTGTGGGGAGCCAATGAGGTGTGTTGAACACACAGCCCCAGGCCAGCACTCCAAGACCCATTACCCATTACCCACCCAAACCGCAGTTTTGCTCCTCTCCAAATGTGACTTTGTCCAGCCAACCCGGGCCTGTCTTGTCAGCACTAGGTGCTAATCTGCTGATAGAACCCTTCTGTTCCCTGGAGGAGCACAACCTTGCTGGAAACGCTGCCTCCTTGCTAATGATTTTCTTCTTTCCACCCTGCTCAGCCCCTGAATACCTTGTCTTTCCTACAGCTCCTTGGGGCTCCTTTGTACTTGCCAGATGGGATGTGGCCTGATTCCTAAATTGTTAAGTAAAGCCGATAAGATCTTCAAGCCCCTTTGACTGATTATTTGCTAATTAACAGGAGTGTGTCAAACAGCTCTGAAAATATCTGGGATGATTTCTCAGTCTGCATTGCGGTCCAATCCTCAGAGTGGGCCCCAGGTCGGGGGTGTGGGAGGAGCCAGCTCAGACTCACTCCTTCCCTCCAGGGGATGCCTCTGGCCTGCCCTGGAGCGTGGCCTCCTTAGGTCATAAACGTTTACCAGCAACCTGCTGAGTGTGGTTCAGGAAAGGTCCATGATGTTTAGCAGGGGCTCTTGGGGCGGGAAGGTAGGGGCTGCCTCCAGGAGTCTGGTTGGACTCAGGAACCAAGGCCCCCAAGGGTTGGGCTGTAGGGAGGTGAGTCTGGCAGCCAGGCTGGGCTGAGGAGGAAATGGAGAAGCCAGGCTCGGTCAGCAGGGCATCCTGCCTGCCCCTGGTGGCCTCCTGGGGCACTGGTTCTCCCAGGCGGGATCCAAGGCCAGGCCGCGGGGTGAGGGTGTGGGGGCTCCATTCCCGCACGTGGCCCTCCTTACTCCCCTGCCAGCTGCCCTCGGCCTCCCGGAGCCCAGAGCTCCACAGCTGGGCCTCTTCCACCCGCCACAGGGTGCTGGGCATCCAGCCTGTCACCTGTGCTCAGTGGAAAACCTGGTGGGTGTCAAAGACGGCACCAAAACAGGTAAAATGGAATATTAATCATGTTTACAGGTAAAATGGAATATTAATCATGTTTACATTGGTCACCCGTTGAAATGATAATGTTTTGACAAATTGTGTGGAATAAAACATGGTTAGGATCCAGTGCACCTGTTTCCTGTTTCTCTTCACCCTTCTTTGTTTTCGTTTTTTTTTTTTTTTTTTTTTTCAAGATGCAGGGCTCAATCTCAGGACCCTGAGATCACACACAGCCTGAGCTGGAACCGAGTCGAGTGCAGAACCGACAGCCATCCAGGCATCCCTCTCTTCATCTAGCGTGGCTGCTGGGAGGATTCGGATACCATCTCTGGGGGGGACCCTGTGGCTGTCGGACACAGCTCTTCTGGACCAGCGGCCCAGGCGTTGGACTTCCAGGATGAGCAGGGTCCCCCAAGTCTGACTACCAGCCCTCCACTCAGCTAAATGAGCACATCCCTCTGAAGACAGGTGTTCTGACTCAGGCAGAAGGAGGCACCGCCCAAGCACCCTGAGCCCCTCCCCACCACCCGCCCGCGGATTCTCTTCCTCGCAGACCCGTCTGTGGGGGGGCTGTGGGCTCCTGGGTGGTTGGAATCGGTGCTGGGCGCAAAGGACAGGCTCAATCCCCAGACCTGGGCCAGGGAGTCTGGTCACAGACCCCTGATGCCCGCGGGCACCGGCGCTTCCAGACCCACCGCAGAGGCTCCCTGGCCGAGTTCTGGTCGAGGGTGCGGTGTGGGCACACACAGAGGTGAGTTAAAGCAGAATGGCAGCTGTCATCCAAAAGGCAGCTCTGGCACTGGGGAGGTCTATGTCCCCCGTTTCCGTTCTCGCACATCTGTGTGCATTCCCAAAGCGACCCGAAACTCTGCTGCCCTGTAACTGCTTCGTGCTGCCCCGGAGAACCCCTTCCCGCTTCATCCTGCCGATGCCAACGGCGGTCCCAGCAGCTTCCCGTCCCTCATTGGATTGCCTGTGGTACACGGAGCTCCTGCTGGAACATTCTGAAGTTATCCAAGGTCTTCAACGCAATCTTGATATTTCTGCTGGGCCCACTTGGGAGCAAATGTGCAGTTCTTCCCCGAGCCCCGCTACTGGCCCTCAGCCAGCCAAGGGCGTCTCCACCGCCCTGCCTCAGCTGGTCACACGCCCCACGCACCTCCACGTGGGGAAGGTACTGACCCAGTGCGTCTCTTCCCCGTGGGCATGGGCATGTGTTCTTTATTCAGAGTCCCAGAAGTCTGCTGTCACATGGGCCTGTACAAACATCCCATGTCCGTATAAAAGCGTCCCTCTGGGATGCCTAGCTGGCTCAGTTGCTGGAGCACGCAACTCTTGATCTTGGGGTTGTGAGTTCAAGTCCCACACTGGGTAGAGAGATGACTTATTAAATTAAAAAAAAAACAAAAAACCCTTGGGGCCACCTGGGTGGCTCAGTAGGTTAAAGTCTTGGCCTTCGGCTCAGGTCATGATCTCAGGGTCCTGGGAATGAGCCCCACATCGGGCTCTCTACTTAGCAGGGAGCCTGCTTCATCCTCTCTCCCTTTGCCTGCCTCTCCGCCTACTTGTGATCTCTGTCAAATAAATAAATAAAATCTTTAAAAAAAAAAAAAACCCTTTTCCTGTATGCTATGATTTCCCATTTTATCGTTTGCCACACACTTTCACTTATGGGTGGTTTGTTTTTTTTCTTTTGAGAGAATTTTGCTTTTTATGTCGCTCTCTGTATATATAAACACATATATATCCACATGATACATTTTGCCCTTATATTTCATGCTTTGCCCTTATGCTTAAAAAACTTCCCCATCACTAAGGTAATATAAATATTTAGATATATATTATTTAATGGTTTTCTTTTACATTGACTACTTTTATCAACCTAGATTAATTTTGGTAACATAATTAATTTGCCAAGTAGCTGGCAATGTATCCCAGAAACATTTATGGGGGGGAACAGCATTTTTTGGAAGACTTTATTTATTTATTTTTAAAGATTTTATTCATTTATTTGACAGAGAGAGACACAACAAGAGAGGGAACACAAGCAGGGGGAGCGGGAGAGAGAGAAGCAGGCTTTCTGTTGAGAAGAGAGCCCGATGTGGGGCTCAATCCCAGGACCCTCGACCTGAGCCGAAGGCAGACACCGGACTGAGCCACCCAGGAGCTTCGGATTTTATTTCCTTATTAGAGGAGGAGGGCGCGTGAGAGAGAGAGATCAGGAGTAGGGGTGCTGTAGGTGCGCATGGCAGGAGCTTGAGGCCCGACCTAATGAACGGTGGATGGATAGTGACATCACGCTCTCGGCAGGATGGGGGATGGGAGGATGTTATCTCCATAAACAAGAAAGTCTGAAACCGTAAGAGTCTCTTAACTCCAGGGAACAAACTGAGGGTTGCTGGAGGGGTGTGGGGTGGGAGGGCTGGGGTTACTGAGTGGTGGTCATGAAGGAGGTCCTGCAGTGTAACGAGCACTGGGTGTTATATGCAATTGATGAATTGCTGAACTTGACCTCTGAAACTAATAATACCTGGTATGTTAATTTATTGGATTGATACCAAATTATATTAGATTTCAAAAGAAGAGGAAGAAAATTTGTGAATGGATCCCAAGCCCAGTCAATGACGTGGGTGTGGGGGGCACTAAGGAACGTGCTCCTAGAGGATGAGGGGAGATGGGCTTCCCGTTGGGGGTCCAGCAGGGCTGGTGCACTCCAGGCTGGGTTTGAAGGCGTCCACGTGATATCCTATTGTCTCTGCTCTAGGGGTGAGAATTTCCCAGGGTGAGGGGCAGGGGGAGACCCACTCGTGTCTGATGACAAACGTGAGTGAAGATGGTGGGATCTGGAGATGTCCACGGCAGGAGGCCAGGAGCTCACTGCCCATCGGAAGAGGGGCACCCCCATGGAGGTGGTCACCGGTGTGAGCAGGTGAGCGCCTCCCCAGCTCCTCTGGGGCCTGAACCCGCCCAGTAAGTGTCCTTGGAAATTCCTACTCAGGGCATCCTGCGAACTGGCAGAATGCAGGTCAGTTATGAAAATGTGACCTTCTCCCCAAGGGCAGTCTCTACAGGTGCACGCTTCGGTGGGCTGTCTTCCCTATGTGCTTGGAAGTCTGGATGTGGGCTCCACACTGGGCAGGTTTGATGTTGCTGTGGGAGCCCCTGCAGGGACAGCCCGGGCCCTCAGCCTCCCATGCTCAGAGCTGGTGGGTCTGCCGGTGCCCTTGACCCTTCTGGACTGGGCATCCTGGCCTCATCGGCCGGACCAGGGCCTGCCAGTGGCTGGGTTGGGGGGACTTCCTGCTTTCAACTCAGCTCAGTGCTGGGCAGGAGCAGCCAGCCCTGGCATTGCTGAGCCCGGGGGCCACCTGCTGGGGCTCCTCCTTGGAGAGAGGCTCTAACACGGGGTGAGGGTGCGGCGGTTCTACAGCAAATTATTATTATTGTGATTACTATTTGCAGGTTCTGGGAGTCGGAACTGGCCCGAGGCTATTTGGGGACGAGGTGTCTGCCATGTCTCTTGGCTCGGCTCGGAGCTGCCCCGTGAGTCACAGTTCAGTATACTACAGCGAAGCCCTCCCTGATTCCACTGAGCTCTGTCGAGGTTCGGAAGTTTCATGAGCGTCGTGTCTTGGCAGGCAACTGCCGTTGCAATTAAAAATAGATTACTGCAAAAAATAAGTGACTGGATTGAGTCTAGGAATAACCAAGAGAACGTCACGATCTTGCTGTAAAACATGTGACAGCTGGCTGGGATTCTGAATACGGATGGCGGGCAGCCTCCCCGGCAGCTCGGTGTGGCCCTGTGCACAGAGGCCACGGCGACGACCCAAGGTAGCAAGCGTCTGTGTGCTGACGGAGCTTTTCAGTATCTCGACTGTGGTGACAGATGCGTGGACTGACATACAGAACAAACTGTCAAGAACCACACACACACAGACACGTACATACACATGCACGTACACACATGCAAACACACATCACCACACATGCGCACAGAAACACACCTGTAGACACGTCCACACTCTACCACCAGGCATCTGTGTGGCACTGTTTCTGAGGTGCTTCTGAGGTGTCTCTGGGGTGCCCCCGGGGCATGTCTGTGTCTCTGAGATGTCTCTGGGGTATCTCTGGGTCTCTGGGGTGTCTTTGAGGTGGGTGTCTCTGTGAATGTCTCCGTGAGTGACTCTGCTCCTTGCCTGTTCTGCCCCGGCTCTCTGCAGCTGGCCTGAGGTCACGGCCAGGGTGGGCGTGCCAGGTCAGCCCTGCTTTGGGAAGGATACCGCCTGGATGACAGTGGAGGACGGCGGGAAGTTGTGGGCTTTCTGTCCTCCCTTGTTCACTTGGACATGTGCCGACTGCTTGGTGGGGACAGAGGGAAGGGTGGTGCATGGGAGCTGCCGCCAAGCCGGCCACCCTGTCCCCGGGACCCTGAGCCTCCAGCCTACTCTCTGCCCAGACCATCGTCCCCCAGTTTGCTCAGCTCCGGGAAGATGTAAGCGGAGCGGAAGCTCGTACTCACTCAGATGTGGTTTCTAGACTATTCTGACCTTTTGTAGCCCACGAATGTACTTTCCTGGGTGAAAGTAAAAGCCTGGCCTGTGAACTGATCTCTGGGGGTGGGAGGAAAGGGACAGAGCCCCATGACTCCCAGCTGGCCTACTGTGCAAGATCACCAAGGCCAGTGCTGGCCCATGAGACGTGGGACGTCTGCTGGGACCTTTTTCCCTGTAGCTGAGCACCTGGGGACATCCCTGCTGAGGACACTTGTGATGATGTTGGGCCCAAGGTCTCACTGCAGCTCACTCGGGGCCCTGCACTGGCCCTGCTCCCTGCACCAGCCCTGCACTGGCCCTGCACCGTCTTACGTGCCCATGGCCTTGTCTGGGTTCCCGGGAGGGACGGTGAGGCCTGGTGCCCGGTGACTCAAGGGCTCGTAGGGATGGGACACAGGGCGCCTCCCCTGTGACCATGACAGAGCTTCCTGAAGGTACTACCGCATTTTCCAGGAGGGGCAGGGAGTGCTTCCGGGTGTGGTCTGCAAGGGCTCAGGATCGGTGACCACAGAGGACAGTGGGAGTGTCTGTGCCCACCTGCAGGGCTGACGACCCGCTGTCTGCTGGAGCGCCGGCCATCCACTCTGAGCTGCTGGGGAGACTTCTCTGTGAAGAGGGGCTGGGCCCGCTGCTCTGGCTAGCAGGAACCCCTCTGTGAGCACCCGAGAAGGGCCCGTGGCCCACGTATCACCGTGGATAACTCTTGAGAAAAACAGTGCTCACACCTCCCCTCCCGGCAGACTCATGGGGCTTAGCACCAGCTCACAGGCCACAGGGGAGCCCCAGCGCAGGCTGTCACCTGGAATCAGGTGCCGACTTTGCGCTGATAAGTGATGGCACCTAGTGTTTCAGATGTGTACTGATAAGCTGCCCCCCATATTCAGTGCAGCTCTGGTTTTTAGCTGGTGCACAAAACAAAATAAATAAATAAATAAAGCTTTAGGACACCTGGGGGGCTCAGTCAGTGAAGCGTCTGCTTTCCATTCAGGTCAGGATCTTGGGGTCCTGGGATCGAGCCCTCCATCCGGCTCCCTGCTCAGTGGAGAGCCTGCCTGTCCATCTCCTTCTGCCCCTCCCCTGCTCGTACTCTCACACTCTTTCTCTCAAATAAGCAAATAAATAAATATATTTATTTTTTACTTATAAAAATGTGGCAGAGCATCCAGAATATACAAGGAAGTCCTCCAACTCAGTCATAAAAACCACCACTTTAAAAGTGGGCAAAAGCCTGGCGTTAGCATTTCTCCAAAGAGGATGTGCATGTAGTCCATAAGCTCACAGAAGGTTGCCCAACCCCAGTCATCAGGGAAACGAAAATCAAAACTTCAGCAAGCTACCACTGTACACTTCTTTTTTTTTTTTTTTTAAAGAT
The DNA here is from genome assembly GCF_964662115.1 of Mustela nivalis. Classification (NCBI taxonomy): domain Eukaryota; kingdom Metazoa; phylum Chordata; class Mammalia; order Carnivora; family Mustelidae; genus Mustela; species Mustela nivalis. The sequence goes on from NC_139031.1 coordinate 90,724,143, forward strand.
TTTTATTTATTTATTTGAGAGAGAGAACAAGCTGGGAGAGTGGCAGAGGGAGAGGGAGAAGCAGGCTCCCCGCTGAGCAGGGGACTCCTTCCGCGGACAGGAAGCAGCGAGGAGGCTAGCATCTGGGCTCAGGATTCTGATGGGAAGAGCTGGGATTCGAGTCCCGGCCGTGGAGCTCGGGGGTGCCGTGGAGCTCGGGGGTGGCTGCGTCTGGTCCTTGCCTCACCTCCCAGACTTTGCCTTCAATTAAGCTTTGGGCCCAGAAGTGCCCCACCCCTTCTGATTAAAGCCACTCACTCCCAGGGCCAGCACAGACTCCGGGGAGCCCACGTGGGCTCCTATGCTGGGGGCCGGAAGGGACTCAGGAGCCGAGCTGGACTCAGAGGCAGCAAACATTCAGGACCACAGTTCCCTGTGCAAAGCCCGGACCTCTGTTGGTGTGGGGCCTGCAAGCCTGAATCTGCCCCACCCAGCAGACCAAGGGCCCCAGCAAGTCACAGAGCCCGCGTCCCCCACCGTCGCAGCGCAGGATAAAGCTGACACCAATCCGGCCGCTAGAGGGCAAGGTGTAGTTTGCAAAGCGCTTCACAAACAAGTACAAGGACGTATGGAATGACGTATAATGCGTGGCAATAGGCTGATGGGAGGTCAGGGTTGAATAAGGAGGTTCTAGCTCCTTCCTCGTCCTGGCCCCTTGATCAACCCCTCTGACCGGATCTCAGGATCCTGCAGCCCCAGGAACCTACCCGGCAGTCACCACCGTTCTCTCGGGATGCTGGAGAATCCGTGTCTGGCTCTGGGCCTTCAGCATGCACTGTCCCCCAGCAGGGCAGGACCCCCAAATGTTGCCAGGTGGTGCGTGAGGCACCTCCCTCTGGGCTCCACGAAGCCCTGCCCTCAGCGGGGCAGCCAGGAGGTCATGGAGAATCTGGAAAGGAAGCAGGCCGGGCTGACCACTTCTGGCGAGCCACCTACTGGAAAGGGAATTTACAACCGGCCAGAGCACCTGCTGTCTAGAGCCACTTAGCATCTCCGACCCCAGCGGACCTCAGCACCCTTCACAGCTGGCTTGCTCTTCAAGAGAAAAGCTGGCTTGTCTCGAAGCCACCAGCACCGGGGACAGATGCTGGAGAGGGTTACGTGGGGGCGTCCAGGGGCCTCCAGGCTGGGCTCTACAAGGAGGTGACTCCCCAAACCCCCCAGAGAGGGGAGTCAGCAGTGACCAGGGGAAGTCTCGGGAGCTGTGAGCCATTCAATGACACACTTGACGGCCATGATGGACAGTCGTCAAACTCCCTCCACATCAACAGGGCACAATGAGGCAAGGATGGCACCCAAATTTGGTGTGTCCCAGTAGGGAGGGAGCAGCTTTGAAAGCCAAGGGGCCATCTATAGAGTGACAAGAGTCAGTGGAGGTGGCAGAATGGGGCAGAGAGCAGGGCTGGGGCATTGCAGGGTCAGAGGGTCTGGAGAGGAAGGGAGGCTGCTGGTCAGACGGAGTGGAGCTGTGTCCACTATGGCCTTTCTTTGACTTCTGAGATGCCCCAGACACAAGGTCCTGTCCTAGACTGTGGGAGGTCCTGGCTTAGAAGTCCCCGATGTAGGGTTCCTGGGGTCTGGGATGCCCACCCCTAGCAGGGACACAGCCAACAGCTGGGACAGTGTCTGTCCCAGTGTGTGCTCAGTGATAGTCCTGCCTACGGGGGTGGCCTTGGGACCCACAAGCTTCCCCAATAGTCAGTTGGCCCAGTGGCCATTCCCCCCCACAAGGCAAGGAGCACCCTTGGCGATTCAAGGAGACTTAGGGGAGGGGGATTGGTGGGGGGAGGAGACCTCAGCTGTGGGACGTAAAGGGCACGGTTTCCACTCTGACCGTGGACTCCACCACCAGCGGGTTCACAGGTTAGGGCCCAGGGGAAATGCAGTCTTGCTGCCCCACCAGATTGGGCTCCCAGGCCTTCTCCTCCAGTTCAGGACCCCTCAGGGGTCATCAGAGGACGTGGGGGTGACATTTGCCAGGTTGCTGGCCGCTATGCGGACGTCCACCCAAAGACACAAGTCTCACAGACACAGATAACCCTTTATTGCAGGGCGCATGGGTGTCGGGCGTGGGGCTGGCCTGGAGGGCTGCCTGGGTGCGGCAGGCCAGGTCAGCCACTCGGCCAGAGGAGCGTGAAGGCACCACGGCTGCAGCGGAAGTCCGGCTCTGGCTGCTCGGGCTTGGGCTCCACCGAGACGAGGCGACGGGCCCCGCGCTGGCTCAGAGGGATGCAGTCGGAGACGCGGACCTCTAGGGCCCTTCCCTTTCTGAAGCGGGGGCGGGTGGGCAGGGAGGGAGACCGGTCAGCGGGCAGGGCGGATGGTCTGGGGCACCGAGAGCCAGAGCAGGAGGGCAGTTAGGAGCCGGGTGGGGGGGCGACCAGGGGTGGGACGGGGTGTCAGGGGCGGGACAGAGGACGGCCAGGGGGCAGGGCAGGGGCGGGGCCAGTGCCGCAGGGCGCAGGTCCCGGGCCGCGCCCGACTCACCCCTGGCAGTGCGCGGCCAGCACGCCCACCAGCTCCCCCACGCGGTTGTCCAGCGGCGGCCGGCAGCGGTGCAGACACACCACTAGGTCGTCCTGGCCGCGCGCGTGCAGCACCACCAGCTGATCCCGGCCGCTGGTCACACTCAGCCCGGTCACCTGCGCGGCGCGCCCGGGGCTGGGGTCAGGGGAGCGGCAGTCCCTCCTCCTCGCCCACAGCAGGCTCCTGGAGCCTGCCGCCCGCCCCGTCCAGGCCCCCTTCCTCCCTCTCCAGCTCCACCCACAAACGGGCCGGCCGAGGCCCTGCTTCGGAGAACGAGCTCCGGATGGAGTGTTCGCAGTCCGTGCCTCTAATCCGGCACCACTGCCCTCCGGGGGCTCCCGAGTTCCCGTAGATGTGCAAGTGCTGCCGGGGCGCTGAGCCTTCTGCTTCCATTCCAACACGTCTAGAGGGCACACAGGCGTGGCCGGCGCCCCAGACAGGCCCCCACTCGGTTCCGGGGACCCCAGGGAGAGACCGCTGCTCACAGCAACGGGTCCCGCGGTCGGGCGGGAGCCCCACCACCACCACGCCGCCATGGATGTGGGTAAGAGGGGCCAGTGGCTCAGCACCCTGTCTGCCCTGAGCAGCAGAAAGGCCCGGCATCCTGAGCTGATGCTGGGTTCTAGGAAGCTGGGGCATTCTCAGGTAGGTGCCAGTGGAGACGCCCCCCCCCCCCGGGCTCACCGCTTCCAGGGGCATGGCCCGCATCACCCGGTACTGGCGGCCCGGGTCCAGCTTGTAGACGTGACGGTCAGTGAGCAGAAGCGCCCGGTCCCGGCTCTTGTTGAAGCGGTTCACCTGCGGGACAGGCATGTTCAGGCTCACCTGGCCAGCCTCCTCTCCCTGGACCCCTTTTCTCACGGACTGGGTTGGATCTGACCACTTCTGAAACCTCTGCCCTGGGCCTGGGCTGGGGCTATCACTCCCTGCCCAGCCGCAGGCCTCACCTTCCGGACATGACTGGAGAACAGTACAGCCCCAAAGCTGTCCTTCTCACGGAGTGCCTTCAGTCGCTCCACGAATAGGCCCGAGGCTGTGGGGTTGTCCGTGGCCTGAGGACAGATGGGAGCTGCTTGGCCACGCTGGACCAACAGCAAGTCTGATAAATGGGCACTGCTGTCCCTCACCTTGCGAGCCGAATCGAGTCAGGCCTTGTGCCAGCCTCCCTGGCTCATCTGAGGGCCCTGTGCCCACATCCCTGCAGCTCTAGCTTCTGGTCATGCCTGAGCCCGCCATAGCTGCCCACCAAAGCAGAAGCTGAGAAGGCAGCGTCCTGGGGTCCAGGGAAGCCCTTCAGCCCCTGAGCCTTCATTCCCCGTAGAATGGAGCCAGGGGCACGGCTCACTGTGCCTGTGTGAGGGCCAGGGGAACTAGGGCATGGGTGCAGGTTGTGGAGGGGGTTGGGGGGCACCTTTACCTGACACACATGGAGAAGAGGGAGGGGCAGAGAGAAGGTACTCAGAGGCCAGGGGCAGAGGGGCATGGCCCACAGACTGGATAGCCAGGCAGGCCCAGGGAGAGGACGTCTGGGATGGACACCGGTAAGGTCCCAGCCCTGAGCCCCTCCTTGGTGCCCAGACTTCATGGCCCCAATACTCACAGAGGACAAGTAGTCCCTGACCCAGGCCCGACGGCAGCCCCAGTCCTGCCGTAGCTCCTGTAGGACTGTCATGGCCGCCACCTTGGCCTTGATCTGGGCCATGTCTGAAGGTGGGATGTTCTTCACCAGCTGCCGGGCCCGCCACCTAGAGGGAACCGGGTGGTCAGATAGACCTCGTGCAGCCCTAGCTTCCCCACCCCTGTCCTGCTTCCCTCACATCCATGCCCTTCTCTTGCTTCCGCTCCCCCAGGGGAGAAGGCCAAGCCTCTCTGCCTGGCCCTCCTGTCGGGTGTCCCCTTCCCCGGCTGGGTAGGAGGTGGCCCCGCCCACTCTGTGCCGCTCCTCCTGGAGAACTACTGGCCTTCAAAGTGCTGCTTAGACGCACTGTTCCCCCAGGGCCTGGTCCCAGCCAGCCACCCTCCCCTGCGGGCCTCCAGCAAGGAGCTGGCAGGGCTCTGCCCTGACTGTGGGGTGTGGGGACCCAGTTACTAGGCACTGCCTCCTGTTTTCCTGCTTATGAATGGGGCTTGTGGGGTGCAGGCGGCTGCGTGCAGGTAGCCGGTGGAATGGGGAGAAGCGGAGGGGCAGTGGCTGGGGCCCGCACCTGCAGAACAGCGCCTGGCAGGTGTCCTGGAACAGCTGCAGCACCGCGGGGGGCGGCGGCCAGATGAGGTCCCGGCCGTAGAGCGGGGGCTGCCTCGCCGCCTGGAACCGCCGCTGCAGCTCTGCCAGATGAGCGCGCACCTTGTGCCTCCGGAACCAGCGCATGATGGTGTAGACCGCCCGCAGTCGCCGACAACGCTGCCTGGCCAGCGTGCCACGCCAGGCCTGGGGGCCAGCCGGGCTTTCCGTCAGTCTCGGCCAGGCCCCGCCTCCCCGCCTGTTTTCCTCCCTCCCCACCCCTGCGGACCGCCCACCTCCCCCACCCTGTGGGGGGCGCGTGGCCAGGCTGATCTGCCCATGACTCCTGGGAGCCACCTCCACCTGGCTGCAGGGTGGCTTCCCAGGTGGGCACAGAGCCCTGCTGCAGTCTCTGCCTAACTCCTGGGAGAGCGGCTCTCCCCATTCCATGTCCTTCTGCCTGGCACCCGCAGACGGGGGCAATTCCCCCTCACCCGGGACAGCTGCCAACTGTCCACCTGGAATCCACGCTGGCCCAGGTCTGACCTGCAACTCGTAGAGGCCCCAGACATAGAGGGGTACCCCAAGAATACAACCATTAAAACCCAGACTGGAAACCCTAGGCAGGGAGCCCAGGGGACCCACAGATGAAAACAGATGTAAGGAACCTGACTCAGACCGGGGACAGGATGGCAGTGCGGTCGGTCCTAGAAATGGTGGGGCTGCGAAGACCCAGTGTGAGTGTCCCAAGTCCCACTTCTGTGACCATGGCATGGTGTTGTGTCACAGCTAAATGCGGGGTCACCACGGGTAATAGTGGGACACTGCGGAAATTTGAATATGGACTGCGTATTGTTCAGATATGTAGACTGTCTAGTCGGTGTTAGGGTTCTCGTCTGCTGACCTCAGCATGGTCAGAAAAGGGAACGTAGTTGTCCTTGAGACGTGTGCTGAAATACGGAGTGGCCTCATTACTGGTATGGTTCAGGAGATCATATAAACATACCTATACATGGGTGTGGGGACAGACACATGGACACACAGACCTGGGGTGGGGGAGTGCACCACGGCAGCAACCCGGGTGGATGGTAAGTCATCACAGGCATCTCTGACTTTTCAGTCGGTTTGAAACATTGAAAATAAAAAGAGATGGAGGAGTTCCTGTCCTTTGGAAATACTTACTAAAATGTCTCTAAACACAATGATTTGACAGGGCGCCTGTGGGGTTCGGTCGGTCAAGTGTCCGACTCTTGATTTCGGCTTAGGTCACGATCTCAGGGTCCTGAGAGCGAGCCCCTGAGTCCGTGTTCAGCGGAGAATCCGCTTGGTGTTTTCTCTCCTTCTCCTCAGCCCAGCCCCAGCTCACATGCTCGAGGCCTCTAAGATGAATAAATAAGTCTTTAAAGACATGTTTTGCTGAAAAATAACTGGGATGGGCTGCAGGTGTCTGACTCAAACCACACACTGGTCAGGGCAGCACAGCTGATGCTGGGAGTAAGAGGGGGAAGTCGGTGCTCTGTTCTGAGTGCTTTTCTCTAGGTCTGAGATCTTTCTGAGACAAGAAAAGAAAAGAAGGGAAGAGAAAAGGAAGGGGCGCCTGGGGAGCTCAGGTGGTGTCGGCTCAGGTTCTGATCTTAGGGCTGTGGGATCAAGCCTGGCATTGGGCTCCTTGCTCAGTGGGGAGCCTGTTTCTCCCTCTCCCTCTGTCACTCCCCCTGCTTACCCACACACACTCCCTGTCTCAAACAAATAAATACAATCTTAAAAAAAAAAAAAAATAGGCTCAGTTGGTTAAGCATCTGCCTTCAGTTCAGGTCATGGTCTCAGGGTCCTGGGATCGAGCCCTGCATTAGGCTCTCTGCTCAGCAGGCAGTCTGCTTCTCTCTCCCTCTCCCTCTGCTCTTTCTCAAGTAAACAAAATCTTAAAAAAGAAAAAGGAAGAAAGGGAGCAAGAAAGAAAAGTAAAGGAGGGAAGCCACATTGCTGAAAATCGTATTTTGAACACCTGGATCCATGAAGCTGAAGCTGGTGACCACAGGACTGAGGTTAAACTAACCACATCCACACTTTTTGCTTAAGTCAATTTCAGTCCTGGTCAATCTCCTGGTAGAGGGGGTTCCTGTGGGCCCCGCCAGTGTGTGCACAACTTCCCCACTCCAGGTGGCGCACATCCATTCCTCCCATCCCCCCACCCAGTGCACACCCCTCTCTCTCCCTCCCCTCCAGGTATATAGATAGCTCTCCCTCCCTCTCCCTCTCCCTCTACACCCCTCCATCCTCCATTGTAAGTAGGCATCCAGCCAGGCCCCACCTTCTGCAGCAGCAGCACGATGATGGGGATAAGGCGAGCACGGCTCTGCTCCAGTGTGACCAAAGTCTGAGGTGAGCGGATGAAGAGCTTGGTGTGGCCAAAGGCCACGTCCCCTTGCAGCCCATGCTGCTCCAGGAGGGCACTCACAGCTGCCTTGTCAGAGCCCAGCAGGTGATTGGGCCACGTGTACTCACAGGTCATCTTGTACCTGTCACCACAGGACAGGGCAGTGGGCACCGAGCTCTGGGGAGAGGTGGGGAGCTGCCCCAATCGGATCCCATCCCACACACCAAGCTCATGCCACCCCCACGTGCCACTCACCCTAGCACCTGCCCACCCCATCCCATGTCACACAGGGGTCCTTGCTGTCTGTGTCGTGTGCGTCTGCAGCTGAGAAGCACTGGCTGGGTTTGGGACCCTCTGGCCTCCTCGTCTCACTCCTCATGGGACTCTGGCCCATGAGAGACACACACGGGCAGGGAGATGCAGCTCCGGGGTAGCAGGGAGTCCTACCTGAGCAGGAATCGGGGGTAGGGCTGGCGGGAAGCGAAGCCCGCCCTCCGGACCCGCACATTCTCCAGCAGCCCCAGGTACGCAACCTGATGGCGACAGTGGTCCTCGTCCAGCCTGGAAGCCACCTTGTCCTCATTGGGCTTGATGCAGCGGACATAGAAAGGCTCCTGCCACAACAGAGGACACTCAGAGCCACCAGCATCAGCTTCCATGGCCACAGGGCAGGTGTGCAGCTGTCCCCCCTGCCTGCCGGCTGCCCAGGGAAAAGGCTCTTGCAGGGGGAGGGGGGCGGAGGGGCCGGGTCAGGACGTGGTAGGGCAGCCCGGAGCCGTGTGGACCTGCAGGGGCCAGGCTGTGTCTCCGGATGTTCTGTGGTTAAGCAGGCTCTGGTGTCCCCCTGCTGACCCCTCTGCCTTCCGGCCTGTGAGCCCCACCCAAGAGGCAGGGAGGAGCTGGGCAGGCTGGTTCAAACCTCACAGTTACTCCAGCTTCAGCCTGACCCAGGACATCTGAATTGCAAGGTGCTGGGTTCCCCCTGGCTGGACTGGGGGTGGGGGAGCAGCCAACAGGAAGTGACCACCTTCCCCGTGATGTGCAGGGTGGTGGGCGCCCAGGACGCTGGCCAGGCACAGCCGAGAGGCCCCGCGCAGATGGGGGTGGGGGACGGTACCTTGGAGGCCAGGTTTTCCACCAGAGCCACCATGGAGTTCTTGAAGAGCGTGCCCGCAGTCAGGGGGCGCTTGGTCACCTCTGTGATGTCCTGCTGCCCATCCGGCCACATAGCCCTCAGGGTGGGGTCCGAGCTGTGGACACAGGTCACATCGCCAGGCGCCCTCTGGAGGGCGGCCCTCGCCCCAGCTCTGCCACTGGTGAGCCTTGTGGCCTCAGCATCAAACCTCAGGCTGTCAGCCCACCAGGCAGGTGTCAGACCCAAGTGTGCGAAGGCCTTTCCAGCCTCGGGCCCCCACGCACCTGTTGTACATCAGCCGCTTGAAGTCTTGGAAGAGGTGGTCTCTGTTCTTGTCGATGAAGCCCTCCACTGAGTACCTGGGGGGCTGGGGTTGGTGAGGGGCGGGGGCCTCTGATGGTCCCCAGGATGTCCCTCCCCCACCCCTGTTCTCCTGGGTCAGCCTCCCTCCCTCCCCTCCCACACCAGCGTTCTCAGCATGTTCGACTCCTGCCCTCAGAGCTGCCTCTCTGGGAGCAGGAGTTGGTGCTTGTGCCCACTGCACTGGACCCTGGCTCTCACACATTCGTGCTATGTGACCTGGGACCAGGGACTTAACCTGTCTGTGCCCCAGTATACACCACAGGCCCAGATCAGTGCCTACTGAGTTTCGGGAACTCCTGCGGCAGGGGACTGCTTCGATTGTGTGGCACTGAGAACCTTGGGGTCCTTGTCTTGCCCTTTGATGACAAAAGGCGAGAAAGCTCGGTGCCAAAATCTTGCCATACCTGCAGCTCCTGTGCAGACTCAGGACACGGGGTCTGACCTCTGGGTGCACTGTCCTCTCTATTTGTCCTTGTGAAGGACACATGAGTCACGTGTGTATGCTGTGAGTCACCTCAAGTCCCATTCGGGAGGAGGGGAGCACAGGAAAATTAACAGTAATGTCACAGAGATTTCTGGAGGACTCCTGAGGATGTGCCCCAAGCATGGGCAGCTCCTGGCTGGGGGGCTTGCTGGGAATGCAGTCCGTGGTCTGCCTGTTCCCTACCTCCCAGCTAACCCGCGCTGCCGTAACAGTGTGCCCCTCACCGAGGCACTCCCCAAAGTGGAGCCTAGATATGGGCATTGTTTTAAAGCTTCCAGAAGCTTCTATGGTGCACCCAGAGGCCAGAGCTCTGATCTTAAAAGCTCCATTTCACACTTCCCACTTGTGAATCTGGTGTCAGGCACATCTTCAGCTGCTAAAAAGTGGGTAGGGCCTTACGTGACGTCCCCCGCATAGTGCTTGATCCGGAAGTCTCGGCCAAACTCCATGGTCTTGTCTGTGGGGCAGAGCTGGGGGATGGGGGGCAGGCCAGGGTCAAGGCACAGGGCGGGGGTCTGTGCAGCGGACAGTGCTGGAGAGGAGGCTGGGCCCCACCAAGGTGGGCAGCACTGTGCCTGGGCCGGGGCGGGGTGCGGGGACCAGCGCGGGGACCAGGCTGCGGGCAAGGGCCGGGGCAGGGGAGCACCTGGCGGCTGGTGTAGTGGGGGTGGTGGCGGTGGTGCGTGTCCAGGCTCTGCAGGAAGATGCGGTCGGTGATAGTGCCCGCGGCGCTGCAGGCCTCATCCAGCACGGCCAGCACGCCCCGGTGGGGCCGCTCCACCAGCTCCACGATGGTGGCATTGTTGAAGTAGTCTACCTGTGCGGGGGGCACATGGCGGCTCCCAGTCTGCCCGCGCATCGCCCCACAGCCCTGGCGCCCCCGCCCGCAAGGCCCCACTGGTGCTCACGGTCTGCCAGGTGATGCCCTCGCGCTGGTACTCCTCCTGCTCCTGCTTTAGGATGAGCCGGATGAAGAGCTGCTGCAGCTTCTCATTGCAGTAGTTGATGCACAGCTGCTCGAAGCTGCGGGCAGCGCCGGGCACAGTCATGTCCTGCCCGCAGGGCCAGGTGCCGGGGCAGGCCCCTCCCTGAGAGCCCCACCATGGAGGTGGTCCTCCCGCTGTGGCCCCAGCTATGACACGCATGCTCCACAGTGGATTTGGTGGTCATGGCCAGGGTACGTGAGTCCCCGGTTTGCCTTCGAGGGCACCGCTGGACAGGGGGCACAGCTGGAGCAGGCGTGGGGCCTGAGCCCGGGGCTGGGGACAGGCTGGGACAGCCGCTGGAGGTCCTGCTCCCCAGCCCAGCAGAGCTCTGTGGGACCAAGGTGGCCCTAGGGTTTGGGGTCAGAGCCAGACATGTGGTGGCCAGGCTCCCCACCTGTTGACAGGGAACACCTCAAAACCGTAGATATCCAGCACACCGATGACCGTGTCCTTGCCATCTCGCCGGGGGTCCCGGTCCCGGGTTTCCATGACACTGTTGATCCGGCTCACCACCCATTCAAACAGCCGCTGGTACACTGCCTGGGGGGAGGCCAGGAGCCAGCTCCTTTGGGCTGTCTGAGTCCTTGCCTACTCCAGGAAGGCCCCCTGAGTGTCCCCGTCTCGCTCCCCACAGCTTGCCCCCAAGAAGACCTTGGCACAGGCGTCCCGGGCGTAGCTGGCCTCAGCAGCAGTGTGGCCCTTCTCAATGAGCTCCCTGCCTCCAGAGGCCACCGTGCGAGAGAGCAGGCAGCGCAGCACCAACTCCGGGGGCGTGGCTGTCAGCTCAGCCACGTGGTCTACCAGCTGCTCCTCAGCCACCTCCAGGTGCCCCTGCTCCAGCCCGGCCTCCTCCGTCTCTACGAACTCGATGTTCCCCTGGGGATGGGGAGCCAGGACAGTCAGGCTCCAGGTCCCAGCAGAGCTTGCCTGCACACCTCTCCTGGGGGAGAAGGAAGGAATGGCAGGGCTGGGGGTGTGGCGGGGCCTGGCTTCTGCCCTGGTCGTGGGAACGGCCCTGGGAGCATAGCAGAGTCTTCTCCAAGGCTTCCTGCCCAGAACATCAGGTCCGTGGTCCCACGGCTGCCGCCTGCAGCCGAAAGACAGTCCCGGCTCTCAGGCCACCTGGCAGCGAAGGGAGGCTCAGCGGCGGTGGAACCATCCAGCTGCCCACACCGCCCTCGGGAGAGGCGGGACACATCTGCACAGCAGCACTACAGAGCTCTCAGCTCTGGACCGGGCCTCCGGGAGCCCCGCCACGCCACGTATTCAGCCTCCCCAGGGGTGGGATGGGCCAGCCACACGACTGGGCCCATGGAGCTCAGTCTCCTTCTCCAGGGGCCATGGCCCTGCAGCCCCGGCCAGGCTCACCAGGTGCAGTACGGCCGCCAGGATCCGGTGCACAGATCGCACTTCCTCAGCACTGAAGCCGATCACCCGCATGGCCTCCATCACGGCCAGGTAGTGGCTCCTCTCATCGCTCTCCAAGGCCTGCAAGACAAGGGGCTCAGCACTCGAGGGCCACGCTGGGATTCCCGAGTCCTCCCAGGGAGTGCCTGTTAAATCGGGGCCCAGCAGTCCGGCTGAGCACCTGCGGAGCCCTGCCCCCACTCACCTTGAGCCCTGCGCCCTGCCGGGTGAAGTTGTACACCGCGGGGTTCCTCTGCAGGTGCAGGTTCTGCAGCTCTGTGTCCTCACAGCCCCGAAGCACCTGGGAGTCCACACACCCCTGCCTCAGGCCCTCAGAACTGCAACCACCCCGCCCAAATGAACTGGAGGACCCACCTACAGACCGACAGAGAGGAGCTCAGTGCTGGTGAGGATCCGCCCAAGTCCCAGCAGACTGCATCTCACCCAGCATAGACACCACCCTGCTGGTGTCCCGGGACAGTCCCCTCCAGTGAGGGCGGGGCACTGGCGGTGTCACAGCAGGGAGGAGCAGGGAGGGGAAAGGGACTGAGGGCAGGGCGATCGATCGGAAGGGCTTCCCAGGCAGCCTCACACAGCTGCTTTGGCTCACCTGGTAGAAGGCGTGGAAGTTCCGTTCGCCCACGTGCTGCTTAAGGACTCTAGACTGTGGAGGGAGGAGGGGCAGCTGGGACCTTGCCTGGGTTGCAACCCCACCCAGGGGAGCCACCCAGCCCCTGGCGCAGTGCTGGCAGAGGGGCTCAGGCAGGCCTGGCACGGAGGAACCCCACCTACAAGCCTGGGACCCCCGCCCCACCACTGGGGATCCAGGCCTGGAAGGGCCAGCGCGTGAGGCCTGTGGCTGCAGGGCCCACCTTCTCCAGCAGGTAGCTGTGGATGTGCCCCCCGATGGGGTCCCCTTTAAAATCGAAGTTGATGTCCATGTACTTGCCAAAGCGGCTGGAGTTGTGGTTGCGGTTGGTGCGCGCGTTGCCAAAGGCCTCCAGCACACACGTGGACTTGAGCAGCACGTCCTTGACCCTGTGCGGGGCAGAGGGGCCGGGCGGTAGGGCACAGGCCTCCTCCGGGGACTGTCCCTGCCTAGCATCCTGCCCCAGGCCTCCCACGGCACAGGCTGGGGACTGGCTGGGAAGGCCACCTGCCTGGGCTGTGCAGGGGTGTGGCAAGACCCGTGGCTCCGCTCCTGGGTGTGCTGCCGCCTGCAGGGAGCAGCTGGAGCTGCACACTCTGTCCTCCGCCTCCTCCGCAGGGTGGGCAGCCACCAGCCTCGCATGCCCCCCCAACCCCACCTCACCCCTCCCGACAGGAAGAGCCAGGGCGCTCACACAGGAAGCTGTGCCCACGGGGGCTCCACTGGTAACAGCTGGCAAGCAACTGGTGAGGAGGCGGACAGGAGGGCCCCGATCTGGGTCCAGGCCCTTCCTGACCATCCTGCCGGCTTCTCCCCTCTGTGGGATCTCCCAGAAGGGTCACAGTCCCCAACTGTTGGCCCTGTGCACCTTGCCTCTTCCCTGTTCCTTGTGGCGGCACCCACCCTCACCCGTGGCACCTGGCCCTGCCTCTGCTTGGTGGACGGGTTCTGGGCGGGTCACCAGCAGAGGAGCCCTGTGAACTTGGCCGGAGGCATGCTGACTTAGATCTCTCTCCTCTCCAGGCCTGAGGCCCAGGGCCGGCCCTGTGCCAGCCCTGCCCGCTCTCACCTGTCCACCTCGGCCCTTTGGCTGGGGTTGGTCACGGCCGCAATGTACTGCATGATGTGCTTGCTGGCCTCTGTCTTCCCTGCCCCGCTCTCCCCTGCCGGACAGATGGGTGGATGGATGGTCAGACAGAAAGGGTGGCCCATGCTCCACTTGACCAACCCCCTGGGCACCCCCTCCTGGGTGGGGTCGTGCAAGGCAGCGGGGCCTAGGCCCATACCTGAGATAACAATGCAGGTGTCCCTGGAGCGGCGCTTCATCGCCCTATAGGCGGCGTTGGCCACGGCGTAGAGGTGCGGCGGCCGCTCATAGAGCTCGCGGCCTTGGTACTTGGCGATGGCCTCAGGCCCGTACAGGGGCAGCTCCTGGTAGGGGTTCACTGACACCAGCACCTCGCCGATGTAGGTGTAGATGCGGCCCTTCTCGAACCTGGCACAGGCGGGCCGAGCCTCAGCGCTCAGGGATCTGGGGGCACACCCCAGGTGCTGGGGCGCTGGGCCCCTGTTGGGAGTCTAGGGGGGCCCTGGCCCAGCACAGGGCTGAGAGTGGGAAGGAGTGTGGGTTGACCTGACACTTCCCAGTGCCATCTTGCCGGAATCCCACCCCCAATACAGGGTAGTGCTGGGGCCCACGCTGCTCCCTGGGCGCTGCTCCCTGGGTGGTGGTCAGGCCCCACCTGGGTCGGGGGGAGACCTGTTGGAGCAGGAATCTCCAGCACCTGATTTTTTTTTTTTAAAGATTTTATTTATTTGACAGACAGAGATCACAAGTAGACGGAGAGGCAGGCAGAGAGAGAGAGAGAGAGAAGCAGGCTCCTTGCTGAGCAGAGAGGCTGATGCGGGACTCGATCCCAGGACCCTGAGATCATGACCGGAGATCATGACCTGAGCTGAAGGCAGCAGCTTAACCCACTGAGCCACCCAGGGGCCCCACCAGCACCTGATTTTTGAAGGGACAGGTAGAGCCGAAGGCTGGAGGTGGAGGAGAGAAAGGGCTGGGGGCCAAGGGAGGGGCCTCCAGCTATTTCCTGTCTTGGGGCCTGGGTGGGGACCCAGAGGCAGCAGGGAACCCCGCCCGGCCCCACCCAGGTGGCTGGGACCAGGCGGGGCACAGGGAGGGGGCCTGGGGATGCAGGGGCTGTGCTCCCCCAGCACATCCTCCTACTTCTCCACCCTTCCTTTCGGGAGCTCTGGCTCCTGGACCTGGGTCTGTCCATCTCTTGACCTCTCTGCCCTGGAAGTTATGCCTGCCAGCCCGCTCAGCGCCCCCTTTGTCTGGGACCCGCCCTTCCCTGGTGGCTTGTGGTCCGTCCCCTGTCAGGGGTTCCTCTTCCTCTGCCACTGCCTCGGACAAGGGAGTTCCCCCGGCTCCCCTCCACACCCTCTCTCATCTGCCCCGGGCCTGCCCCCTGCATGCCGCCAGGGCTCAGTACTCCATTGTTAAAAAGGACATGGTCATGCCTATCTCACAAGCTAGTGTAGAAGAACGATGTGAAATTACGCTTAGCTCCCCCCCCCCCCCCGCCATACAAAATAGCCCATTTCCTGTCCTCTGCCTTCAACAATGTGTGCTCAGGGGGCCCCATCCCCTAACCCTGTGCTCCCGCTGGCTGTCTGGGATAAAGCCACCCTACTGTCCAGCTCCTGGTGGCCATCCCATCTCACCATCCCCTGGCTCCTCCAGGGCAACCAGTCCCCATGTTACTTGTACCAGCCACGCCCTGGGGCACCCCATGCACCCCCAAGTGTCATCTTAGCTTGTCCAGCTCCACCCCGGGACAGCGCCTGACCCCTTCCCTTAGAGCCCACAGGGCACAGCATGACCCCCAGTGGCAGACGGACAGTGCACCCCAGTCAGCGGGGCTGGCTCCGGCCTTTCCCCGCCGGGCAGGAGGAGCAGAAGGCACCCAGGCCATGATGGGGGCAGGGGTCTGGGAAGCCCGCTGCAGCACTGGCTGGCCGCCCTGGCCTTGGGAGGTGGGTCCGGCCCCACCAGGACCCTCTGCTGTCACCCACACAGTGGTGCAGTGGGTGTGTGTACTGTGTGCGGCCCCACCTCAGGCTCCCACCCTGGGCTGATGGAGACCGGGGAGCCTGGGGGCTGGGGGAAGGGAGCCTGAGCCCTTTGTCTACCTGAGTTTTAGGTTCTCCATGAAGTCCTCCATGGTCACTTGGTCCAAAAGCACAAAGTCGGGTTTGCCGCACTCGGGGCCCTCCTCGTCCATCCTGCCAGCAGGAGCCTCCCAGGCGGGGTTGCCCCAACCTTCCTCTGCAGAACGGTGGAGGGGAGGGTGCTCTGAGCAGGCTCAGCCCTCTCAGCCGCCTCCCCAGCCGTGTGGTGAAGTAGGAAGTGGGTTCTGGTCCCAGGGAGGGGCTGCCCTCCAGGCTTGCCGCTCCCTCCGGAGGGGCTCTGACCCTGGCTTCCTGGTTCCCGCACCCCGAGGGCGGGCGCGCCTGAGAGTCCAGGTGCCCGGTGCACTGGTGGGCTCCTGCTGGCCTCCCCGGTAAGTTTGGAGCCTCTATGGTCTCCACACCAGCCCCTGACCCCAACCTGGCGCGTCACCTGTCCCAGCTACCAAACCTCTGTTAACAGCCAGAGCTCCAAACTAGGGGCAACGCGGGCTTGCTACCTTGTATCTGAGAAAAAGTGGGTCTTTGGGGCGGGGCCTCGGTTAACTTCAACGTGTGCAAGACCATACCAGGATGTAAATGACAAAACCACCCTCCCATCACGGTCACACTGCACCGCAGGGCTGGCGGTCTGGTCTGGTTCCGCAGACAGTTGGCTGCAGCCCCAGGGCCCTGGATGTCACCCGGAAGGCCGGCCCTGACATCCTCCAACCTGTCCCACTCCGCTCTCATGGCCCCATTAGAAGCCGCAGACTGGCTGGCTCAGATTTGTCCCCAGACAGCCTCCTTGACCCCATGCACCCTCCAAGAAGGCACTTCTCTCTCAACACCCCTGGGGAGGACAGAGTATTTGGCAAAAGTGAGTCATCCACATGCTGCCTTGGGGAACCCGCATTCAAGAGCCAAAATGATTGTCTTTCTTTTTTTTTAAATTTTATTTGACAGAGATCACAAGTAGGCAGAGAGGAAGGGAAGCAGGCTCCCCGCTGAGCAGAGAGCCCAATTCGGGTTCCAACCTGAGCCGAAGGCACACTGTAAGACAAGGACGTGCTTACTCCAAAGCCTGATGGTCTGGGCTTGCACCCCATCCTCTGGGCGGGGGGCTGTTGGCCTGACCATTCCCTCAAGATGTAGTCATCATCCCAGCTCTGGGAATCCCCTCTGCGGCTGGGCTTTTGAAGGGCTTTTCCACACCAGCACTTCAGAACATCTGGTCCTGGGGTTTTACTTCCCCAGCCTCCCAGCCAATGGGGTCCCTCAGCCCCCGGCTTCAATGGAGAGGAACAACTCCGCCTGTGCGGTGAAACCTCAGCTTGATACAGTTCGCACGGCACTGAATGGCTTCTGGTTTTTTTCTGGTAGAAACATCCAGACCTTCTGAGGTTGGAGATTTGGCCCCTGGGTGGAGCTTGGCTTAAGGCACGGCCACCCTGTGATCTGGACCCTAAACGCAGTCTGCGAGCTCAGGATCCAGGCCCATGCCTTTGTCCAGAGGCTGGGGCGACACGGCATGTCTTCTCTTCCTGTCTGTCTCCTGTCCTCTTGGGACAAACCCATTGGGAGGATCTCTGCTGGGGGACCGAGGAGGGCAGGTCCACTGCATCTCAGGACATGTGGAACCACAGGCTGCTGCATGGAAGGGCCCCACAAGGGCACCGTGGAGGCCACCTCCCCCTCTTCCCATCAACCAGGTGTATGTGTGTCAGGGGTGCCAGGACATCAGGAATACACCGAATGTAGAAGTGTCCGGCTATGTGTGGACATGTTACTTCTCAAACGACGCCAACCGTGTGCACGCCCATGGCTGAGATGAGCCTCGCTCCCAAGTCCGACCCACACTGGGGCCAAGGACAAGAGGCAGACGAGCCTGCCAAGACAGCAGAACCCATCCAGGATCCCCAGGGCAAGTGCCCAGTGGCAGGTGCCGGTAGCCAATCACCCACTCAGCACTTCGCGAAGACTGGGCGGAAGGAGTCTGGCTACCACTCCCTTCATGGGCAGGGCGCCCGCTCCTCGTATCGAGCACATGGAAAGGACACAAGCCAGCCGCATCACACGCTGAGAAGGCTTTATTAACCGCCCCTCTGCCGCACACAAGATGCACAGCAAGGATCTTCGTTTTGGAACGGGACAGTGCGGCACCCAAACCTGGGGGCAAAGAAACGTCTGTTGGATGTGCACACCAGGCGCCGAGCCGCCCACTCCCCAGCCTGGGCCCGACCCAGAAACGCCCCCTCACCTCCCTGCACGGGAACCAGAGAGGAACATACCTGCTTAGAGAGACGGGTGCACGAGCGACCTTGTGGGGCATGTCCATGCGCAGGCCACACCCCAGGGTCCACTTCCTCAGGCACAAGGCAGCGGCACGTGCGGACAGCGTGAAGGCCGGCTGTGAACATGAGTGACCTGAGCACACAGCCAGGGACTAAATGCTGGTTGCACTGAGAGGCGGAAGGGGACTGAACCCGGAACCCCTCCTGACCCCACAGTGGGCGGAGGTCTCTGTGATGGCACATAGCAGCAGCCTGACCTTCCCAGGCCAATACCCCACTGACCCAGCAGGGTCCCGGGGAAATGGTGGCAGGTTGGCCGCACCACAGAACTGTGGCTGCAGGAGTCCAGATACGAGACCACCGCTGGCCAAAACCAGTGCCGTGAGCTTGAAGCCAGTGAACCCTTCTGGGCCTCAATCGCCTGACTCAGGAGATGGGACGGGCTTGTGGAAATGAATGGACACAGGCGTCCGGAGCATACTTACTGCCGCAGATCCCAGATCAGCCCCGCCGACACGGACCAGGCCACCTCCTGGCACTCTCCACTGGGACCTGGGCACTCCAGCCGCTGGAGCAGTGGGGAAGGGCAGACGCCACGTGTCCTGTGCTGGCACAGGGACCCAGAGCAGAGCCTGCTGGGGTGGGGGAGCTGCCAGTCAGAAGCAGTGGTGGGTCTGACATCACCCCTGGCCCTCTGCCCCCTGGCTAGCAAGGTAGCCCCCCAGTTGCAGGGATGCTGGCAGGACACATGAGGCTCACTGATTAGACACAAAGACAGCTGATTCTTCCCACGGGGCAACACAGGGGAGCCAGGGGGCAGCCAGCGCATGCAGTGGCCGTGGGGGACAGGCAGGCCAGACCTCTCCCAGCAGAGAGCAGGCCCGCTCTGGAGGGAGGCACTACCTGGTCCACCCTGAGGCCGTCTGCTGCTCCAGCATCCTTGAGAAGAGGGCTGGGGTTCAGCCAGCGCCCTGCTCCCAGGACCACAGACCCAGGAGCCTCAGGGACTGGCTTCCCAGTGCCACCGGCAGGCTGCGGTGTTCAGTGTCTGCACCTGGACGGGAGAGGCAGACCGCACGTTTGCCAGAAGTCTCCACGTCTGAGGGAGATGTGATGTGACCCGCCACCCAGAAGAGCCCCCGAGCTTCTCCACGCTCCTTCTCCAGGAGCATCCCGGCCCATCCCCCACGGGTAACACTCGCTCCCACCCAGGCAGATTCCCAAGGGAATCTCCCACCACCTACGCTTCCCACCCCCTTCCGGATGCCCGACTCCCTCCGGGGCTGGCATCGGAGAAGGTGGCCTGGGGCGGCCGGCAGGGCGACCCTGGGCCCCTGTTCTGCACTGGACCCGAGACCACCTCACGGTGGTGCTCAAAAGTCTGAGCTGGGCGGAGAATGAAGGTTGAAGAGTGGACTCGGCAGGGGTGCTCGCCCGCTCTCCGGGGGACCCCCCGCCGCAGCCCTGCAAGAAACCGAACTCAACCACCAACGAAGCTTCCTGCGATTGCAAGCGGCAGGAGGCCCGGCCCGGACGCACGCCTGTCTGAAATTTCTATAACCTCGCTCTGGACGGAGCAGGGCAAGGCCTCAAACCGTTTCAGGATGCTCTGGCAAGCGCTGCAGGAATGCACAGGGTCACCGCAGACCCAAGCACGCTGGAGGCTTGCGGCGCAGGATCCCGGCTCTGTGCACTCTTTCGGGGGGTGGCGGAGGGTGCGCGGGCGGAGGGCACGGGGTCCGGACGCCAGCTCGCTGGCTGGGGCAGCGCGGGACGGGACCCCCGGTCGGGGAACGTTAGCGAGAGGGCCGGACGGGAGCAGCGGCCTTCCGCGGGGCTCCGGCGACCCCGACACCCCGGGACAGAAACCCCTCAAGTCGCAAGCCCACGGGGCAACCGCCCGCCCAGCATTACCCAGAGCGGCCTCTCCCCGCAGTCCTCTCGGCGTGGAGGCCGCCGCTCCGCTTGCACTCTGCAGCCGCAGGCCGGGCGGGTTCAAGGGCCTCCCGCGACAGCCGGGGGCCGGGCACCCCCGCGAGAGGGGACAGCGGTCCGCCCACGCCGCACGACCCCATCCCCTCGCAGCCAGCCCGCACCCCGGCCGGACCTCATCCCGCTTCAGTCGGGAGCGTTGGCCGCCTGCATACACCGGCGGCCTCGGATGGCCTCGGATGTCCACGGCCCCCTGAGGTTGGCCGCTGCTGGAGACACATGGCGCCGGCTCGTACACCCGCGCGCTGCGTCATGGCGCAGCCGCCGGAAGCCGGAAGCAGTGACGTCAGGCGAGGCGCGGGGCGCGGGTACGGCCGCGGGCCGAAGTCCTTTAACGGCTGTGGCGGGCCCGGGTTGAGAGCGGGATGCCGCGTCCTCCGGGTTCACATCGGGGCGCACGTAGCCCGGGCCTCCGCTGCACTGCCCTCTGCGGACCAGTGCGCGTCCCGGGAGGCCCCGCTGGCGCCCGGTGTCCCGACGACTTAAGGGCCCCCCGCCCGCCGTGGGGCTGGGTCCGCCGAGCCACGCAGGACGGCGAGGTCGCGCTCTGCCCTCGCATCTCTTCAGCGGGTTGCCCGGGATGCGCGCCACTTTCTGGTTTAATGAAAGTATCTTCTCTTCTGCCTCTGTGGAGAGGTCCTCTGGGTCGGGAGGAGATTTGGGTCTTAACTCGATCCCCACCCCCACCTCCACCCACCGAGGAGGGCGCCAGGGAGGGTGCGGGTTGTTGGAGACAGAGCGAAGCGTGGTAGGGGGGCAGGTGTTCTCCGAGAGGGGTGGCAAGGGCACACGCCAGACTCTTGAACATCAGACTGGGAAGGCGAGGACTTGCTCTGTAGGTAAAGAAGCCGAGCAGTGCTTGAAACTTGTTTTGCTCCTGCTAAATTCATCCATGCATCCTAATATACAAATCCCATTATGTATTTTACTAAATCTGTCGAGACCCGGCAGTAATATTCCTTCCGGATTGCTACCAGGAGAAGAACATTCAGCCAGAGGTTACCTAGGACTAGTTAGGCGCCAGGACTTGGAGCAGGTTGTTTGCCTTCCAACTCTCTGCCATGACATGAAGAGAACCGGGAAGGCACATGGTCGTGGATATAGAGGTGCAGGGTGTAGCTGTTACTGTCTACATGTGTGACCCAAAAGTTGGGCTCCCTGAGGACTGAAAGAGAAAAGCTTGTTTTCTAAAATGGTGATAAAATTCATTGGAGACCGCTAGATGCTCCATGGAAATCCCCCCCCCCCCCGCAAGTAATAAGGGAGCCAAAATATTAAAAACCACACAATCAAAGCTCAGTTGCATAGTACAGGGAGGCTGCATGAGACTGACAGAGACCGACATCTCAGCAGTTCTCAACCACCAGGCTGTCGGAAAGAACTTTCTCCAGATCCACATCTCAAAAGAATAACTCCCATTATTCTTCCAAGTCAACTGGGATGTCTGCCTGAAGAGAATATTGCAATTTGACTCTGGAAGGATACACAGAGAATTAGAGCCAAGGAGACGCCAAAGTACAGCTCATGGGGTCTCCCCCAGGAGGCTACAGAGCGTGGTTGTGCTTCTGGGGTTTGGTTGTTCATCATGTACAGGGCCTGAAACTCGAAGTTAAAAAGTCATTGAGAATTCACCAGAAGTGATTGAAGAAATTCTTTTCTTCACTAAGCAAGCCAACTGGTTGGATTTACCATGGGCACAGCGTGGTATGAAGTACTGCATGGCATGTGTCAAGAACAACCCAGAGACATCTAGTTAGTTATCTGCCGTTTTGTTCTCACGAGTGAGATAGTGGATGGGTGAGAGGGACAAGAAAGAAAACACTGAAGTCTTCGCAGCCTTGGGAACAGGGAAAAGATTAACTAAAACCAAACAGCAACAACCCCACACCAATTAATGGGAATCTGGCCAGGATGTGAGTCTGGGAAAACCATCTTTGAGCGGCCAGTTGAAGATAAATCTTCAGTTGTTCAGGGCTTTCTTGAAAACTCCAGTCTAGTGAGAAGGCATCTGTCTGAGACCTTGTCTGGGTAACCTCAGTGCCCTCCCATCTTAGTCTCACGTGCCTATCATTTGTCTTGCTAGAGCTTCTTGGATGCAAAGAGGAATCCCACACAGTCTCTAAAGGACAAGTAGAGGAAATGTCATATCATGGCTAACTCTAGCGTCAGGACATGCACAGAAAGTGCTCTGGGGCTGAAGGAGGGAAGAATTGTATCCAGAGATTTAGTGGAAGAGGTGATACTTGAGCTGGGTGGGAAAAAACCCAACAGCTAGGTCCAACAGGGACAAACCAGGCATCCAATAAAGTGGTTTATTAGCCTGCTGTAAAGAGAGAACCCTAGAAAAATCTGGGTTGCATCTCATTGTGAGAGTAGAAAGAAAATTTTGTAAGCTTTGGGATTGCACTGAATACTTTTTAAAAATTAAAAAAAAAAGATTTTATTTGTCCACAATCAGGGGAAACAGCAGGCAGAGAGAGAAGTAGGTTTCTCAATGAGCAGGGAACCTGATGCGGGACTTGATCCTAGCACCTGGGATCATGACCCAAGCCGAAGGCAGTCGGTGAACCAACTGAGCCAGCCAGGCATCCCTGAATAACATTTTTTTTTTAAAGATTTTTTTTATTTATTTGACAGACAGACCACAAGTAGGCAGAGAGGCAGGCAGAGAGAGAGGAGGAAGCAGGCTCCCTGCGGAGCAGAGAGCCCGATGCGAGGCTCGATCCCAAGACCCTGGGATCATGACCTGAGCCGAAGGCAGAGGCTTTAACCACTGAGCCACCCAGGCGCCCCATCCCTGAATAACTTTTTAAAAGATTATTTTACTTATTTATTTATTTTAAAAATATTTTATTTATTCATTTGACAGACATCACAAGTAGGCAGAGAGGCAGGCAGAGAGAGGGGAGGAGAAGCAGGTTCCCCGCTGAGAAGAGAGCCTGATGTGGGGCTTGATCCCAGGACCCTGGGATCAAGACCTGAGCCAAAGGTAGAGGCTTTTTTTTTTTTTTTAAGATTTTATTTATTCATTTGACAGAAATCACAAGTAGATGGAGAGGCAGGCAGAGAGAGAGGGAAGCAGGCTCCCTGCTGAGCAGAGAGCCCCATGCGGGACTCGATCCCAGGACCCCGAGATCATGACCTGAGCCGAAGGCAGCGGCTTAACCCACTGAGCCACCCAGGCGCCCAAAGGCTTTAACCCACTGAGTCACCCAGGTGCACCAGAGATTATTTTATTTTTAAAAAACATTTGTCAGAGTGCACAAGGAGGCGGGGGTGGTGTGTGGCAGGCAGAGCTAGAAGCAGGCTCCCCACTGAACGAGGAGTCCATTGTGGGACTTGATCCTAGGACCCTGGGAAGCCCAGGAGGCCAGCTGCTGGAATTCAGACCACTGTATCTAGTGATGGCCTGGGAAGCCGCACAGCACCCCGGCACAATCCACTAGATGGATGTGCCAGCACTCGGTCGATGCCCACTTTTGTTCCGCCTCAGCCCCATAGCCCCCAGCAGGGCACCCCTGAATCCCCCTTTTTCCGCCACGAAGTCTCTCCCCCACTGCCTGCCTTTGGGCCTTGGCCCATCCAAGGGATGCACTGTCTCCATTAGAGCAGCCTCTGCACAAATAGCCTTTGCTTATTCTCATTTGGTTGGTGTTCATTATTCTCCCAACCGATAGTATGGGGGCACAGAGAATTTCTGGGCTGGCGAGCACGTGGAGGTGCTGGTTGAGCAGCACACCTCGAGGGGCCCGGAAGCTCCATGTGCCCTTCCCTACACCTTGCCCTTGGCATCTCTTTCATCTGGATGTTTCCCTGTACCCTTTATCATGTCCTTTTAGGATGACTGGTGATCAGTGGGTAGACGCTTCTCCTGAGTTCTGTGAGCACTCTAGCAGGCTCATTGAACCCGAGGGAGGATCTTGGGAACCCCGATTCATAGGCAGTTAGTCAGCACAGGTAACAGCTTGGACTTGCTGTTGGCATCTGAAGTGTGTGTGTGGGTTCTTGTGGGACCGAGCCCTCAACCTGTGGGATCCGATGCCATATCTAGGTAGATGGTGCCAGAGTGAGTTCAAGTGTGGGACACCCAGCTGATGTCACAGAATTGCTTGTTGTGGGGAAAGCCCTCACACATCTAAGTGCTGAGGGCAGGGCGCCTGGGTGGCTCAGTTGTTTAAGCCTCTGTCTTTGGCTCAGGTCATGATCTCAGGGTTGTGAGATCGAGTCCTGCACTGGGCTCCTTGCTCTGCAGGAAGCCTGCTTCTCCCTGCTACTCCCCCTGTTGTGCCCTCTCCCTCTGTCAAATGAGTAAGAAAGACCCCCCCCCTCAAAAAAAGAAGGGTTGAGAGCACTTCTTTTGAGATGCAGGAGGAGAGTGGGTTTTTCCCAAAACACAAGCTAATAGGAGTAGTGTTCTTGGCTGCATCGCCACCTGAGTGGGAGATGGGGATGGTCAGGCCTCTGTGCAGCGGATGGTCAGGCCACTGCCCCGGTCTTGCGTTTGAAGGAGCAGAGAAGGTTTCACCTGCAGCCGCTTTATGTGCCAAAGGGGCTGGAATTCTTTGGGGCTGCTTGAGACTATCAACTAGGGTCCAATCAGGAGACAGAAACAGGGTACAGGAAAGGTTTAATATAAAGAATCGTTAAGTATCATAGGGGATGAGGGTCACAAGGGATTGCCAAAGAAAAGAAAATCCTGAAGATACGAGAAGCAGCTGCTATTCTGAAGGCTGAGAGAACGCTCCCAGGGAGGAAACCCCGTCACCCTCAGGGCTGAGATCCAGCTTCGTGGGAGAGAGCCTCGCCAGCTAACGGAGCCCACCGAAGGTGGAGAAGCGCCCGCAGGACTTGCTGGCCGTCCCTCTAGAGTGCAGGGAAAGCTGCTCAGGGCGCGCGGCCTTGCGTACGTGAGGAAGGCGCTCGCCGGAGCTGGAAGGAGCTGTTAGGAGCTGGGCTCGATGCGGGGAGGCGGACGCCGAGGAGGCCTCTGACTCTGCAGGTGCCCGCCCAGGACCTCCCGGAGCCAGGCCGCAAAGCCCTTTCCTGCCGCGCCGCCTCCCAGCGGCCCCGTTGGCTCAGCGCTGCGGTGCCGGGTGAGCGCTCAGAGGGCCGGGCTCCGTCGGGCGGAGTAGGAGCGAGTGCGCCGGGAGCCGGAGGTCACACGCTGCGCCCCGGCGCAGCAGCAGCGCCGGAAGACGGAAGCCGAGACGAGGACCGGTCCGCCGTCCAGCGGCCCGCAGGCTCTTACTGGCAGCGCGGCTGGTGGCGACATCGTGGCCAGTGGCCGCGGACTCCTGCCTGCAGCTGGCGGGCAGCCCTGCGGCCCGCCCGGACTCCGCTGTGAAGGGGCGGTTGTCCCAGGCGCTGCTGAGGGGCCACGTGTGTTCGGGCAGAGCCCAGGCGTCGTTGTGCCCGCATCTCCGCCGTCCTCGGAGTCGGAGTGACGGGCGCTGGCGCGGGCAGGTCTCAGAAGGGGCCTCACGGGGGCCCCGGAACCGCCCGGCAAACCGAGAGTCAGAAAGGAGGGGGCTTTGCCCCGCAGGCCCCGCCCCGCCTGCTGGCCACGCCCAACGCACTGTCTTCCCGTTGGCCACGCCCCCTCCCCCAGCCGGTCCTCCCCGTCCTGCGGCCCCGTCCCTCCTCGCCCGGCCCTCTTCTCCCCACCGGCCCCGCCCCATCTCGTAGGCTCCGCCTCCTTCCTGCCAGCCCCGCCCTTTTCCCCATCCGGTCCCCCCTTTCCTGCCGTCCTAGCCCCTTCCCCACAGATCCCCCCTCACCTTCCCGCAAGCCCCGCCCCTTCCCGATAGCCCCCTTCTTCCCACCAGCGCTGCCTCTTCTCTTTCCCTGTCCTCCACCTTGCTGCCGCCCCGCCGCCCTGCCTCCCTGCTAGTCCCGCAGGCCCCGCCTTCCAGCCCTCCCCTCCCCACCGGCCATGCCCTCACCTTACCCATAGCCCTTCCCGCGAGTCCGGCCCCTCCAGTGGCCCCTCCCCACCGGCCACACCCCTCACCTTCTGGCTAGCCCCTCCCTCCGTTTCCTGTAGGCCTCTGCGTGGCCTCCCGAGCGCGAGGCAGGCCGGGAAGTTGACTGCTTTAAAGATGGCGGCAGAATTGAAAAGTTGGAGCCGGTCTTGCGGCCTTGACGGGCTGGAGACGGATCCGGGGCGGGGCAGGCGCGCTCTCGTCCTCTCTGAAGGGCGTGGGGCGGGGTTGGGGAGCGGCAGGCGCGATCCCGTGGCCGTGAGGGGGCGGGGCCAGGCGGGCGCGTTCCCGGCGGCCCTGAGGCATGGGGGCGGGGCGCGGGGCGGGGCGCGGGGCGGGGCCGCTCCTCGGCCCGGAAGTGTGGGGTGTGGGGTGCAGGGCGCGGACGTCCCCTGGCGGCCGCGGCCGGAGAGTGCGGCCGCGCGGGCGGGAGGCACAGGAGCTGCGGCGGCGGCGGCGGCGGCCGCGGGGCCGGGCGAGCATGTAGCGGCCACGGGCGGCGCGGGGCTCCCGGGGCGGGCCGGGCCGCGGGGGCCGCTCGCGGCGACATGGAGGAGGAGGGCAAGAAGGGCAAGAAGGTGAGCGTGCGAGGGCGGGCGCTCCTGAGTCGGGCGGGGGGCGGGCTGGACCCCGGAGCGGGGCGGCGGGGCGGGCGCCGGGGGTGGACTGGGAGTTCCCCCGGGGTTGCGCTGACGGACGGCCGGCGCTGGGAGTTGGGCGGTCCCACGGGGGGAGGTTAGATGTGAGGTCAGGCGTGGGACAGTCGGGGGCGCACACTCTTGGGGGTAGAGGGCGGCCGGCAGGCCGGGGTTCCCCAGGGGAGCCGCGCGCTCGGGCCCGGCGCTGGGCCGCGGGCGTCGGGCTCCGCGGATGGGCCGGGAGACGAACCCCCGGACAATGGGGTTAGGTGGTCCTCCGGTCGGGCCGCGCGGCGGGGGAGGAAGGAGCCACGCCTTTCCGCCCCTTCCGGTCAGTGGGTCCCCCAACCCCGGCTCTGCACATGGCTGGGCCGGCAGCGCAGGGCGCAGGGGCTGCGGAGGGGCCGGCCCGCCGCGGCGCCGGAAAGTTTCCAGGGCCGGTGTCTGGGAGACAATGGGGAGTCCGCCCCGTGCAGAGCGGGGCCGCTCGGTGCCTCGGGTTTCGTGGTGCCGCGCACACGCGCACGGTGCGCCTCCGGGCCGCCGCGCTCGGCCCTGCTCGACCCGCCGCGCCGCTCCGGGCACGCTCCGTCGGCGGCTGCATTTCGGACATAGTTCAGGGGACTCCTCGGTTTCTGTGGTCTTCCAAGATGTGGTCTTCCTTACCGGCCCGAGTGGCTGATAACGTCACTCTCGTTTCGGTAGACCGTCGTAGCTCGGCTGCCACTGAAGTGCAGAACGGTTTGAGCGCAATTTCTCTTTCAGGTAGAGGACTTAACGACGCGCTGGGTTTCGTTAGTGTGCGCTTCTGTGTGCAGATCTCAGACAGGCTTGGGTAGGTCCTCTGGTCGCACAGCCTGTGCTGGCCCGAGCCAGCTGAGGGCAGCGGACTCATCCCCTTGTTTCCCAAGATGCTCCACTCTTGAAAGGTTGTGCTTGAAATCCGTGTGGCCCCGGTGGCCCTCCACGGATCGGGGGGTGCTTTTCCCTCACTTTCTTTCCTCCTTGTTGTGTTATGTCGGCAACGTGTTGTGTTATGTCTAATTAAAGTGTGGTACCAGCTGCAGATACCCAAGTCTGGAAAACAGCCCGAGAAAGTGATTCAGCCTGCAGGCGCTAGACAGCGGAGAGATGCTGCCCAACCTGAAGGGGAGAGCTGAGTTGAATGTTTCTGCCACAGCCGGTAGAAGGCTCCAGAAGAAAGTCACTCCACGGCCTCCTTCCCTGCTGCAGGCAGGTGGGCCAGGACCCGCACAGGAGATGGCCTGTCCCCAGCGTTCTGGGCTGCCAGCGTTGCTCCTGGCCCAGCGGGTCACCAGTCTTGGCCTCAAAGCATCTTCCACACTCAGACCAGACGGAGCTGGCTGAGCAGGGTCCCTCCCTTCCCACGGAGGCTAACCTGGTTCTGTGATAAGAAGCATGGGATAGACTGATGGACTTCAGAGCCCTCTATGAGGTTTGGTAGAAACATTAGAATATTCAGCAACGTTGGGAGAGATGAAGAATCAGTGGGACATTCCTGAAATAGAAGTGAGAAGCCAGTGAAACTCAAGAATTTTTGAAGTGGGGGCCGTGTGAAGATTTAGGCCTAGAGAAGGTTAATGATGAATGTCATTGTGTCTGTTAGAGACGATAATCACTTGTTACATGATTGCCTAACACAAGAGTTCTGTGTTTTCTCTGTATTAGGCCCCTGCCCTAGCTCATTTTCCCATAGGCAGGCCAGCAGACAGCTCTGGGGCGGGAATTCCTATTCAGGCCACAACTTAGCACACTTTCCTTCTTGCTCTTTGCCAGTCTCAAGCAGTCAGAGCCTTTCTGCTCTGCTCCTCCGTTTAGTGTGAGGTCACCGCCAGCTCATGACCCTTGGTGCTTATGTTAACCAGATTGATCTATTTTAAAAGTTATACCCAAATTCAAGCTAAAATAGCAGAAATAATGATCTAATAGTTTTATGAAAGTACAGTTTGGGAGCACCTGAGGGACTCAGTGGGTTAAGCATCTGCCTTGGACTCAGGTCATGATCCCAGGGTTCTGGGATGGAGTCCTGTATCAAACTCCCTCCTCAGTGGGGAGCCTGCTTCTCCCTCTACCATCCGCCCTGCACACCCCCTTCCCCCGCTTGTGCACGCTCTCTTTGTCAAATAAATAATATTTTGGAAAGAAAGTACAGTTTGCTATTTTGTTTTTAAAGATTATTTATTTATTTATTTGACAGATCTCACAAGTAGGCAGAGAGGCAGGCAGAGAGAGAGAGAAGCAGGCTCCCTGCTGAGCAGAGAGCCCGACATGGGACTCGATCCCAGGACCCCGAGATCATGACCTGAGCCGAAGGCAGCGGCTTAACCCACTGAGCCACCCAGGCGCCCCTCAACATTGCAGTTTTAACCTTTATTTTTAATTTCTATTTTAATTTTTTTTTAAAGTAAGCTCTCGGCGCATCATGGGGCTTGAACTCCTGACCCCGAGATCCAGAGTCGCATCTGTACTGAGCCAGTGAGCCAGGCGCCCCAGATTTAACCTTTAAAGCTGTGGACGGTTAGGCCTCTTCAGGCCTTCAGACACTTGTGCTTGGGCTTTCTTGGGCAGTTGTTCAGGTGTGTTGTAATGTGGCCTGTTATTTCCTCAGCACCGGAGGCGGTGAGCTGTGGCCCCAGGCACAGCTCCATCCTTTCTTTCTTTCTTGAGCAGCGCA
The DNA here is from genome assembly GCF_964662115.1 of Mustela nivalis. Classification (NCBI taxonomy): domain Eukaryota; kingdom Metazoa; phylum Chordata; class Mammalia; order Carnivora; family Mustelidae; genus Mustela; species Mustela nivalis. Next base: position 90,753,104 of record NC_139031.1, read on the forward strand.
GGAGGAGAGGGAGAGGGAATCCTAAGCGGACTCCATGCCCAGCACAGAGCCTGACACGGGGCTTGATCTCACCATTCTGAGATGATGAAATGGGCCGAAATCAGGGATAGGCTGCTGAGCTGACTGAGCCACCCAGGTGCCCCCAGCCCTGTCCTTTCTTAGGCTCCCCTGGCACATAGGATGAGGGTGACCGGAGCCCCTGTAATGTCCCATGGAAAGTTCTGGGTGATGAGGTAGTGGGAGGAGCCGGTCCTGGTACATCTGGGGGATGCATGTGTGTGCACCAGCAAGTCCACTGGCTGCTAGAGGCATGGGGCCTGGGGAGTAGGAGTGACCACAGGGGGCCACTCTCCCCGCCACATGTCCCCAGAGTGACTGCTATGTCTCAGACCACAAGTCCTGATTTGGGGTTTGGAGAATAATGTTGCCACCTTATAAAATGGACCCAAGTTCCACGAGTTCTGACCCTGTTCTGTCAGGATATAATTCCTTTTTGTGAGAAGCTTAGGTGTACGCATGAGTTGGACTGTATGCTTGACTAGATGAGGACCCCAGGCCATGGGAGGTCACCACCAGGCCTCTGTGCGGTTCGGGCCCAGCTTCTGCTGCTGCTGGTCACCCCTCCGGTGGCTGGGCTTTCATCCTGAATGGTTAAATATTTTTACGTTGGGTGACTTTATTGTGCTTTCTATAAATGTAAATAAAGAAAGGCTATAAGGTACTCTGGAAATGTAGGCCTGGGTGTTAGGTAGTAGCAGGGAGTTATTGCTAATTTTGTGGCATATAATGTCCGTATTACGTGTGGCTGAATTCTGAGCTGGTAGACCTCCACGCTGACCTGTTTATAGGTAAAATGGTGGGATGCCTGAGACTGGCTTTACCCAGACAAGAAACAAAACAGAGGGGAGATAGTGGAATGTTCTGGTCATGGGTCTTCCTCATCCATTATTCTGTTCACTTGTGTGAATTTTTGAGTTTTCATATAAAAAGTGGGGAGAAAACAGCCCCCCAAGTTATGGGCCCTTGGCCGTCAGCTCCGGTAGCTGCTGGACCTTCCATCAGGTGGTGTCTGTGAGGAACTGGGGGCTTGGCTGGACCAGTGTCTTTACACCTTTGTCTCCAGATGTCAGGCAGCCTTATCCACAGGCGTGTGTGTGTGTGTGTGTATAGCTGAAATGAGAATTTAAGGAAATGGTACTTCATATAAGCAATGCACTGTGAGTTTTTTACTCTCTTCTCTCCCATTAAACAACGGCCAGGGGGCGCCTGGGTGGCTCAGTGGGTTAAGCCTCTGCCTTCAGCTTGGGTCATGATCTCAGGGTCCTGGGATCGAGCCCCGCATTGGGCTTTCTGCTCGGGGGAGCCTGCTCCCCTCCCCGCCCCCGCCTGCGTCTCTGCCTACTTGTGATCTCTGTCTGTCAAATAAATAAAATAAAAAAAAAAAGAACCACAAAAAGCAATGGTCAGTCATGACATGTCACAGTTGTAACATGGGGTAACACAGGGACTTTGGGGTCTGTGCCTTGTTTTTTTTTCTTTTTTTTTTTTAAGATTTTATTTATTTATTTGACAGAGAGAGATCACAAGTAGGCAGAGAGGCAGGCAGAGAGAGCAAGGAGGAAGCAGGCTCCCCGCTGAGCAGAGAGCCCGATGCGGGACTCAATCCCAGGACCCTGAGATCATGACCCGAGCTGAAGGCAGCAGCTTAACCCTTAACCCACTGAGCCACCCAGGCGCCCCTGTGCCTTGTTTTGTCTTGCCTCTCAGTCAGTTTCACAGGGACTCTTGGGTGACTGTGTAGTGCCACCGAGCTGGGAGATGCCGGGCAGGGACCATAGGCCCAGCAGCCAGCGGACGAGCCCAGGGAGGCCAGCAGTCACGAGACATGCCTGACATTGGGAGACAAAGGTGTCCTCTCTGATTTGGAGAGTCGCTGTTTCCATCGTACCTGTATTTATTAGTTTCCAATGTGAAGAACTGTAGAGTCCCCGCCACCTCCAGACCCCATGACCCGCTCGCCGTGCCAGTGGCCCAAAACTCACGGTGCCTCTTTGCTATGGCTCGGAACATCACTCAGGAGGAACATCCTGGAGAGAAACACATTTCTTTCAGAGATGGTACCACCAAGTGGACCGCTGTGAAGCGAGGGGAGCCATCAGCACTGTGCCTGTGAGGTCAGGGACCAGCGCCTTCTGTAGCGATGGGCTTGGTGACCGCAGTCCCTGTGGCTCTCCTGCGTCTTCCTTCCTGTCGGCCCCACCAGCTTGGCTCATCCCCACTCTGTGGGGAGTCAGCCGCCACCCTTAAGTCCTGTGGAGCCAGCAGCGTGAGACCCTCCTGTTCCCTTATCCCAGTGCCCAGGACATGCTTTGTGCCATGCGAAGCAGGGCTGGGGCCGCTGCATCCTGCTTGGAGAGCAGGTGCCCACCTGGTGTGGGAGAAGGGGATGCAGTGGGCGCCAGCTCGCCCCACATGGGCCCGTGTGCGTGCTGTTCAGGAGCCGGGGCCCCCGAGGTGCTGGGAGGGCCCTGGGCCGGGGGGTGGGGTGGTGGGGTGGGGCAGAAGCTGCTGGGCTGTTTGTTGCTCCCTGTAACAGCTCTTCCCTGGTGCCGACCGAGTGCCAGGACCAGATGTGGGGACACAGATGAGCTCTGTGGTCACAGCTGGAAGTGGGGCTCGGAGGACCCACGAGAGTGGAAGTTCAAAGAAAGCGCACTTTGATGAGGGCAAATGGCAAACCCTTTTTGTTGTGAAGGCATCAAGGACAAGCGTAGAGAAAATCCTTAAATAAAGCTTCTTTGCCCCAACTTCTAATACCTTCGGTGCACTGCAGCTTGTTACTTGTCTACCGCTGCTCCCCACATGCTCTGGGCTGAACCTTTCCCCGCCAAATCCACAGGGTGAAGCCCCGAGGTTCCCCGGGACCTCAGAAAGGGACTGTACTTGGAGAGGGCTCTTAAAGAGGTGATTGAGGCAAAACAAGGTCACTAGGGCAGGCTCTACCCCAGTGTGACTGGGATCCTCATCAGAGGAGGACGTCGGGGTGCAGACACGCACGGAGGGATGACCACATGAGGACAAGGGGAGGAGACGCTGTTCCCACACCCAGGAGAGGCCTCGGGGGTGCGGGCACCGGCCCTGCCACGCCTGGATCTGGGGCGTCCAGGCTGAGGAAGAACCGTGTGTGTGTGCTGCCTGGTCCCTGGCTTTGTGAAAGCAGACTCAGGTTGTTTGGAGGCAAACCCTGGAGATCGGGGAGGTGTGGCGGGAGTCCTGTGCAAGGACCATGTTGGGGGGAATTGGTCTCGGTCTCACCCAGAGGTTCTGAGCACCTGGTCTCCATGGTCACCTGACGCACAGACAGGCTGCTCAGGGTCACAGGATGACCTGTGCTGTGCTCTGCTGGCCAGAAATGTTACTTTTTCCTCCTAAGCATGCCTGAATAGTGGTGTTTTTTGGCCGGGCTTGTGCCAAGAATTAAGACATTTGATTGTGGGGATTGGATGCGTGCAGTGGGACTAATCTGCTTCACCAAGTGCAGCCGGACATGGGGATTTAGGCTTTTGTTTGAGGCTTAGGAAGGTGGGTGTCTTGTAACCTGGAGGCGGGAAGGATCCTTGCACTCTGAAAGGGAGCACCGTGGGTGTGGACAAGCGAACTCTTGTCCTTTCGTGTGGAGCTGCTCCCTCGTGTGGGACCCGCTGATTCACCTGCTGCCACTCGTGACTCTGGGGAGAAAGACACTTCTTTACTGTAGTTTCCCGCACTGTTGGACCCACAAGCCAGTGTGCCTCCTGTGTGTCCTTACCATTAACTCTGCAGTCCTGAGTGCTCTAGAACATTCCATTTTCCCTCACTGTCTACCTGGCGGGGATGCAGTTTATGAATCTAATATTTGGACAGACCATGTGGCAGGTCTCTCACCCTGCTGGTCACATGTCAGCAAATGTCCCAGGTCTAACTGCCAGGAGACATGTCCCTCTCAATGACTGTCACCCGTGTACATTCTGCGGTGTCCTGTCCACCTGTCCACCCACCACGTAGATTCTGCCATTAACATTTGTTAAGTAAACCGACCCAACCTTCCTACGTGGAGGTCAGGCCCATGCCAGGTCCCATTAGGCCTCCTCTCCGGGATGCTCGGGTGACTCAGTTGGCCAAGTTTCTGACTTCAGCTCTGGTGGTGATTGCAGGGTCCTGGGATGGAGCCCTGCATCAGGCTCCCAAGCTCGGCGGGGAGCTTGCTTCTCCCTCTCCTTCTGTCCCTCCTCCCGCTTGTGCTCTCTCTATCTCTCCCTGTCAAATAAAAAAATAAAATCTATTAAAAAAAGAAGAAGGCTCCTCTCCCCCAGGATTGAATCTTTAGCCTCCTCCGTGGAAGAAGACTGTGCAGTCCGCCCCCCAGCATTTGATTGTGAACCTTCTTGAATCCAGCAGAGTTGAAAGGATTTTACAGCAAATCCCTGTCCACCCACCATGTAGATTCTGCCATTAACATTTGTTATGCACACCTACCCATGTACCACTGAGCCCGCCCGAACCCTCGCCCTGCCTCTCTGGTGCATTTCAGGGTCAGTTACGGACACCATTCCACTCCTGTCTGGGTGCTTCAGCACGCTTGTCAGTAGCTGGGGCTCAATATCGTTTCCGGTTTTCTTTTGCTATAAAAGTTACACAGACTGAAACATACGCATCTTAGAAGTACATTAGCTAAGTTTTAACAGCTTTGTACACTTGTGCATCCGGAAGCCCTGCCAAGAAACAGACCATTGTCATCACTCAGAAGGTGCCTCCTAGGATGCCTTCCCCTCCCCCGAGGCAGCCGCTGTTCTGATGGTTGGCACTGTAGATGGCCCATCGGGATTGATTTCTGTTCGAGAACTTCACACACATGGATTCAGGCAGTACGTACTCCTTTTTTTTTTTAAGATTTGATTTATTTGAGAGGCAAGTGCGAGCAGGGCAGGAGAGGGAGAAGCAGAAGCAGACTCCCCTGCTGAGCAAGGAGCCTAATGCGGGCTTGATCCCAGGACCCCAAGATCATGACCTGAGTTAGAGGCAGATCCTTAGTCCCAACCTACCCCGGCGCCCCCAGGCTGGGCATATTCTTTTGTTCAGGGACCCTTCACTCACCCGTGATGTTGAATGGCAGTCTACTGTACGTCTATGCCATGGCCTGTTGCTGGGTGTCAGGTGCTCTCGGGTCTTGTATTCCCGCGGAAAGCTGTGAGCATTTGTGAACGGGGTCATTGCATGGACACATGTGGCCATTTCTTTTGGGTAAATACCTAATAACTGAGTTGCCATTTATGTGGTAGCTATGTATCGAACTTCGTAAGACATCGCCAAACCGCTCCCTGGGGAACTGCGTGCAGCTCTGCCAGTTACTTAGCGAGTGGTCATCAAAGCTCTAGGTGTCTCGGATTTGTTTCTCCTCGTGGTTCTGTGTGTTTGGGCTTCATGTGTTTTGTTGTTAAGTACCTACACATTCTAGGATCGTTATGTCTCATTGAAATGAGTCTCTTTCATCGTGAAATGACCGTCTTTATTTGTGGTAATGTTTCTCGTTTTGAGTTCTTTTCGCTTGACGTTAATAGAGCAGTACCGCCTCGCTTGCTTTTATTTTCCTCGTAATGGTTGTGGGACTCTCCTTATTGTCTGGATGGACAGCAGACAGTGGGGTTGTCCTGTCTGCGCCTGAGTTCAATCTGTTGCTGTGTGTCATGTGTATGTATGTGTGTGTGTAGGAAATCTGGCCTCACACAGCCATGTAGCTGGAAAAGGGAGCAGTGTTTTCAGTCTTTTCAGAGAATGGTGGATTGTCCTTTCTTTAATTTTTTTAAAAATTTTTAATTTTTTTCATCTTTTTTTTTTTTTTAAATCATTGCTGTATTTGTTTAATTTGTGTTTGATTGGGCTCCACACCCAGCATGGGGCTTGAACTCACAACCCCGGGATCAGGAGTTGTGTGCTTTACCAACTGAGCCAGCCTGTGCCCCAGTGGTGAGTTCTTTTTTAAAAAAGACTTTCTTTATTTGAGAGAGAGAGAGTGAGTGAGCATGAGTCGGGGAGGGACAGAGGGAGAGGGACAAACAGGCTTCCCGCTGAAGCTCAGGCTGACCCGGGGCTCTATCCCAGGACCCTGACATCATGACCTGAGCTGAAACCAAGTACTGGAGGCTCAGCCGACGGAGCCCCCTAGGTGCCCCTTGTTACACCTTTTTAATCTAGTCTGACACTTGCACCTTTCGGTTCTGCTTCGAAGCGAGTGTAATTATTGATAGGTTTGTGTTTGTTGGCCACATCCCCATTTGCTTTCTGTTTCTCTTGTGCTCTGTTCCTCCGTCATTGGTCTGCTTTTGGGTTGAGTGCTTGTATGGTTCATGGTGTTGCTAGCCGGTTCATGGTGTTGCTAGCTGCCGCCTGTCGCAGACAGTGTGAGCCCCTGCCGTGCTTTCTTGTGGACCGCAGGAGCCGGTTGGCAGGAGTGCTGCACGGCTGCCGCCGCCTGTCTTTGCAGAGCTCTTGGCAGTCCTGCACGCGCAGTCCTGCACGCGCAGTCAAGCCAACAGTTATTAGTTTTGCTGTAGACAATTGAATTTTTACCTTTTTGTATAGAAACAGTGTTAAGTTTACAAAGAAGTTGCATGAAGAGTGCACAGGGTACTCAGAGACCTTTCACCCAGATTCCCAAGTATTACCATTTCTAACCCATTTAAGAAGCAATTGCTTGGGACACCTGGGTGGCTCAGTCAGTTAAGTGTCTGCATTCAGCCCGGGTCATGATCTCAGGGTCCTGGGATCAAGCCCCATGTCAGGCTCTCTGCTCCGCAGGGAGCCTGCTTCTCCCTCTCCCTCCCCCTGCTCGTGCTCTCTCTCTCAAATAAATAGATAAGTAAGTAAAAATCTTTTTTTTTTTTTAAAGATTTTATTTTTATTTATTTGACAGAGAGAGATCACAAGTAGGCAGAGAGGCAGGCAGAGAGAGAGAGAGGAGGAAGCAGGCTCCCCGTTTAGCAGAGAGCCCGATGCGGGACTCGATCCCAGGACCCCGAGATCATGACCTGAGCCGAAGGCAGCGGCTTAACCCACTGAGCCACCCAGGCGTCCCAGTAAGTAAAAATCTTAAAAAAAAAAATTGCAGACATGATGTTCCATGACCCTTCTTCCTTCAGTGTGTGCTTTCTTTTTTTTAATTAAAAGATTTTATTTATTTATTAGAGAGAGAGAGACTGCACAAGCAGGGGGAGCATTAGAGGGAGAGAGAAGCAGGTTTCCCACTGAGCAGGGAACCCAATGCAGGGCATGATCCTGGGACCCTGTGATCATGACCTGAGCTGAAGGCAAATGCTTAACCGACTGAGCCACCCGGGCGCCCACAGCGTGTGTTTTCTTGATACAAGGACCACTGTCCTCAGACCATTCAGTCAGGAAATTCACATCAATCCTGTATTGCCACATGATTCACAAACTGCACCCAGACTTGTTGATCAAGGTCTGTTTGCTCCATTCCTGGTGAAGCTGACTCACCACTTGCCATGTTTCTGCATTTTTCTTTTTAAGATTTATTTATTAGAGAGAGTGAGCATACAGGGTAGAGGGACAGAAGGAGAGGAGAGAGCCCCAAGCCAACTCCCCACTGAGTGCAGAGCCTGACCTGGGGCTTGATCCCATGACCCTGAGATCATGACTTGAGGTGAAATCTGGAGACAGATGCTCAACCAACTGAGCCACCCATGTGCCCCAGCCAGGTTTCTGCTTTATTTTATTTTATTTTATTTTATTTTATTTATTTCAGAGAGAGAGCAAGAGAGAGCGCACACACACTAGTGGGGAAAGGGGCAGAGGGAGAGGGAGAAGCATACTCCCTGCTGAGCGGAGGGCCTGATGTTGGGGAGCCACTGTGGGCTGGCTCTGGTGTCTGTCTTTATTTATTTATTTTTAATTTATTATTTTTTAAAGATTTTATTTATTCATTTGACAGACAGAGATCACAAGTAGGCAGAGAGGCAGGCAAGGAGAGAGAGAGAGGAGGAAGCAGGTTCCCCGCTGAACAGAGAGCCTGACATGGGGCTCGATCCCAGAACCTGGGATCATGACCCGAGCCGAAGGCAGAGGCTTTAACCCACTGAGCCACCCAGGTGCCCCATCTGGTGTCTTTATTTTTAATTGCGGTCAAAACCCCATAACCTACCGTTTACCATCTTAACTATTTTTAAGGGCAGTTCAGTTCTGTTCAGTGTATTCACGTTGGCATGTGGCCGGTGACTTTTGACTAGTCCCCAGTACCCTGAGCTCTTGGTTACATTTGCTCCAAGATGTTCTAGGCTATTCTCTTGCTTTCCTGCCCCGGCCCATCTGGAACCAGACATTAGTCCGAGGAGCCTGGTTGCTTTCAGTGGAAATGGTATCTAGGAATCAAGATCTGCCCATAGGTGTGCTCATTGTTGTGGAGGTGTTATTTCTGTTAGGAGACTAGGGACCTCTTTTGGGTTATTTCTTCTTGACGGTGTTTTGGAGATCTTGCATTATACATATGCAGTTTCTTTAGTCCTCACTGGGGCTTGGTGGTGTTTTTCCTTATGGATTGGTCCAATTCATTTCAACAGTAGCCTGTTTATAGAATTTTATGTTGCCCTTTTGCTCTCACACAAAATGCAGAGATGAGCTGTCTGCTAAGCTTTCAGGTGTGTACGTGTATCTATAGGATTAAGCCCTGAAAATGCCATTATTAGGCAGCTTTATGTACATTTGTAATTTTAGTACACACTGATAAATTGTTCTCCACAGTAGTGCCCGTTTGTATTCCAAATAGTCACTTATCAGAATGCGGGTTTTAAAATATCCTTGCTCACGTGACACATTACCAGCTTGTTGAATACTTGCCCAATAGATGAAATGGTATTTGCTAACAATTTTGGGTTTTATTTTCCAAAATGAACTTAAGATTTTTCCTTACTAAAAAAAAAAAAAATACATTTACAGCTTAGAAAAATAGCAAAGTATAATCAAGAAAAAATGAAGAAAATAATCCTCTCTACCAGGAACAACTATTATTAGAGCTTTTCAGATCACTTTCCTACATGTGTCTACTTTTCTGTACACATACATGGTTTTACTTCCTTGACCTCATTTATTTCAGATACATGTTTAGTGCCCACTGGGTCCAGTGCTTTCTGGGGAGTTGTTGCCACTTTCCTGAAACTCCTTTACCATGTTTGGGGAGGCTTAGTGCTATAAGATAGACCCGAGAGTTGTAGGAAGGAGCACAGGGTGGTGAGTCAGGATGTGCACTGTGCAGAGTGAGTAGATTCTCTAAAGGGCCCACCCCACCTTCTCCATCCCCTTGTTGCTTGAACTTTGTCATGTGGTTAAGTAGGGCCCACCCTGGCCACCCTTGCTGGTGTGTGTTTATTCGCCTGCACAGATTTCTGTAGCTACATCCGGCAGGGATAGAGACAAGGTGACGGACCGCACCTGATTAAGTATCAGGAACAGTTCTTTATCCTGGAGGGGGGTTGAAGAGCCAGGGTTACTGGTTATCCATACCCCTTAAAAAGATTCTGCTGTTTTGACACCTGTTACACAGAGACATCTATGGCCCTTGTGTGTCTACATCGCATGCTCTCGTGAGTTCATTCTTAGAGCTGGAACTTTGCTGTAGTCACCAGGGGCAGAAAGTCCTGTCACTGGTATCTTATCACCTGGTGTATGCAGGCGCCAGAAGTTCCCTGCGTGGGAACCTTCATTTCCAGAGCTCTTTGCACATGTCAGGGTTGTGCGTGTCCTAAGACGCTTGTGCTTGGCTCCCAGTGGCAAGGCGTTTTGAGGGGGGGCACGATGTGACGCTTTTGGCGGTCCTGGACGCTGGCCGACATCATGGCCTCACCTCCTTCTTCCTCCGTGTCTGGGTCTTGGCCGCAGCAGGAGGGGGGCACCTCTGATGGGTCTTCCGTTTGTTTTTCTCATGTGCTTTACTGCCCTTTTCTCTGACCCCTGGGGGCAAGTTCTTTCGCAGTGGCAAACGTCTCGGCCTGCGTCACGCGGGTCCGGGCGTGTGCAGTCTTGTGGGACGAGCGCTGTTTCCATGCGTCTCTACCACTCTCTTTATTTCGTGAGAACTTCACACGGAGGAATTGCAGGAGGAGTACCTGGCGCTCCCATCGCTCCCATGTACCGGCAGCACGTTAACGCGGGCGGCCCGCAGCTGCTGGGAGTCTGTGCGTGTCTGCCGCACGGCCCTGTCGCCCTCACTGCCCGGTCGCCGGGCGCGCCAGCTTTTCACACGCTCTCCTGCTGGTCTCCCTCGGGGCGCCCGTCTCCGCGGGGTCAGGCCCAGGCCATGCTCTCACCAGCCGGGTTCCTTTTAGCACACGCAGGTGCTCGCTGGCCAGGCGCTAGCCGGCCCGGTGGGCACGCGCTCCGAGAAGGAGCCTGTGTGGCCCCGCCCCTGGGCGTGGCGTCGACTCCTGGCGGAGAGCTCGCAGGTCTGCAGTGCCGGCGGCAGAGCCAAGGCCGAGGTGTGGGGTGCAGGGTAGGAGGGCCGCCCTCTGCGTGCAGCGCGCATGGCCCCTGCTCACGGACACCGCCAGCTGTGTCCCTCGGGATAGGAGCCCTCCCTCTCCTGCTGGGCGCCGCTGGCCAGGCTTTCCCTTGCCGGCATGAGGTGCGGGACTCGTCAGAACTGGGCTGACAGGTCCCTGCCTTTGTTCTGGACGTTGCTCCTCACCCCTCCCTCTGGGGGCGCTCCTCTCCCTCACCCCTCCTTCTGGGGGCGCTCCTCCCCCCCACGATGCTCCTCCTTTGGTTTCTGTGTGTTTGGTTCACAGCAGCAGGGGCGGCTCTGGGGTCAGGAGGTTGGAAGAAGATGGGTGCTGGGGAGGCCTGAGCTAGGCCCGGCTGTTGCCAGAGCTCCTGGCAGCAGTGAGGCTGGTCCCAGGCAGCTGGAAGTCGCGGGGCTTGGCCTCAGCGCTGCCTATCCTTCTGCTGAGGAGTGCGCAGGCATTTGGCCCCGCTGGGAGGAAGGAGCCAAAGGCCCACATGTGGATGCAGTGTGTCCCAAGAGGTTGTAAGGTGCTGGGCGTCCTCTCTCCATGGTGGCGGTGGCCGCAGCCCTGGCCTCTCGTGCTGAGCTCTCCATGGTGCTGTCCAGCTGGCTCTCGGGTGACCTGCGGAAGCAGAACCTTACACTCTGCCTGTGCTGGCATGCCCTGCACAGGTGTGCAGAAAGGACAGGTGACCCTCGCAGGTGGTTCTTTGGCCACCAGTCTGCCCTGACTCCTGCCTGGTGGAGGCCACCATGCCTCGGCACGTGCTGGCTTTGTGTGGCCAAAGGAGAGTTCCCATGGGGCACCACGGCTGGGCGCAGGCAAGCTGATTTCCAGCTTCTCCCAGGGCACAGCTTTCCTGCAGAAGGCATGGGCAGTGTCCGAGGTGGCAGACCATGCCCGGCACTGTGGGGCCAGCAGCCCTGCTCTTCCAGGCTCCGTGAAACAATGGCTTCTGGCCACGTGGGACCTCGGGCGCAGACATGGGCTCAGTAGCGCATCTGGGCCCCTGCAGGGGTGCTGGCCACTCTCCCCGAACATGATGCCCTGCGGCTTCTCTTCCAGTTGCCTGGGTCAGTAGAAACAGCAAGTCCCGATGTACCATAGCCTGCCTTCATGTCAGTACAGGAATGCATGGGGTGTGGGGGCCTGGGGGCCAAGCCTGCTCCACAGTTCCTGCACCCCAGGCTGGGCTCTGGCTCAGATGCCATGTCCTATGCCCGCCTCCAGCAGCCCCTCCAGCTAGCTTTGCTAGTCCCTCTGTCCCACTGGAGCTCTGGCCTATCACAGAGGAGAAGGTCCTGGTCCTTAGGGTGAGTGGGTGCTCTAGGGTAAACTTAGCAGGAACATCTGAGATGTCTGTGGGACAAACTCCCAAAACACGGAAAAACAGGTTAGAAGAAGTGGGGAGACATCTCGTGTTTGGCTGGGATTGGCAACCCCATGACTGGGTCTGTTCCCCCCAAATTAATTTATGATCCCAGTGAAAAGGCCACCAGGCTCTTCTCTGGAACCGGTCTACTTGAGCGGAAGCTTCCCTGAGCTACGAGCAAGCAAGAACGAGAAAACCGTGGAGAAGAAGAGCAACTCGGGAACAGGCCCAGAGTGGCCATTCCCCTGCCGGCCGGTGTGGGGTTCTTCTGTGCGAAGCTGCAGGCACAGAGGGGCAGAGTTAGAACTAGGCCCTGCTCTGCGAGGAGCTGAGTGTGCAGGAGAGTGGGGAGATCTGACTCTTTGTGAGTGGCATGGGGAACCTGGGTCACCGTACAGAAAAGGGTGAAATGGGTCCTTCCTTCGTATTGGACACCAGGATGAGCAACAAATGGGCTCTGGAATGTAAATAAAAACAAATAAATAAAAATAAATAACCCATAAAAGGAAAGACAAAAAGACCTGACCACGTAAGCACAAGCAAAGTAAAAAGATGTATCAAGAAAACATTATCTGCACCTTATAAAACAGAAAGTAAATGTCCCTAAATAAGATGCTTCTAAAAAGGGAAACCGACAGACTCTTGATAGCCAGAGATGCAAATTCAGATCACTTGGGGCCACCTGTTTCCCTAGGGCCGCAGAAACCCCCGAGCTGGTCAGGCTTGAGGGAAGGGGCCTGTGCAACCCCAGGCAGGGCATAAGGGTGACACCTGGCTCACCTGGTGTGTTGACTGCCCCAGCATCCCACTTCCCAGAGACCTACCCCAAGGACACAGTGGCAAGAACAGGACATGGTTTGTGTGTTGTGGCCCTACTCTGTGTGCAGGGCGCAGGTTCTCCAAGCTACGCTGCGCCCACATGGTGGGGTTTGGGGCCAGGCGGCCATGGGGGTCCCTTGGGTCCCATGAGCGGGCTCCAGGACATGCATGAGCCGGTATTCACTCTGTTGGTTTTTAAACGGTTACCCGGAGGTCAGGACGATGTGACCTCTGACCTTAGGGTTCGTGCCTGTGCAACCATGTTATGTTTTATAATATTGCAGATGGAGTAAAAGCTTCTTAAAATGTCACTTAGGGGCACCTGGGTGGCTCAGTGGGTTAAGCCTCTGCCTTCAGCTCAGATCATGATCCCAGGGTCCTGGGGTTGAGCCCCACATCGGGCTCCCTGCTCATCAGGGAGCCTGCTTCTCTCTCTGCCTGCCTCTCTGCCTACTTGTGATCTGTGTCTGTCAGATAAATAAAATCTTTTTTAAAAAAGTATTAAAAATGGCATAAAGCTACACAAAGGCATAACCCCTCAGAGAAGAGTTATTTCAAGTAATGAGATCATAGACATGTGACAGCACAGCCCCAGCGGGATTTACACTGAGGACAAGAAGTACCAAAAAGCCCCAGATTGTTTTCAGTAATCATATTAGTAATAAAATCTTTTTTTTTTTTAAGATTTTATATTTATTTATTTGACAGACAAAGATCACAAGTAGGCAGAGAGGCAGGCAGAGAGAGAAAGAGGAGGAAGGAAGCAGGCTCCCTGCTGAGCAGAGAGCCCGATGCGGGACTCGATCCCAGGACCCTGAGATCATGACCCGAGCCGAAGGCAGCGGCTTAACCCACTGAGCCACCCAGGCGCCCCAATCATATTAGTAATAATAGTGATACTGTTATCTTGCAACTGTCTTGTAGGTTTTCGGACGCAGTGTCTGTGTAGTTAGCATCCTTACACACGGAGCGCCAGCACGGGACACAGGGCAGAGCATCTGGAAGGAGGGAACCCATAACTCTGGAATCCCAAGTTTGAGCTGGAAGTGTCAGGCTGCGCTCCTAAGGGTCTCTTCCACATGGAAAGCTCATGTTCTTGCTTCCTGGTTGAAAAGCCCCAGAAATACGCACTGGTGAGCACCCTCGGTGCCAGTGGGACCTGAAATAGCATTTCCTGCAGAGGCGGCTGCCCTGCGTTTTGCACTGCTCCCCCCGCTCCCAGCCCCAGTGGTCCCCTTCCTGAGATGTTCCCCTCCAGAGCTGTCCCTTATCTGAGCTAGGGCCACCTGAGCGACCACAGGCCACGGGTGCGGCTCGTTCCTATTCACCTTGGGCCATTGTTAAGGAACAGTGTCGCTTTGACAGCTTTGACCAGAGGGCAAGGAGGAAGCATTTCACCTGGCTTTTCTGGCCGAGATGAGGATGTGTGGCGGGTGACAGATGACACAGGTTCCACACGGAACACTCACCCCGTTTCTCATGGGTTTGTGCTGAGCTAGTTTTACTGGGGGAGTGGGGGCGCCGGGGTCCATCAGTGCAGTGAGCCCTGGAGAGCTCAGACCGCGGGTCGGAGCCTGTGTCCACCTTCATCCACTGGCTCCTCACTTTCTTCTTTCCCTTTTAAACCTTTTGTCAGTTTTGTCAGTTAATTTTTTTTTTTAAGATTTTATTTATTTATTTGACAGACAGATCACAAGTAGGCAGAGGCAGGCAGAGAGAGAGGAAGGGAAGCAGGCTTCCTGCTGAGCAGAGAGCCTGATGCGGGGCTCGATCCCAGGACCCCGGGATTATGACCTGAGCCGAAGGCAGGGGCTTTAACCCACTGAGCCACCCAGGCGCCCCTGTCAATTAATTTCTTTTTTTTTTTTAAAAAAGATTTTATTTATTCGACAGAGAGAGATCACAAGTAGGCAGAGAGGAAGGCAGAGAGAGAGGAGGAAGCAGGCTCCCTGCTGAGCAGAGAGCCCGATGCGGGACTCGATCCCAGGACCCCGGGATCATGACCTGAGCCGAAGGCAGCGGCTTAACCCACTGAGCCACCCAGGCGCCCACCTGTCAATTAATTTTTTAAAAAGAAAAAATAAAAAACAAAACTCTAGGGGCGTCTGGGTATAACCCACTGAGCTGCCCAGGTGCCCCTTGACTTCCTAATTATAAGGGTGTTTAAGAGGATCAGAACCTGTCTTCCCTCCTTGGAGTGGCGTCTGAGGCTGGAAGGTGGTGCAGGTCCGGCTGTGGTCACCTTACCCCCACACAGAACAGAGCTGCAGATGCGAGGCGCTGAGGAGGTGGCTGTGCGGGGTTCTGAGACCTGACTCCTGCTTCCCAGCTCCCCGCCTAGCCCCCTGCCCCCCAGAACTGTGTGGACCATGAACAGCACCGGTGCTGGGGGCTGCTGGCCAGCCAGGTCGTCTAGAACTAAGATCATTCACGTAAGAGAGAAAAGACACAAGCATAAAGGTGACATAAAGGAAGATCCTGGTAGATTCATTTGGAATTAGAATTCTCAGTTTGAATTCATGATCTCTCTTTTTTTTTTTTTTAAGACTTTATTTATTTGTTAGAGAGAGAGAGAGAGATACAGAGCGCAAGCACAGGCAGACAGAGTGGCAGGCTAGAGACAGAGGGAGAAGCAGGCTCCCCGCCGAGCAAGGAGCCCGATGTGGGACTCGATCCCAGGACGCTGGGATCATGACCTGAGCCGAAGGCAGCTGCTTAACCAACTGAGCCACCCAGGCGTCCCGCATGATCTCTCTTTTTTAAAGCATGCATGTCTGGGGACACCAGCGTGGCTCAGTGGGTTAAGCGTCTGCCTTTGGCTCAGGTCATGATCTCAGGGTCCTGGGATCGAGTCCCACATCGGGCTCCTTTCTCATGGGGGAGTCTGCTTTTCTCCACCACCATCCCCCCAGCTCGTGCTCTACCTCCCTCCCTCTAAAATGAATGAATAAAGTCTAAAAAAAAACCCCGAAAACCATGGATTTCTTAGATGCAGAGACACCCGGAGCAGTGCGTGGGCCCGGCCCCTCGGGCTGGTCTGCGTTCTGTGTGTGCAGTCCGACCAAGCAGGACGTGTCATTTCTGCCACAGGATCTGTGCTTCCGCAGTTGTTGTCTTGCTGTGT
Source organism: Mustela nivalis (assembly GCF_964662115.1). Classification (NCBI taxonomy): domain Eukaryota; kingdom Metazoa; phylum Chordata; class Mammalia; order Carnivora; family Mustelidae; genus Mustela; species Mustela nivalis. The sequence goes on from NC_139031.1 coordinate 90,768,966, forward strand.
CCAGTGTTCAGAACCAGGCCGTGCCATAGTATCACACAGCTTGTGTCTGTGAGGACCAACTTTGGTTTTCTAGAGTTTTTAATTATTTTTCTGTATTTACTTGTGTGTCACCGCTGCGTCTGGGGGCACAGCCCTCCCCAGACGCCCGCAGGGGCCACAGCCCTCCCCAGACACCCGCAAGGGCCGCGTGTCTACCCCTGTGTCTTGAATGCGGCGTCTGCCCGTGCGCTCACTGGCCTTGCTCTTTCTCACCCACTGGGCGACCGCGACATCTGTGAAAGCAGGCCGCCTGGCTGGGGGGGGGTGCCACTGGGGTGTCCCGTAGGCGTGCCTGTCCCACGGGCCGCTCTGCACCTGCCTCAGTGGCCGTGTGGAGGCCAGGGCCACCCGGTCCTGGGCGGCTTGGAGAAAGATGTCTGCGTCCAGGCCGCCTGCTTGCCCCGAGCCCCTCCAGAGACAGACAGTGTGGTCAGTGCCGGGCGTTATTCGAGCATATCTGGTTCAGGGCTGCCTTCCTGGCCTGCGGCGCCTTCTCCATCTGGGGCACATGTGCTTGCTGTCTGGGCACAGAGCGATGGCTTTGGAGCCCGTGGTCTCAGAGTCAGGAAGCCTCCAGCTTCACACAGTGTAAGGGGAGCCATGTGGAAAGGCTGTTTTTCTGGGCAAAAAGCTGTTGAATGCCAGCACTTTCATTTGGTTCACCCTGGTAACAGACGTGTGTTGTGCTTGTTAAAAGCTGTGGATCTGCGAGCACACATGGCCCCTTCAGTGAACCAGACACTTCCTTACGTAGCCTTTCCTGTTGACAGGCTGTTCTGGAATATTCTGCATCAGGCCTCATCAGCACACCAGCTTCTGCTTTTCCAGATGAGGGTGTTTGACCCTAAGGACATTGAAGGGAACTGGCTAGGAAACATGCTCATCTGTGTCACGTGGGGACCTCGAACCCTGGGGACACAGAGGCTGTTGCAGGCCAAGGGCTCTAAGGGCATGCCCTGCCCCAGCCCCAGCCTGGGCGCTTGGGGCTGAGGTGGCCACATACGGGTGGGGGCACTCCCCGAGGGGTCAGAGGGAAGCTCTGTGGGGTCCGGGTTTGCTCAGTCACTCTTGTGGGCAGCGGATTTGCAGAGCGGTGGGGATTCCAGGATCGTGTCCTTCAGCGGACCACATAGCACTGGCCGGAGACGCAAGGAGGCCACCACGGCACTGGCTCCTGACCGCCTTCAGCACGCACTGCTCTCCTCAGACCTCTCATGCTCGTGGACATTTGGGTTGTGCCAGCAGTTGGAGGGCACCGCCTGCCTCTTACCCTTTTTAAACAAACGGTAAACAGCTTCAGTGGGGTTTGCTGGAGGAAGCCGTGGTTTCTGGTCTTCCTGTGCATTCACATGTTTTGTCAGAGGGAGGGCTGACATCCCACCATATTTTTCAGCAAGATCAGAAGCAAACAGAGAGTGCACAGTAACTTTTGGCAGGGGGAGGGACCAGAGCCCCTCCCCAGACTGTCCAGCGGGTGTCCCATGGAGAACGAGGTAGGTGCAAGCCCGGCGGGTGTGTTTGTGAGCCAGGGTGACCCGGGCCCACGACCTCCGCTTTGAGAAGAAGGGAGGAAGGTTCCCACCGGGTTCCGGGGCTGAGAAGCGGTGGCTGGCAGTGGTCGGCGAGCAGGAGAGGAGGGTCCACCCATCTTAACCTGAGGTGTGGGAGGCCTAGATGTCCCACCTGAGGGGGAAGAGCGGGTTCACTTGGGTTCACAGTTTGTTAGGACATGGGATCTGAGTTGGAACGCGACTTGGGGAAAGGGTGGAGAGAAAGAGCCTGCGCAGCGCTGGCAGACGCACGCCCGGAATATTGCCTGTGCTGGGACCCCGCCGGAGCGCCTGCGTGGCTCCCGCTTCGGCAAGCTGTCGGGGCCCGGAGCTGGGGGCCTTGCCGTCTGGGGAGGGCCGGAGGGCACGGGCCGTGTCCCACTCCTCCCTGGGCCTGGAGCAGGTTCTTTTCCTGGTGGGAGGCACCTCGTCCCGCAGATTGCTTTGACAGCGTGCCCGTCGACCGCGTAACTGAGAACGCCGGCGGTTAGTTGATACAAAGATGAGCACTGGGGGTGAGTCTTGAGGCCAGGGTGGGGGGGCACCTGGCTGGCTAAGTTGGAGGAGTGTGCGACTCTTGATGTTGGGGTTGTGAGTTTGAGCCCCACGTTGGCTATAACGATGGCATAAAAATAAAATCTTGGGGCTCCTGGGTGGCTCAGTGGGCTAAAGCCTCCGCCTCTGGCTTGGGTCATGATCTCAGGGTCCTGGGATCGAGCCCTGCATCTGGTTCTCTGCTCATTGGGGAGCCTGCTTCCTCCTTTCTCTCTCTGCCTGCCTCTCTGACTACTTGTGATCTCTGTCAAATAAATACATAAAATCTTAAAAAAAATAAAAAAAATCTTTAAAAACAAAAGAAGGTGGACAGTGTTGCAGCACAGGTGTGACATAAAGGGACCCTTGGTCAGGAAGCTTGCAGGAGAGGGTTCGGTGCCTTGCCACGTGCGCCCTCTGAGCTGTCCAGCGGGACAGAGCTATGCCCTTGGTTTCTGCAGCAGCAGGCCTGCGAGCAGTCTGCCTGACCACCAGTCTGGCCACCGTGCCTCCCCCAGGCTCTACTGCAGCCCTGCGTGGGCCTGACCGCTGTATGCAGCTGCCCGTCCGCTGGGCCCTGGGAAAGGGACGGAGGCCCCCTCGTTGCAGCCCCAGGGTTGGGCACCTACCAAGTACTCGGTAGATGTTTGCTGAGTGTTGGACTTATGGACGCCCGTGGCCTTGCATATGGAAAGTGTGTGTTCAGGAGCAGTTCTGAACTACGACTAAAGGATCAGGTAAGCTACGTCCTTGAGAAGGTATAGACTTGCACCCAGGCGCTCAGGGTGCCCTGCGCCGTCCCTCCTCTCCTGGCTGTTGGGGACCCCGCAGAGTGTGCCGAGCCTAGTGCTGTGTACACCCAGCCAGCTGGTGTGTCATCTTGTGATGAACTCCAGGCCGCAGGCGGGGCCCACTGCCCCGTGAGTGGTTGTGCTCATTCTTCCAGAAACACATTGCTCATAAGTCAGACACTCTGGTGGAGACATTAGCCTCCGAGAGCCATGGAGGAGATGCACCTGCTCCGAGCCCGGGCGCCCCAGCTGAGTGGCTAACCGAGCTTCAGCCCAGCAAATCTAGGCCAGCCTGGCCCCTGGGCGCTCCTCTGGGAAACGCTCAGCAGCCAGACCGAGTGTTTAAGAGCCACCTACTAGGTCCCCAACTTCAAAAGTGGTTTCTAGCATAAAATGGAAGATATTATAGGATAGGTAAGGATCTCAGGCTTGTTTCCAACTAGTCCAGAAAGATCCCCCCCAGTTATCGAAGCGGCCAGTAGTCTGTGTGCCGCAGAAGCCCCATGTCCCTGCCCTGGATCCTCAGGGCACCATATCTTCACAGAAGATTCAGGCTCAGGGGGACCCCAGGCCGCACCCAGTGCAGGGCTCCATTATTGAAGGGACATCGTCACCGTTGTGCTCCTTCTGGGGGCTGAGTTGGTCCTTGTCTTGTAGGCTCAGGGATTGTGAGATCCTTTTGGTGGGGATGGTGGGCGTCAGCACTCAGTAAAAATTCCTGTGGAGTGAGGAAGGCACACGGGCACTATCAGACGTGCTTTTAAAAACTTGACATCTTGATCTGGAGAATATTGCAAAAATTAAAGGATCTATGATTGTGTTCGGGAACCCTGCTTCTGTGTCAGGATATTCTGAATGGTCTCCCCTGTGTTTCCTTAACCAGAACGTCACTTTACATTTTCGTGTTTAGAGCAGCCTCCGTTCCCAAACCCGGAGTGCCCACCTGGTCGCGGTGTTTCTGGAGAGGCAGGGGTGGGGGTGGGAGCGCTGCCTGATGCCGGCAGGGAACCCGCCCCTGACGCGGGCTCAGGTGGCCACAGGAAGGGTCAGGTTTGCCACAATCCGTGTCTCCACCCAGCGGTTTCAGCCTTCCGCCATCAGGGAAAGCTTGTGCAACCACTGAAAGTTGCTGGAGATGTTCACAGCAGCAGCCAGAAGCCTGCAGTGCGGCTGTTCAGGGCGGAGGCTGGAAGCTGGGCGCTCCCGGCCACTCCCATGGGGTCACGATGGGCCAGTGGGTGCCCCCGTGCCTCATGGGCTTGTGTCTTGTGGCCGGGGCGGGGGCACCTTTAAAGGCGGAGCAACTGGCACTGAGCACGCCTTCCAGGCGGCAGGCCAGCGGTTTTCACTGTGGATTTAGTGCTTGTTCACCAGCTTTGGGCTCTTCTCCGGCCTGACTGTGCCCTCTTGAGGTAGGAGCCGTCTCATTCCCCGACGGGGCCTTCCCTATGCCTGGCCAGCGCGGGCACTGAATGCCCACTGACCAGCACCGGTGCTGGGGGTCCCCTGCAGGGTCCCAAGGGGTGGCGGCACAGGAGGACAGGTCAGGCTCCGCCTCGTGAGCGGGGGCCCTGGGCTAGCCGGAGGCCTCTGGAGTGGGCGGTCCGGGTTTCCTCGCCACGGGGGGCCGCACATGTGCCCTGGACCCGGCGGCTGCAGGGGTGAGGCCCCGGATCCTCCCAGTGCCGACGGGCTGTGTGTGCAGACTGCCATTCCATGAGCTGTGCCTCACCCGCAGCGCATGTGGTCTGTGGCCTTGGTGATTTGGCGTGGGCCTTGCGGTGAGAGGCTGACCGTGGCAAACCTGTCCTGTCAGAGTCGTTTTCCTGGTACTCCCAGAAGCAAGGGAGTAACGAGGTAGGAGAGCACGTGTGAGCAGTTGTGTGTGCTGCTGGTCACACTCAGCCTCAGCCTGTGCCCTGCGGGTCGTGGTCCAGGAGGGGGAGCTTTGTGGGGTGGCCAGGGAGAGAGAGGGCATAGGCACGGGTGTCAGCATCTGTGAGGCTCGTACATTCTGACAGGGTAAGGTGTGCACGTGCCCACCGTCGTTTCTGCCCCTGCGGTATGCACCTGTCGCAGGAGCTGGGAGGTGCTCTGCATACGGAAGCCGGGGGTCCAGAAGTGCTGCTGACTGGGGTGTGGGCCAGAGGGGCAGCCCCGGTCTGGTGTGGCCTGCCAGCCTGGGGTAGGGCTGGTGAAACGTGGTGTTTGCTTTCCTACATTTCCAGGGTCATTTTCAACTTAAAATTTACTGTAGCTGTTCGGCCCATTGTGGCCGAGCGTTCCCCATCCCTCCCCATGTGAGCTGCCCACAGTGCCCACCTGTTCCCATGCAGCACCCCCCACTCTCCCCACTCTTGGCCATACCCCGAGATTGTGCGGGCTGAAACTCTAGGGGCTGAGGAGAACGGGGCCTGGACAGACCCCAGGGCGGGCAGGCTCCTCGCAGATACTCCATCCCTTCTGCAGCCCGTCCGTGTGCCTGGGAGGCCCTGGGCATCCTGTCTTAGCTGATGCATAAGCGGCTGCCGGCCGGAGCGGCCTCGTCCTTTCATGAAAACCTTGCTGAGGTGGAGAACAGGCAGTGTAGGCAGCTGGAGAGGCGAGTAAGCGAGGCCCCCAGCTTACACTGCGTAGGTTTCCTTGGGTGGGAGGTTAGCCTCCGTGGTGCAGGTTGCGCAGTGCCGTCAGCGCCCTGGGGCAGAGAGGCCGTGGGGGTGGGAAGGGCTTGCGGAGCACAGATAGGGCACAGGGAGCGGGTGGGCTTTCGGCTGCTGAGGTGTGTCCTTTGCTGAGGCCGGGGTGCCTGCTCCGGGGTCCTGGAGCGAAGGGACCTGCTGGAGCCTGGGGCTCGGGTGACACTACGTTGCTGTCTTCTGGGGGGGTCCCCCCCTTCCTGCCCTTTACCGAGCCATAAGATTACTCGCCCGGAGAGCGTGCCCTCACCTTTCCGAGTGTCCGAGAGCCGGTGGAGGACGAACCCCCCACTCCATGTGCCCAACGCGGCACCAGCCACCCCCCCCGACCCTATCTGGCATTTTTGGTACCGTCCTCCCCGGGCCGCACAGGCAGCCCCTTTGCATGGGGACCGTGGTGGTGGCTTGGCCACATTGGCATGTGCGCTGTGGGGGCTGTGCGAAGCCTTCGTGAATAACAACCTCTAACCCTTGCCGTTTCTGCCTGCAGCCTGGAATTGTGTCGCCTTTTAAACGAGTGTTCCTGAAAGGTGAAAAGAGTAGAGATAAGAAAGCCCATGAGAAGGTGACAGAGCGGCGCCCTCTGCACACTGTGGCGCTGTCCCTGCCCGAGCGCGTGGAGCCCGACAGGCTGCTGAGTGACTACATCGAGAAGGAGGTGAAGGTGAGTCCGGCCGCGGGGTGTGCCCCCGCTGTCCCGCCGGCGCTGCTGTGGCAGGTGACTGTGCCCACGCTCCATGTTCCAGTTCGCTGGCCCCATTTCCAGCTCTTTCTACAGGAGCAGCCGCCTCATTTCTCTCGAGGGTGGGCGTGTGTGTGCCGAGTCCCCAAACCCTGTCCGGTCCTGTATGCAGGCACCTACAGATAAGCGTGGCACGCCAGGCCCCCAAACACACTGAGTGCAAGTGAACCGGGGAGAGGGGCAGCGGCCTCGAGGTCAGGGTGGTGGAGGGGCTCCGCCAGGAGTGGGGCGCCTGCGCTTGGAGAGGGTGCCCGGGAGGGTGGGGCTGCGGATTGCATGGAGCCAGTCCGCTTCGAGTCCCCTCAGGGGATGCAGAGCTGTCCAGTCCCAGCCCCAGTTGGGGAAGGTGTGGGGCGGTGGTGTCCTCGGAGGGGTTTCTGCTCTTGCCTGGCCGTCAGGTGACAGGGGAGGTGGGTGGTGTCCCCATCAGAGACAGGACTGGGGAGGCTCAGCTGTGGGGACACTTGGCACAGAGGAGGGTTGGAGCAACCCCGAGTGAAGACACGAGGCTAGCCTGGGTACGGAGTGGGAGTCTCCTGCCCCCCTCCCTGCCGTGTTTCCTGAACACCTGTGCAGGCCTGTCTCACATGGGAGTCCTGGGGTGCTCTTGGGCGGGGGGGGAGATGGGGTTACCGCCCGCCAGGCTGAGCACAGCCGGCGACCGTGCCTGTGCGCGTGGCTTCCGTCGGGGCCAGCGTGGATTTGTACATATTCAAGGAGATAGAGCCTGCAGCAAACATGGGACAGAGATGTGGGCCTGGCCACCAGCCACACGGGAAACCGGGGGTCAGTGTAACGTCCTTGGAGAGGTGAGAGCAAGCACGGTGATCTCAGAAGTTCCAGGCTTCACTTCTGAATAAAGAGGGGTGGACGGGAGTTTTTAGAATGAGATGTACGTCCATGTGTGTCTTAACACGTTCACGAGAGGGCTCGAAGGAGAGTCCAGAAAGGCGCCCAGAGGAGTGGCCAGAAGGTGAAGAGAGGAAATCAGTCAGCGGGAGACAGAAGAGCAGATGGAGATGGAGGGCCCACGAGGGGGGCCCAGCAGGAGGAGAGGCAGCGCTCACGCGGAGACGTGGGGCCTGTCGCAGAGTGGGCCAGCGCGACCTCACGGGACGAACGTGCCCACCACGGTGACCAGGTGGGCCCAGTTCTGAGGGAGACATGGGAAGACTGCTGCCTCACAGCGTGGGACACACCGTGAAGGCGGAGACACAGGTCCAGAGCACAGGGTTCCCCCTAGAAAGGAGCCAGGGGGGGTTCCTGGTGCAGCACAAGAGCGCAGGCCCCGGCAAGACTCTGAGGGCCGAGCGTGAGCGCCTCTGGGAGAGGCAACAGGATGTTTTTATGTGTGGGGAGAGGCTGAGGAAGACCTGGGAAGAGTCAGAGCCATATGTGAGGACAGCGCAGGTGTGGGTTAAGGAAACCTTGGAAGAGAAAAGTTGGGGATTTCTGCTTCCAGAAGGTGCGGTGCATGTGCCTCTCCCTGGGCGTGTCACTTTGCACAACGACAGTCCTGGATGCTCCATGCGGTGACTGTTGGCTCCTTTGCGAGGTGGACACAAGGCAGCCACACAGGGACCTGGGGGCCCCAGGGGAGGCCTCCAGCTTCTCTTTGTCCTCATGTGCCCCAGGTGTGGAGTTGAAGAGGCTGGCAACCCAGAAACACAGACAGGTGCGGCCAGACCCCATCGAAAGCTGCTCTGTGGGAACCAAAGAGCAGCAAAGGGGTGTCAGCCACGGCCGAGCAGGGCAGCACCCACCTGGGGGAGGCCGGGCCGGGAGCAGGGACTTTGGTCCCTGATGAACCCGGGTGGGACCGGAGTGTCCGTGGGGCCCAAGGGGCGCCAGAAAGTCTGCCATGCCCCGAAGGACAGAGGGGCCACCTTGGCGGAAGCTGTGGGACCAGAGCACGTTCTCCAGCGTGTGTGTCGTTGGAGTCCTGGCTGGAGGGGCTGAGAAACTGTTCCGGGGAGTCGTGTCTGAAATGTCATTCATTTGGCAAAAGACAAACTTAGAGGTTTAAGAAGTGGAGCGTGCTGTGAGCAGGGTGAACCCAGAGCCGTGCACGCCGGTGTGTCCCCTTGAAACTTGTCAAGAGCAAAGCCAGCAGGTCTGGAGAGCAGAGAGGGGAGCAGTTTCTCCACTGGGAGATCGGGGTGCCGGCAGCCACGGGGTCGGCTGGCACATGCACTGGCTCCCGAGGAGCGCCCCCCCGCCATGTCCTGCGGGCCCTTGCAGCTGCTTTGGACCGCTCTGCGACTGACAGGGATGCTCAGGCTGTCATCTGGAATCTGCCGTCAGAAGGTCTCCAGGCCCGTCTGTTCTTACTGGAGGATGTCCTCATGTGTTCAGGGAACGGACGCCAGTGCCACAGTCTCTCCCTGAAACAGAAGGGGCGACCTTGCTCTGAAGGGATGCAGGGCCGGCTCGGAATCCATCACATCGACAGGCCAAGGTAGAAATGTCCTGGCACCCTGTCGGTTGACGCAAGAAGCACATCTGACTCCCATCCATGGTGAAAACTCAGAACAGGATGTGTGTGTATGCGCCACGTTACATGTCCAAACTGAGCTCAAACTTGAATATGCAGTAGCGTTTACAGGCGCTTCAGAGACAGACAGACAGGTACAGCTGGACCCGGACGTGGATGGGGTTTCCTGAGCGCACAGTAGGGGCGCAGAGAAGCACAGATCTGCGTGCTGGGAGCCTGCCACGTCCGTGGGTGGGGGACTCAACCCGATCACCGTGGCATGTGTCCCCAGACCTGTGCAGCGCTTGATATAGTTCTGACTGAAATCCCAGCGAGCTTTTCATGGATGCAGAGATGACTCCAAAATGTGTGTGGAAAGGCAGAAGGAGCAGAACCGCTGAAACGGTTTTGCTGGAGCTGCTGGTCACCCCCAGAGACAGTGTGAGCTTCCGCCCACGCTCCACACCCGAATGTGCGGAAACTCACCGGGGATGGACTGTAGCCGGGCCACACGGGCAGAGGGACAGCTGGACCCGCAGCTGGGGTATGCGTCCGTTCTCACCATGGAAGAGCGTTGCCCCTGCGGGGCTGACCAGCCACCCGGAGCCTGGTTGGCCCCCTTGCGGGACGGCGCCATGTGGGGCCTGCGGAGTTGGCCCTGGGACAGGGACTGTGTGCTTAGGCCTGTCCCCCACTGGGTGAGCCCAGCTTGGCCTCCGCCTGCCCTCAGCTGCGCCTAGGCTGAGCTATTGGGGGGCCCGTGCGTCTCTGCTGGGGTCCTATGGCTCGGGGTAGGACCGGGACTGGGCTTTGCTCCATCCCGGGGGTGAACGGGAATGGCTCCTGGCGGCTTTGGAGAGGAATGTGTATGTCCCCTGCACTCACTTTCTCTCACAAAGAATCCGTCCGGCTCCCTGGTGCAGGCCGTGGTCACGGCCCACCAGTTCTGCAGAGCCAGGCAGGGCGGGAGGTGAAGCTTGCTGTCCCCATGCCACGGAAGTCCCGGAGGGCAGCTTGCCACGCTGCCATGGCTGCTGGCAGTGACCCCGTTCCTGCTTTGGAGCCGGGACGGGGGCCTCGGCAAGATGAGTAGCTCCCACGTCCTGGAGGCTACTGGGTCCACCTGCTCCTGCTCCACAGGGGACGTGGGTCTGGATGCGAGGACACACTGTGGGCCGTCTGGGTCCGGGGGTGCTGACTTCGTCTCCAGGTCTGGAAAGGGTGTCCTGGTCCCCAGAGCGCAGGTGCACCAGGGAGAGCCATTCCTCCGGGGCCGCTGGGGCGTCTCTGCAGCGCACCTGCTGGGGCGCTGTGGGGGCCTTCTTCGGGGCTCCACCTTGCTTCAGCCATGTGTCTAGGGCTGGAAGCCATCAGGGATCTGTCCCTTGTGCCCGAGCAGCACACTCAGCGGTGTCCTTGTGTGTGTGTATTAGGCGGTGCCCCGGGCTCCCATGTCGTGGGAGCCGGCTCCAGGGCCCCTGCAGGCCATACCCCATGGCCACTTCATGGCCTCTGCTACGGCTCCTGCAGCTGGTGCCACTGTCTGGCGCTGCTCCCTGGGGCCCTGTTGTCCCTGGGCTCCGGGGTGCCTGGTTCTGCGAGCATCTCCTGCTGTCTGCTCCTTCTCGGAGCTCCTGGGCCTTCAGAGTGGGGTGTCTTCCTGGCCCCCAGGGAGCAAGGGGAGTGGCGGCATGAGGTTCCCAGTCTTACCTGGGGGACCCGGTCCAGCAGGTCCACCTCTGAGCCTTTTCAAGCCTTCACCCACAGTTTGCCATGGCCTGTATGTGTATGTGTGTGTGTCTGTTCACGTGTGTGTGTGTGGTGTCGTCTGTCTTCCAGCATGTGGGGGCGGGCCACTTGTGCGAGCCTGGTGTGTTGAGAACTCGTGCACCCTCCCTGGTGTCCTTGTCCCCGTGTGGGAGTCCTGCCCTTCCTTCCATCAGGCCCCGCTCTGCTGCAAGGTTCTTGCCGACTGAGTCCAGCCATGGGTGCACATTATCGGAAGGCCACCTCGGGGATGTCCATGGTATCCCGTCAGCAGTGAGTTTTGGAAGCACCTTCTGTGCTTGGAGCTGGAACGTGAGCTGGTTAGCACGCGTCTGCGCCAGCTGTGGTCCCTGTTGGGCAGCAGGCGTGGTGCCCGAGGCGGTCTGGCTGTCTCCTCTTCGGCCTCGCGGGTGCCAGGGCCATTAACAGATGTGACTGCTAGCCCTGCGTCCCCTCGGGGTCTCGAATGCATCATCACGTTCAGGCCTCTGGAACTGTGCCCTTGACTTGCTATGCCCCATGGCGGCTACGGGCCACTGCTGACTCTGTCGGGGCACAGGGCATGCATTGGGGACCTTGCAGGATGATGGAACGCGTGTGGTAAGCCCAGTCCAGGAGGCACACCTGGTCGCATCTGGAGTGGTAACAAGGATGACAGCTGCAGTGAAAGTGTCTTACCAAGAATTCTGTCGCCGTGAAGCTCATCTCAGATGATGGCGGCTCCCCTTTCCACAAAGAAAGTAGGCCTCGAGGAGATGTGCTGGCTGGGTTTGCAGCCGGCAGAGCTAAGGGACAGGGAGGAGATGGTGGCATCATCTCCTGAGGCAGCGACAGGGGCGAGGGCAGTCCTGTGCGTGTGCATCAGGGCCCCGTGAATCAGCAAAGCCCTGAAGCCGGAGTGACCGTTCACGGACAGGATTGTACTGCTTAGGATTCAAAAAGTTGTTAGCAAACGAAATTATTGAGTAAAACTAATAAGATGATTTTTTTTTTCAAAGATTTTATTTTTATTTATTTGACAGAGAGAGATATCACAAGTAGGCGGAGAGGCAGGCAGAGAGAGAGAGAGAGGAGGAAGCAGGCTTTCCACGGAGCAGAGAGCCCGATGTGGGGCTCGATCCCAGGACCCTGGGATCATGACCTGAGCCAAAGGCAGAGGCTTTAACCCACTGAGCCACCCAGACGCCCCGATGATTTTTTTTTTTAAAGATTTTATTTATTTATTTGAGGGAGAATGAGTGAGAGAGAGCATGAGAGAGAAGGTCAGAGGGAGAAGCAGACTCCCCAAGGAGCTGGGAGCCCGATATGGGACTTGATCCTGAAAGTCCAGGATCATGACCTGAGCTGAAGGCAGTTGCTCAACCAACTGAGCCACTAGGCGCCCAAGATGATTTTCTTTTCTTTCTTTCTTTCTTTTTTTTTTTTTTAAAAGATTTTATTTATTTATTTGACAGAGAGAGTGAGCACAGGCAGGTAGAGTGGCAGGCAGAGGCAGAGGGAGAAGCAGGCTCCCTGCTGAGCAAGGAGCCCGATGTGGGACTCGATCCCAGGAGGCTGGGATCATGACCTGAGCCGAAGGCAGCTGCTTAACCAACTGAGCCACCCAGGCGTCCCCCAAGATGATTTTCTAATATGGTAAAATATACATGGCAGAGGGCCTGGGAGGCTCAGTCAGTTGGGCATCTGCCTTCCGCTCAGGTCATGATCCCAGGGTCTGGGGATGGAGTCCCGTATCGGACTCCATGCTCAGCGGGGAGCCTGCCTCTCCCTTTCCCTCTCTGCCACTCTCCCAGCTTATGTGCTGTCACTCTGTCAAATGAATATATAAAATCTTTATGACAAAATTTTCATTTTAGCTCTTTTTAACCAGGTTTAAGTGTGCGGTTCACTGGCATTAAGCACGCTGCCGGTGCTGTGGGGCCACCACTGCCCATGTCCGAAATGTTCTCAGATCCCCGAACGGAAGCTCTGTCCTCACGAAACTCCAGCTCCCTGTCCTGTCCCTGGCGCCCCCCACTCTGCTCTCTCCTGTGTGGATTGGACCACGCTGGGGACTGTGTGCACGTGGAGTCACACGGTGTGTCCCTGTGTGACTGGCTCTTCCCGCTCCGTCTCACGTCCCCCTCTGGCAGCTGTGTTGTAGGAGGTGTAGGAACTTTCTTTTTAACACTGAGGACAACTCTGTGTATATACCCCCATTTCATCAATACGTCCACACTTAAGCGTGGTGACGTTTCCGTCGTTTCTGACTGTTGTGAACTTGCTGCCGTGCACATGGGACCCAAGCGTCTGTCCAGTCTCTGTTTTAGCTTCGTCGCTGTTGGTGGTGTTCAGTGGGCTCCCTGCCCAGTGTGAAGCCCAATGCAGGGCTTGAACTCATGACCCCGAGATCAAGACCTGAGCTAAGATCGAGAGTTGGACACTTAGCCGGCTGAGCCACCCAGGCACCCTTTGCTTCCTTGCTGCTTTGTTTTCTCGTGTGACGATACATGTGACCGAGTTTCCTGCCTTAACCATCTTCAAGTGCACAGTTTGGAGCAGTAAGTACGTTCGTGCTGTTGGGTGGCCATCGCCACCCTTCACCTCCGTCCGTAACGTTTCCTCTTGTAAACCCAGAGCTCTCCCAGCATCAGAACCGGCCCTCCCCAGCCCCACTAGCCTCCGCTCTAGTGTGTGTCCAGGCATCCGCGGAGCTCTTGCACAGGAGAACAAAACTGCAGGCCGATTTCAAGGAGCGCAATGCCACGGAGGCCCCTCCCCGCTGCAGCACACTGCGGGGTCCCTTCCTGTTCAGAGGCTGAGTCATGTCCCATGGCGTGGACGGGCCGCAGTCGGTGTCGCCACCGTCGGTCAAGGGTCTTTGGCTGTCTTCCACATTCTCGTGGTTAGGGTGTCACTGCCGTGACAGTGGCGAGCTCTCGAAGGTCCTGCTTTCCGTCTTTCAGGTGTATCCCCAGAAGCGGGGTCGCTGGGTCCTGCGGAGACTCTGGTTCTCAGCGTTTGGGGAACTCACACCGTTTTCCGGGCCGCTGTGCCATTTTGTGCTACTGCTGGCGTGTCCCGGTCCCGCTGCACTGCATCCTCGCTGGCACATTACTGTAGGTCTCGCTGGGAGCTGTGGCGGTGGGTGCGCGAAGCGGCCTCTCCCTGTGGCTTTGATTTGCATTTCCGTAGGGACTAGTGATGCTGGCATCTTTTCGTGCACTTGTTGGCTGTCTGTCTTCAGAAAAATGTCCGCTTGGAGCCCTTTGCCTGCTTTTAATCAGCTTGGTTAGTTTCGGGTTGTTGGGATGTAGGCGATCTCTGAGTGTTCCGGGGACCACTGCGCATCACATGTGGCTGCAAACACCAGCTCCCGTAGGCAGTCGTCGCCCCACTTTGTTGCTTATGGTCTTTTTTTTTAAATTTTTAAATGTTTTTATTGTTGCTTATGGTCTTTGATGCACAAACATTTTTAATTTCGTTGAGGTCCAGTTTGTCTCTTTTGCTCTATTGCCTGTGCTTTTGGTGTCGGAACCAAGAAATCGTTGCCAAATCCAATGTCATGAAGCTATTTCTCGGTTTTCTTCTAAGACTCAGAGCTTTGGGTGTTATATTTAGACGGTTCATCCGTTTGAATTATATTTTATATACGGTGTGAGGTAAGGGACCATCTTCTTTCTTCCCTGTGTGGACCTCTCGTTTTCCCAGCACTGTTTGTTGAAAAGACTGTCCTTTCCCTATCAAGGGTCTTGGCTGCCTTGTCAGACATTAACTGACCATGTATGTGAGGGTCTCTTTCTGGACTGTGTTCCACCCCATCAGTCTGTATGTCTGTCCTTATGCCAGCACCACATTATTCAGTCATCATAGCTTTGTAGTAAGTCTGGAATCTGGAACTGTGAGAATAGATGAAACTTAATACGGATTGGTGTGAACAGGCATCTGCATTTGGTGGACATGTGCACATAAGCGGATAGAAAGGCACTGGCCAGCTGCAGCACTGTGGGAACGTTCTGGAATGTTTATTGGTGAGAAGCTAAGTGTGAGCCAGCGGTTACATGTGCCACTTATTTACTCTTAAACCGCTCTCTCAGAGGGAGATTCCTAGCCCTAGAGAGGGTAGGGAAGCCAGTGCACAGCTCAGCTTTATTCCCTTTCCTCAGCCCCCAACTGAGAGAGGATGAAATATAGAACTTCCCAGAATGAGTGTGTGTCTCCCGGCAGAGCTGCCCGGCACACACAGACAGTTGCTGAAAGAAGGTTTCGTGAAGTTTCAGCCACTTGACTTGTGTCTGCTGCTGTGTTCTGGGTGCCCTGCAGCCCGTTCTCCTTGTGTGAGCAGGCGGTGGCCGGGCACAGCCCTGGGCGCACCAAATCAGGCCCGTGTCCACGTTCCTTGCACTCAGTAATCCCCAGAGGGACCTGTTTGGTTCCTCAGTCAGAGAGAGTGTCTTTGAGTACAATGGTTGGGTTTCTTCCCTCCCAGTCCGTACCTTTTCCTTCTTTTTCTTGTCTCATTGCATTAGGTGGGACTTCCGGGAGTGCTGGAAAGCAGTGGTTAGAGGGAATATGTTTATATTTCTCTTGATCTGAAGCAATCTTTAAGCATCTCACTATTAATTAGGATGCTGGCTGTAGGTTTTTTACACATTCTGTATCAGTTTGAGGAAGTTTCTTTCTATTCCTCGTTTGATGATATTTTTGTCATGAACGGGCATTGGATGTTGTCAAATGCTTTTCTGCATCTGTTCATCTGATCATACGATTTTTCTTCTTTAGAGTGTTGGTGTGTGATGGACTACATTAACTTGTTTCTGAATTTTGAATCAGCCTTGCCTTCCTGGGATAAATGCAACCAGGTCATTGTGTATATTTGTTATCTTAAATAATTTATATCTTTATATCTCATTGGATTCGATTTGCTAATATTTTGTTCAGGATTTTCACATTTATGTTTATGAGAAATATTGATCTGTGATTTTTCTTTTCTTGTAGTATCTTTGACTTGGATATTGGGGTTGATGTTTTCTCTGTTTTTAATTTCTGGAAGAGATTATAGAGAATTGGTATCGTTTCCTCCTTTAGTGTGTGGTAGAATTCACCTGTGAACCTGTGTGGGCCTGGTGCTGTTTTAGAAGGTTATTAATTACTAATTAATTCAGTTTCTTTTTTTTTTTTTTTAAGATGTTATTTATTTATTTGACAGAGAGAGATCACAAGTAGGCAGAGAGGCAGGCAGAGAGAGAGAGAGAGAGAGAGAGGAGGAAACAGGCTCCCTGCTGAGCAGGGCGCCCGATGCGGGACTCGATCCCAGGACCCTGAGATCATGACCTGAGCCGAAGGCAGCGGCTTAACCCACTGAGCCACCCAGGCACCCAGTTTCTTTAATAGATCATGCACCTACTCAAATTTCTTTTTATGTGTGTTTTGGTAGTTGTGTCTTTCTTCCTTGGTTGCTTTTGTTTTTGTTTTGTTGATTTTATACTCATGAAAGCAACTCTCTGATAATGGATTAAAGATTTTATTCATTTATTCAGGCTCTCCATTGAGATTGAAGCATGGGCTTCGATTCCAGGACCCTGAGATCATGACCCAAGCAGAAGGCAGACACCCAACTGACTGAGCCACCCAGGTCCTCCTAAAGATTTTTGCATTCCTAGA
The DNA here is from genome assembly GCF_964662115.1 of Mustela nivalis. Classification (NCBI taxonomy): domain Eukaryota; kingdom Metazoa; phylum Chordata; class Mammalia; order Carnivora; family Mustelidae; genus Mustela; species Mustela nivalis. Next base: position 90,785,201 of record NC_139031.1, read on the forward strand.
GATTTTATTTATTTGTTTGGCAGAGAGAGTGAGAGAGCACAAGCAGGAGGAACAGTAGAGGGAGAGGAAGAAGCAGGCTCCCTGTGATGTGGGACTCTATCCCAGGACCCTGGGGTCATGACCTGAACTCCAGGCAGAGGCTTCACCTTCTGAGCGATGCAGGCGCACCTACAATTGTGTCTTTCAAAAATTGCATTGTGATTTGGGAACATACTGTGTATGGTTTCCAGGCTTTGAAATTTGTTACGGTGTGTTTTATGGCCCAGAACAAGCTGTTTCGCGGTGAGTGGTCACGTGAGCTGAAGGAGCGTGTGTTCTACCGGATGAAGTAGTCTGTAGGTCTTGGTTACATCCTGCTGGCCGAGGGTGTCCCACTCTCCTGTGTCCTCGCTGACTTTCTGCCTGCTGGGTTGGCGCGTTTCCGACAGAGAAGGGCGCCTTGAAGTCCCTGGTTGCCATTGTGGATTCGTTTCTCTCTCCTTGAAGCTCTGTCTTCGCCTTGTGTGTTGATGCTCTGTGGTCAGGTGCGTACGTGGGAAGCATTGTCATGTCTTCTCGGAGGACCACTTTCATCATGTAAGGTCGCTCTTTAAAGTGGCTTTTCTTGGGCATGTAGTTGGGTCTTGAATTTAAAAAATAATTTTAGGGGCTCCTGGCTGCCTCAGTTGTTCAGATGCACAATTCTTGATCCCAGGGTCATGAGTTTGAGTCGCATGGGGGGTGTAGAGATTATTTACATAAAACTTAAAAAAAAAATTTTTTTTAAGATTTTATTTATTTGACAGAGATCACAAGTACGCAGAGAGGCGGGCATAGAGAGGAGGAAACAGGCTCCCCACTGAATGGAGAGCCTGATGCGGGGCCCAATCCCGGGACCCTGGGATCATGACCTGAGCCGAAGGCAGGGGCTCCAACCCACTGAGCAACCCAGGCACACCCCCCACCAAATTTTTTTAAATAAAAAAGTTAAAATTAAAAAACATTTTTAGTAAGCTCTGTGCCCAACACGGGGCTTGAACTCACAACCCTGAGATCAAGAGTGTGTACACACACTTGTGCTCTCTCTCAGATCAATCAGTCAGTGTTAAAATCCCTCAAATTGTGTTTGTCAGAGAAAGGTTTTATTTCTCTGTTGCTTGAAGGACTGGTTCCCTGGGCACAGATTGCAGGGGGGATGGGTTTCCACCAACGTTTCAGGGTTTCATTCCTCTCTCGCTTTGTAGTTTCTGAAGAAAAGTCCAATATCATTCTTTTTTTTTAAAGTATTTTTATTTATTTACTTGACAGACAGAGATCACAAGTAGGCAGAGAGGCAGGCAGAGAGAGAGGGAGAAGCAGGCTCCCTGCTGAGCAGAGAGCCCTATACGGGACTCAATTCCGTCCCGACCCTGAGATTATGACCTGAGCCAAAGGCAGAGGCTTAACGACTGAGTCACTTTATTTTTTTTTTTAAGACTTACTTATTAAAAAAAGAGATTTATTTATTTACTTACAGAGAGTGATAGAGTGAGCTCATGTATGTGGAGGGTGGGGGAGCAGAGGGAGAGGGAAAGAATCTTAAGCAGGCGCCACAGCGGGTCTGGAGCCCCTGATGCGGGGCTGGATCATACGACCCTGAGCTCATGACCTGAGCCCAAACCCAGAGCCGGCCTCTCACTGGACTGAGCCCACAGGCGCCCCATTCTGACCCTTGTTACCCTTGTTCTGCAGGTAAGGTGCTTTTGTCCTGGGGCTTACCGCAGGTTCTCTCTGTGGTGGTTTACTGCTGGACTCTGATGTGCAGGCATTGGGCTGCTTCTGGTTTTTCCCTTTTCTCCCCGTGTATGTTCTGCTTGGTGCTCTCGGAGTCCCCAGATCTGTGGTCTGGAGCCCGTTTGTTGTGAGTGCTTCTGGTCATCCCACCACACGCCCGGCCCCACTTTTGGAACTTAGTGACCGTTCTTGGACATCCTGTTCCATCTTCTTCATACTTTTCCCTCTTTGCTTTCCATTTGGGAAGTTTCTGTTGACATATCTTCACACATCTGCATGCCCATTGACCCGTCCCTTGGCTGTGTCCAGCCTGCAGATGTGTCCATCAGTGGAACCGTCAGTCTGTTTCTGTTACGGTGGGTCGTTGGCATTTCGCATCGGTCCATGGTTAGCGTTTCGAGCTCTCTGCTTACATTATATACGAAGCATGATATCCACTTTTTCTGTTAGAACCCTTAGCACAGTAATCCCACTGCTTTATTTATAAATTGTATTTTATTTTTTTAAAGATTTTATCTATTTGAGAGAGAGTGCAAAGCAGGGGGAGTGGGAGGCAGAGGGAGAGGTTGAGAAGCTGAGTCCCCACTGAGCAGGGAGTGTGCCTGACACTGGACTCGATCCCAGGACCCCAAATTCATGACCTGAGCCAAAGACAGATGCTTCACCAACTGAGCCACCCAGGCGCCCCAATGCCACTGCTTTGAACTTTAGGTCCAGTGGCCCCTGAGAACAGCCCTGCCGTGTCTGCATCTGGTTCCAGCGCTTGCCATGTGTGTTCAGATGGCATTTTGCCCATGAGCGTGCCTTGCCATCAGCTGGACGTGATGTACAGGGTGACAGGGGTGGTGGCGGACAGGCCTACTGTGTGAGGCTGTGTGCTTATCTGGGGAGGATGACGTGTGGGGAGGCTGCACTCCCCTGTCCTGTGGTCAGTCTGTCTTGGTCCTCCCGGGAGCCTGCGCCCCTGGACCGCGACAGTCACGCGCGCTTCTCGTTCTGTTCCCCGTTTTCCCCCTTTAGGCTGGAGCCAGGGTTTTCCGTCCCTGGCAGAGCTCGTTCTCCTTGAGGAAGCGGCCCCGTTAGGGATATCGTCCTCATGGTGTGGGACAGCGGGAAGTGTGGCAGTGTGTCCTGAGCCGGGACACTTTTCCAAGAATTCAGAGCACGCTTCCTAGCAGAGGCCTCCCACCCCTGAGCCAGGCCAGAGGTCTGGTGGCGGAAGGCGGAGGCCAGGCTGTGTCCTCTGTGTGTCCACGACAGTCTGGGCTGATCTTCCCTTCCTCATGGCAGCGTCTCTCCTCACTTTCTTGCAGTACTTAGGTCAGTTGACGTCCATACCGGGATACCTGAATCCCTCCAGTAGGACCGAAATCCTGCATTTCATAGACAATGCAAAGGTAACCCCATCCTTCTGACCCTGACCTCTGACCCCTGGCCTGTGACCCCCCCTAACTCTGACCTCTGCCCTCGCACTCTGACCCCAGCTCTTGGTCCTCTGACGCTGGGCCTTCCTGGCTGGGAGGGATGACAGGGACGACCCCGTCCCGTTGTGGCATGGGTATGCTTGGCTCTCGGGCCATCAAGACCAAACCTGTCTGAATGTGAGCTTTCTTCTCAGGATTTTGCTCCTTGTACTTTTTGGGCTGTTTTCAGAATTCACATTGTCCAGAGCGTAGAGCACACCCCACGGGTCTGGGTGAGGGTAGCCGCGGAAGCCGCAGAGCACCCAGGGCGGGCCTGGTGCGGCTGCAGTAGGGTACGGGGCTGCGCATGGGGCAGGGAGCCTGGAGCCTGCGGCGGGCCTATGACTGACGCACTGCGGTCCCCAGCAGAGAGCCCACCAGCTCCCCGGACACCTCACCCAGGAGCACGACGCTGTCATCAGCCTGTCTGCCTACAACGTCAAGCTGGCCTGGCGGGACGGGGAGGACACCATCCTCAGGGTCCCCATTCATGACATTGCCGCCGTGTCCTACGTGCGGGATGACGCCTCACACCTGGTGGTCCTGAAGACAGGTAGGGGCCGGGGCTGGGGCGGGCATCCTCGGGGGTGAGCCTGGGAATCCAGGGGAGCTCTGGACACAGTTTCTCCGCACTGGGCCGGCCGCCACCCGAGAGTGGGCCTTCGCTCAGTGGTGCCAGTGTGCAGGCCCTGCCTTGGGCCACAGGCGTCCCAAAGCCGGGTTCAGAGAGGAGACCGGACCATCGCGAAGCGCCTGGTCTGAGAGATGTGCTGAGCATGTCCTTGTAAGAGAGTCAGGAGGAATCTTGAACAAGGCGCTGGCCCCCAGGCCTCTGCTCCTGGTTCCCCCTGCCACCCCTGCCTTCTGGGCTCTCCGGGTGAGCCGGCCCCTTCCCTCCCCCAGTGCCATAGCCTCTGCCTGGTACCAAATCATTGAGACACGGGGAGAGATGTCACATCCCTCTGGGTGGGCTTCTGAGGCTGGTGCTTCTGAGACCGGTACTGACCTGGGCTCCTTTGGGTGTTCTGGGGCCCTTTGGGGTCCTGAAGCTGTCCATCGCCAAAGCGCCTGTGACAGGGGCCAAGGGGGGCTCAGGTGGTGCAGAGGGTAAATTGTCTGTCTACCTGAGGTCGGCAGATCGTGGTGGATCTGAGAGATTCCCTAAGAGCCGGGCCCTGGTGAGCCTCCTCGTGTGACCCCTTGAGCTCGGGGGGCTTCCACGGCACAAATCCAGTGGGCTTGCCATGGGCCCACACACCCCTCTGTGCTCTGCTTCCCCCTCATTGCCCTTCTGCAAACATCTGTTGGACGACGGACATTACTTTAGTTTGAACAACATGAAGCGTTTTAACGTACAGAATGTACAGAAAGGGCTCACTGGCAGGAAGCCCGGACATGGATAACCTAGTATGACATCCAGCTCAGCGGGCAGGAGGGCTGCACTCTCCTACTTCGCAGATGGATTTACCAGAGCACAGAGCTTGAGTGACCGGCGGGGGCCCCAACAAGGCGGTGGAGGGGCCAGCCAGCCTGGGAAGTGGACGGTCCCACAGGAGGCCCGAGGTCTGGGGCATCCTGAGGGACAGAAGGCCACGGGAAGACCAACCTCTGGGCAGCGCCTGCAGGCATGGAAGCAAGTGGGTGGGGGACTGGGTCCCCCCGCAGGTTTGTTGTACAGTGGGATGCGTATCCATATTCATCTTTGGAGCGAATTGCTAAGAAAGGGGTAGCAGATTTTTTGGAGGGAGAGAATGAGCTGCATAGGAGATCCTTTGCAAAATGAGACGAAAACAGGGACCCAGAGCTTTGAGGGCTTCTGAGTTAAAGGGAGAGAAGGAATCCCTGTGTCCTGGCATCTTCCTCATTTTCGTGGGTGGCCCTGAAAGGGGCCTGCAACCCTGCAACCCTGAGTCCTGCAACCCTGAGTCTGTGTGGCCCCGTGGCCCCAGCGTGCCGTGTGTGAGGTCACGCACATGGTGGCCTACAGCTCAGTGGCCGTGACCCTGACATTTATTAAGTGCCCACCACGCGCAGCCCCATGTGCGTGCTTCTGCAGGTCCAGGCTTGACTGGTGCCCAGGGCTATGCGGGGTAGGGAGGGTGTGTGGGGCCGGGTCTGGCTGCAGGGGCTTCGTGTGGTGGGTGACCCGCCGTCCAGGCAGGCCAGGGTGGAGCAGACAGTGCAGACATCTCGAGGAGGGTATCTCCGTGGGTATAGGAGTCTGAAGCCACGTCTGTGGGGACAGCTGGGGGACTGCGGTCGGGGCCCAGATGGGAGCTTTTCAGACAGCCCGTCCTCGCTGTGTGGGGCTGTCCTGACCTGAGTATAGCCCCGGAGCTACTTAAAACATTCTAGTAGCCATGGAAAAGGAGAAGGAGAAGGAAGCAAGGGAAATCAGTGTTACTAATATATTTAGCCCTTTGTGTCGACATGTATCAACATGACTATCATTAACAAGATGTCCCCCATCTTCTTTGTGCCACCCCCGAGACGCCGCACATGGCACCATGGGGACTTGCCGCATTTCACGTGCTCGGTGCCGGGGGCCCGTGGCTGCGGGGGTGGCAGTGCAGTCCTTGGGTCTGATGGCGGCATTTGTGGGGCTCACGGGGTGCCCGGCCCCGGGCTCTGCAGGCACACCTGTCCCGAGGGTGGCTTCTGGCACGTCTGAGCCTCAGAGGGGCACGTCCGGAGGTAGCCGGCGGGGGCATGGGAGGCCTCACTCCCGCCCCTGCTCCCCGGTCTGCTCCCCGGTCTGCCGAGCTCATGTGCCTGTGCTTCCCAGGGTGGGAGCCTCCCTCCCTGCTGTGGGCAGGCCCGGGGTTGCCCTTGTCCGAGGAAGTGCGGAGCCTTAGAAACATGGGCCGGGGCTTGCCCGGTGCACATCCTGTCCTGGACTGTGCCCCCTCACACCCTGGGGCCCACACACCTCGGGGTCCCCGTCTGTCAGCTGTCAGGCTTGTGCTCATGCCCATGGTTCCTGCAAGTGGAATCCAGGGAATCCCGTCTCATGTGTAGACCGAAAGCAGCTGACTACTGGGCGTTTCATGTCCTAGCCCAAGATCCGCGCACCATCGGTGGTGGGGACGCTGGGGGGTCCTGCAGAGCGATGGTTCTCAGGAAGCACAGCCAGGGCAGCCTCCAAGGAGCGTGAGGGCAGGGGCAGCTCAGCGGAGGGGGTGAGGGGGCACTCCTGAGCCAGGTGGGCACTGCCCACAGCAGGCTGTGGAGCTCCCACAGCTGCCCTAACCTGCTGCGCTGTTGACTTCTCAGCCCAGGACCCTGGCATCTCCCCCAGCCAGAGTCTGTGTGCAGAAAGTTCCAGAGGCCTCACCACAGTCTCCCTGTCAGAGAGCGGAGTGGGGCCCGTGGAGGCCTGCTGCCTGGTGATCCTGGCCACAGAGAGCAAGGTGAGTAGAGGGCGGGACTTGGGACTCAGGCACCTGTGCTGCCCACAACCTGCCTGGTCTCTTCCTATATCTGTACCCCAAGCCCCTCCCATTACTGACCCAGGCCCCGCCCACCACAGGCCCACCCCACAGCCCAGCCCCACAGCCCAGGCCCCTCCCACACTGACCTGGTCTCTCCCACCTCCTGACCCCTGCCCTTCCTTGTGTGTAGTTTGTCTATAAGACTGTAGGGGGGGGCGCCTGGGTGGCTCAGAGGGTTAAGCCGCTTCCTTCGGCTCAGGTCATGATCTCAGGGTCCTGGGATCGAGTCCCGCATCGGGCTCTCTGCTCAGCAGGGAGCCTGCTTCCTTCTCTCTCTCTCTGCCTGCCTCTCTGCCTACTTGTGATCTCTCTCTCTGTCAAATAAATAAATAAAATATTAAAAAAAAAAAAAAGACTGTAGGGGGGACCTCCTGCCTTGGGGACCCTTTGATCACTGCGCCTCCTTGGCTCTGCCCGCCCTCTAGCCGGCAGTTCTTCCTCACGGGGCTGCCTCCCCAGCCTGTCCTCACTGCAGGCCCCTCTGGTGACTGCCCAGTATCAGAGAGGACTCTGCCTTAACAGCACGTGTGTGAGCCGTGTTCCCGGCTGGGAGTGCCGTCCCCGAGCCTGGGGCTGCAGCAGAAGCAGCATGTTGTTGGGCAGGTTGGGGGGACAGGAGGGCTGGCGGTGGACACACCTGGCCCCCTCGGGTCCAGAAAGCCTCCCAGCTGTGGGCTGGTCCACTTGTGGCCCGCTGGGCGGTGGGTGCTGGTGCTGGTTGGGCATCTGAGGAGCCAGGGGGCCAGCAAGCTGCCCAGGAAGGCCCAGCTTTGTCCCCATGGCAGGTCGCTGCGGAGGAGCTGTGCTCCCTGCTGGGACAGGTCTTCCAGATCGTGTACACCGAGTCCACCATCGACTTTCTGGACAGAGCCATCTTTGACGGGGCCTCAACACCCACCCACCACCTATCCCTGCACAGTGGTACGTGACTGTGGGTGCAGTGATGCTGTCCTGTCCCCGTGGCTTTGCGCCAGTGCCTTGTTCCCACACCCCGTTGCTGACGTCCCCGGCGAGCCTGGTACCTTCTTGTACCACATCCCAGGCGGGGAATGCCTGATCAGCTCAAGTCCCTTCACCTGCCTGAGAACAGGGGCAGGGGGAGGGGTGTGTGGGGCGGGGAGGAACACACAGACCTCACAGCTACTGGGTGAGGGCTTTTTCCAGGACCGAGGCTGCCGGGTGCTGGCATGTGGCAGCTGCCCCCTCCTCTGAATCTGCAGAGCCCTTAGCCTTGTGTTCCACACGTCAGGAGTGCCCCGTGCTCCCGGTCACCCCAACTCCGCGAGCTCAGCAGTGGCGCAGAATGGTATCTGTGCCTCACACGGTCTGTGTCACGTGGACCCAAGGTCCCCTGACCAGTGTTTCCTGAGTAGCGGCTGTGTCCAGGGCTCTTGGCGGGTGGGAGGGGCTCAGCATGCTGGGGTCCCACCTCCCTGACTGCGCGGAGCCCACCGGCTCCAGGCTGGGGGTCAGCCCTGCCTCCGACCTTCTCTGCTCCGCCGACACTGTGCGTTGGGGCAAGTTATCCGACCTCTGGGATCCCACTCCTTGTCTGAAGTGAGCAGAGGGGACAAAGTGACACCCTGGGACACTGCACGGCAGCTCCAAGTGGCCCTTGTCCTATCCTTGGCCCTTGGGGAGTGCCCTTCAGTCCCCCATTTGGAGCTTTGTGCTCGGGCCCACACCTGCAACAGGTGGTGGCCGTTGGTGGAGAATGCCTGCAGGGGGAGCCGGTGGGGGGCTACCTGAGGCTGCGGCGGGGGGGGGGGGGGGGGGTTGGGGGCTTTGCCCAAGAAGGCCTGCAGACCCCCCGCCAGGGCCCACATCTCATGGGGTGTGGGGCCCGGGGACTCAGGGCCCCTCCGCCCGCCTGTAACCCGAAGCCTGTGTTCTGCCCCCTGCGCAGACGACTCTTCCACCAAGGTGGACGTGAAGGAGCCCTACGAGACAGACGTCAGTGCTTTGTGAGTCCCCGGCCCCAGCCGGCCCCCCACGAGCATGCGGGCGCCCCGGTCGGAAGTGCAGCTCTGCGGGGGGGGGGGGGGGCGGGGATCCCGGGCCTCAAGGTGAGTTTGGGAGCCCCGTGCCCATGGCTCCTGTCCTTGCAGCTCCTTCCCTGAGTGCGCGCACGCAGGCGGCGTGTCGCCCTTGTCCTTCTGCATGCAGACGGCACCGCATGCCAAGACTGCCAGCGAGAGCGAGCTGAGCGCCACGGCCGCCGAGCTGCTGCAGGACTACATGCTGACGGTGTGCGCGCAGGGCTCGGAGACGGGGCGAGGCCGGGCGAGTGGGGGGGGGGGGCTTGGGCGCACGGGGGGGGGGGGCAGGGGGACAACCGCTGCCCCCCCCACCCCCTGCCCACTGTTGCTGACCTGCACCTGGTTCTGTACGTGTCCCTGGGCTCCTTGCGGGCGCACTCCCCAGGGTGTCCCGGGTCGAGTGGGAGCCGCTGCATGGGCTGGCAGGGGGCACCGTGGGCACCGCTCACTGCCGCACCCCTGCCCGCCCTGGGCAGCTGCGCACCAAGCTGTCCTCCCAGGAGATCCAGCAGTTCGCCGCGCTGCTGCACGATTACCGCGACGGGGCTTCTGTACACGAGTTCTGCATCAACCTGCGTCAACTGTACGGGGACAGCCGCAAGTTCTTGCTGCTCGGTGAGCCCTGCCGGGGGTAGGGGTGAGGCCGGGGCATTGAGGGTTCCGCTGGGGATCCGCTGCCCAGAGCGCTTCCCAGAGAAAGTCGCTCCTGGAGCAGGGAATGGAATGGGGCTCCTGGGGCGGGGTGTGGGGGGGCATGGTTCTCGAGGGGCTTTTGGTGGGTGACCAGCAATTTGCTGGGCAGAGAAGTGGACCCTGTTTCTGGGTAGAAGCACTGGCCGTTGGCCCTGAGAGCTGGGTGGGCAGGGTGGCCAGGCTGTACACCTGCCCGCACCCTTCGGGTGACTGGGTGGCCTTGTCTCCCACATGCTGAGCCTAGAGACCCCATGGGCTGATGGGGGCTGGTGGAGGCTCCTGAGCCCTGCTCCCACCATCCAAGGGGGTGGGTCATACCCTTCTCAGCAGCCACCCAAGGGCTCGCCACTCACTGGGAGGTAGGGCAGGAGGCCTGGCCTGCTGCGTCCGGTCTGAGCTCCTCTGACCCTGTGGCCTCCCCACCAGGGTCAATGCAGCCAGGGCTGGGGTCCCAGGCCCCAGCCCCAGCTCTGTTTCTTTCTGGCTTATTCTTGTAGAAGTGGGTAGTGCCCCTAGAGGTCAGCTAGCCCCTTCTGTTCTATATCCAGGCCTATGAGTGAACTTAACGCCAGCCCAAGGGAGGACATGGGGTCAGACACTTGTTGCAGTGCTGGGACCTGGTGGGCCTGTGGTGCCCGTTGAACTGGGCTGGATGCGGGCAGGCCGGGTGGGCAGACTCGTTCTCCCCATGGGAGGCCCAGCGTCAGCCCCACTCTGTGTCCACAGGTTTGCGGCCCTTCATCCCAGAGAAGGACAGCCAGCACTTTGAGAACTTTCTCGAGACCATTGGGGTGAAGGACGGCCGAGGCATCATCACCGACAGCTTTGGCAGGTACCGGCGGGCCCTGAGTTCCGCCTCCACGGGCACCGGGAACAGGGCCGCGGGTAGCTCCGACGACCAGTCTGCGCCCTCAGAAGGGGACGAGTGGGACCGCATGATTTCGGACATCAGCAACGACATCGAGGCTCTGGGCTGCAGCATGGACCGGGACTCGGCCTGACGGTGCCGGGAGGGGCCTGCCGCTGCGCCCTCTACTGTGAAGGACCGGCCCGGGCGCCAGTGCCCGCGGCCCGCTCCAAGAGGGGTCCTGGGGGTCCTTTCAGTTTTGCACACGACATTCTTGTCGAAACTCTCAGAGACCTTCAAAGAAGTTTACTGCGATGTGAATAATTCATTTCTGGTCCCAGCATGCTTCTGGTCTCATGGGGTGGGAGCCAGGCCCGCACGTCTGGGCTAGGCACTGTGGCCTGGGGGCCGGCTGCCCTTTGGTGCTCATCGCAGCAAGCCAGGTGGATGGGATTGGGGCTTTTGCTACATGGACGTGGGGTGGGCAGCAGGGGGCCTGGGTGCTGGTGCAAGTGTCAGGTTCTTGCCCCTGGGAGTGGCTTCCGGGTTCCTGAGTGTGGTGCCTGCCTTCGGCCTCTCACCTGAGTCCTCCAGTCCTCAGTCTCATTGCCACCAAGGTGGTCTCCACTGCAAACTTGTTACCCAATCCCTCGCCAAAAGCATCTCATCTTAGAGCCCAGGGACCCAGGGTCCTGGTCTCCAGGGGGCTTAAGGCTGGGGAGGGGGGCACCGTGTTCCTAGGTCTTCCCTGAGCGGGGTGCCTCCCCTGCCGTTGGCGCATGGGAAGGCAGGGGTGGCCCTGGAGACATCCTCCTTACCTAGAAGGTGCCTCTGTCCTGGGAGACCCCTGACAGCACGTTTGGGAAGCCCCGAACTGAGTGTGGAGGGGTGCTGGTGTCCCGGAGAAGGGAGGACAGCCCTGGGCAACTAGTGAGGCCATGGGGGGGCCAGGTGGGATCTGGCTCTTGGCCAAGGGCAGGTTGGGATGGGAGGAAGGCTCTCAGACTTGGTTCTGGTGTGGGGTGTCCAGGAGCTGGTCGTGGACGCAGGCCGGCAGAGCTAAGGGGAATGGGATAGGTCTCCAGACATGAATGCAAATCAGCCTGCTCTGGAAGCATTTGGAAGAGCTGAAGTCATCCAAGCAGGGCCAGCCCACCCTGGGTGTGAGTGGCCGTAGCAGGCAGTCCAGGGTGGGTGGACTGTGGAACCAGTTCTGAGTGTCCTGTGTAGACGGCAGGAGCCGCTCCCTTCTCTCCAGGGGCCCACCTTTGTGGGTCACTGGACTTTGGAGAAGAGGGAGCATGGAGAGCATGGACGGCCACTACAGAGCTGGGTGCCAGGAGGGCCAAGAACTGGTTGCTGCCCCTCCCCCCACCCAGGAACCGGCTTTCCCTGGTAAACCTGCCCAGCCTGAGAGTCTGGGGAGTTGCTTCCCAAACCCAGCCCCCAGGCCCAGGCTTGGGCCACAGCTGGGTGCCTGCTCACCATCTCTGGGTAGGGTGGGCACCGTGGACACAGTGGGGGTGGGGGAGGAGGGACCCCCCCACCACCTGGAGTCACTGGACGGATCCCACCCTCTGGGGACATGGTGGGGAGAGGACTCCCAGTCTCTGGGGCCACCGGAAGGCCACACCCCCCAAGGGGGGCCAGACCTCCACCCTCTGGGACTATCTGCACAGACGGACGCAGGAAGCGTCTCTGCCCCTCTGCCCTCCACAAATCCCGTTTGGCCAGAGCACGCGCCCAGCACGGAGGAGCCAGAGTAGAGGCCGTGTGGAGACACCTGTTTATTGAGCAGTGGAGCCGGGGGCAGGGACGAAGCCGTGCGGTCGGGGCGCTCCTGGCTACATGGTGAGCTCCTGCAGAGAGAGGAGACCGAGAGAGCAGGCTGGGGAGGGGCCCGGCAGGGCCAGCAGCAGGGGGCCGAGGAGGGCCTTCCACTCACCATGATGGCGTTGACGATGTCGCTCTGGTTGTCCCTCAGGGCCCTCACGGCCCTGGCCCTCGACACGTTGGCCTGCGCCATCACTAGCTCAATGTCACGAAGCTCCAGTCCTGCCTCATCCACCTGGACGGGGGCAAGCCGGCAGGTTCTGGGGCTGCCCCCACCCCAGGAAAAGCCGTGAGACGCCTCCCCAGCCCTATCCCGTGTCCCTGCTTCTTACCTCCTCCTCCTCTTCCTCCTCCTCCTCCTCCTCACACCCAGACCTCACCAGCGGCCCAGGTGCAGACTCGGGGACCAGGGCGGACGGCTCTGTGGGCACTTTGAACTTCTCAGCAGCAGCTCTGTGCACTTGCTGGGACAGGTCCTCGATCTGCAGAGGCACAGCGGTCAGCCCCAGCCCATGCCCTGGGCCCCCACCCCACCCCCCGTGGCTGGCCAGACCTTGGCCTCGCCGAAGACCACATAGGTGTCTGAGGCCGGGCTCTTGAAAACATCAGGCTTGGCGATGACAAACAGGATGTTCTTGGATTTCTGGATAGTGATCCTGGTGACCCCCTGGATTTGCCGTAGGCCCAGCTTGGACATTGCCTGGGGGGGCATGGGGGGCTCAGACCTGGGAATCAGCCTGGGGGTCCCAGGCTGGGGTGGGGAGGAGCAGGTAGGCCCGGGAGAGAGCACACTGATGGGAGAACAAGGACTCTGCCACCAACTCTAGGGGACCCTCTGTGGGCTCTGGGTAGAGCCTGTGGGGATATCCGCCCCCCAGGTGTAGGGTGGGATACCGGACCCCAGCTGTGGGCACGGTCTCAATGGTGCTCTGGCCCCAGCGGTTTCATGACCTGATGGCCCCACCCGTGGCGTCTGTCAGCCACTGGGTGTGAGGGGTCCCCTTACACAGCAGGCCTGTTTCCCGGGGAGTGGCCCTGGCAGGACCCCACCCACCTTTCGGGCCTTCTTCTCACTGCGACTCTGCTTGGCTTTGGCCACTGTTTCCTCGCTGCTGCCACCTGCTGGGACCTGGGGAGGACAGGGTTTGAGCACCCAAGGGAGGGTTGGGTAGGGCCCTCTCAGGGCTGCAGCCTCCCCCATCCCGGGCCTGCACCTGGGTCGGGCACTGTGCCGTCTGCGCTCCTGAGAGGTCCTGCTCCTCCAGCTCCGCAGATGACTCCCCGTGGCTGTCTGAGTGCTGGCCGGATCCTGGAGCCCTCGGGGGCGAGTCTGGGCAGGGGGTGGGGGCGTGTGCATGGGGTGGGGCCGTGAGGACGGCTTCTGCCTCGTAACTCATCCCTACGGCCCGCCCACCTGCCCCCTGTGGCCCCGGGCTTGGGACACAGCTCTGGCCCCTCAGCCCCCCTCACCTTCCTCCAGGCTGTCCTGGTCATCCTGTTGCTCGGCGGCTGGGAGCCCTCGAGGGCCAGGAGGCACTTGGCAGGGGGGCGAGATCCGCCAGGCCTGGTCTTTGGCATGGGTGTCCCCCGTGGGGGCCGTTTTGGGGCTGAAGAGGGGGGAGTGGGGTGGGAGGCTGACTCGATGCCCAGCCCCAGGAGGTTTTGTGGTTCCTGAGGAGGCAGCCACTGCCCGCTGGGCTCCTGCACGTGGTGGCTGGAGGCCCGGAGAGCCTGGAGGCTCCTTGGCCTCCGTCGAGTCTTCCCTAGGTCCCTGGCAAGGGCAGGGCGTGAGGGGTGCCATGGGGCATGGGGCTGCCTCTGTGGGGACCCCAGGAGCAGTGGGCTCTGGGCCAAGGGGCCTGTCTTGGGTCATGCTGGGCAGACCCCTATTAGGGCTTCCGGGGGCTTGTGGTGGGGACAAGCTGGGGCTTCCAGGGGCTACTTGAGCCCTCACTCCACTGCCTGGGCCCAGCACGGGTTCCAGCCGCCAAGAGGGTGCTGGAGTGGTGGGGGCAGGCTCTTCGGGGCAGCCCCTTCCAGGCCTGGCCACAGACCTTGGGGGAGACTCAGAGCAGGAAGCCAGCCCAGCTTCTGAGGCCACAGCAACAGAAGACCTGGGCTCGGGGTTGGCTCTTCCCTCCTCTGCTGGGTTCTGGGGCCATGTGTGACTGACCTTGGGGAGAGCAGCAAGATGTACCTCTGGGCCACTATCCCCAGGAGCCTTCCTAGCACTGTGGGGTGCTGATCTGAGGCCTCCAGCCCCCTGATTCTCACCCCCTGGGTCCTCCTTTGGGGGAAAATGGGGCTCAACTCCATCACCAGCAAAAACACAGGCACTGGCACAGGTTTCCTGCTTAGGTGCCAACAGACCCTCAGCTACTTCTTCTCTAATGGAGGCAAGCTTGGGTGGGTCTGTGGCCTCCATGGCAGGCCCAGGGGGGCCTGTGGCAGGCTCTGAATATTCTAGGGCCTCCGTGGCAGGCTCAGAAAGTCCTGGGGCTTCTGTGGCAGGCTTGGGGCATTTGAGGGCCTCTCTAGCAGGCTGTGAGCATTCTTGGGCCTCCGTGGTAGCTTCTGGGGCTTCCGTGGCAGGCACAGAAAGTTCTGGGGCCTCCGTGGCAGGCTCTGGGCATTCTGGAGTCTCTGTGGCAGGCTCAGAATGTTCTGGGGCCTCCGTGGCAGGCTCAGAATGTTCTGGGGCCTCCGTGGCAGGCTCAATGCGTTCTTGGGCCTTTGTGGCAGGCTCTGGGCATTCCAGAGTCTCTGTGGCACTCTCAGAATGTTCTGGGGCCTCTGTGGCAGGCTCTGGGCATTCCAGAGTCTCTGTGGCAGGCTCAGAATGTTCTGGGGCCTCCGTGGCAGGCTCTGGGTCTTCTGGGGCCTCCATGGCAAACTCAGAATGTTCCGGGGTCTCCATGGAAGACTCAGAATGTTCCAGGACCTCCATGGCAGGCTGTGGGCATTCTGGGGCCTCCATGGCAGGCTCTGGGCTTTCTGGGGTCTCCATGGCAGGCTCAGAATGTTCTGGGGCCTCCATGGCAGGTTCTGGGCATTCCAGGGTCTCTGTGGCAGGCTCAGAATATCCTGGGGCTTCCATGGCAGGCTCTGGGCATTCCAGGGCCTCCGGGGAAGGCTCAGAATGGTCTAGGACCTCCATGGCAGGCTCTGGGCTTTCTGGTGTCTCCGTGGCAGGCTCAGAATATCCTGGGGCTTCCATGGCAGGCTCTGGGCATTCCGGGGCTCCTGTGTCAGGCTCTGGGAGTTCCGGGGCTTCCATGGCAGGCTCTGGGCTTTCTGGGGCCTCTGGGGCAGGCTCAGAATGTTCCAGGACCTCCGTGGCAGGGTCTGGGCATTCCAGGACCTCCGTGGCAGGCTCAGAATGTTCCAGGGTCTCCAGGGCAGGCTCAGAATGTTCTAGGGCCTCTGTGGCAGACTCAGGGTATTCTGGGGCCTCTGAGGTGGGCTCAAGGAGTTCCAGGGCCTCATTGGCAGGCTTGGTGCATTTTGGGGCCTCCATAGCATGTTCTGGGCATTCTGAGGCTTCCATGGAAGGCTTGGAATGTTTCGGGGCCTCTGTGCCAGACTCCAGGCATTCTGTAGCCTCTGTGACAGATGGTGGACATTCCGTGGCCTCCGTGGCAGACTCTGTGCATTCTGTGGTTTCCATGACAGGCTTGGGGCAATTTGTGTCCTCTGTGTCAGAGCCAGGGCATTCCACGGCATCTGTGGCAGGCCTGGAGTGTTGCAGGGCCTCAAGGGGGTCTGTGGCCTCTGTGGCAGGCTTGGGGGAGTCTAGGGCCTCCGTGGCAGGCTTGGAGGTACCCCATGAGGTCCAGGGCACCCCGGCGTCTGCAGCTGGCTCCAGTCCATCCAGCTGGGCCTGGTCCCGGGTTGGAGGCCCCAGGCCTCCCGTGCAGCTTGTGTCCCTTTCCTCAGGTGCTGGCCTCAGTTCCGAGGTCACTCGTCCTCCCTGTTGGGCTGCAGTGACCACAGGGTCGATCCCTGGCACGCAGCCTGCATCTACCCGCAGGGTCTCAGGCCTGGCCTTGGCAGGAGTCCCTTGGCTTGAAGGGAGGGCTGCGTCCTGCAGGGACACAGGTGTGGCCTCATAGTCAGGGCCCTGGTGTAAGGTCCTGTCCGTGTCCCCCGGCTGGGGCACAGGGCTGACTGTGGCGGCGGGCGCCTGGCCTGAGGGGAGGCCCGTGTCCTGCAGGGACAGAGGTGTGGCCTCAGATTCAGGGCCTTGGCCTGCTTCTCCTTCCAGGTTCTGCAGAGAGTCTGGGCCTGGAATGAGGGTTCCCTCTTCTGGGGAGGTCCTAGACTCTGGGCCTAAGGCTGTGCCGTCATCCTCCCATTGGGGCTGAGCCGTGCCCGCAGCAGCAGGCACCAGACCTGAGATGGAGCCCATGTCCTCCCCCCAGGTCCAGGGGCTCTCCCCGGTGAGGCCTGGGGTTTCCTGCGCTGCGGGAGGAGCGGAGGCCTGGCCCATCTCGGGAACCCGGGCACCCGGCTCCCGGCTCTCGGAGGCTCGGCTGGCCACCCCCGCGGAGATGGTAGGAGCGGGCTCGCCGGGGGTGTCCTGGAGCAGGGCGGCAGGCTGCGCATGGGGCTCCTCGCTGTACAGCCTCTCGTCGTCTGCCCCCGCATAGGAGGCCGAGTCGGGGTCGGATGAGGCCGCTGAGGTGTCGTCCCGGAAGGCGAAGGCCTCGTCCATGCCCTCGGTGATGGAGAGGTCAGACAGGGACTGCAGGGAGGAGGCGAACGTGCTGTCGTCCTCGCCCTCCCCGGCTGGGTCCCCTCCAGGGACAGGGACCTCCTCCTCCTCCTCGGGGGCTCTTGGCGTCACCTCCACAGCCTCCACCTGCACAATGAGGCTGCCTCGGAAGGGCAGGAGGGCGGCGGGGACCATGGGGTCGTTGGCCAGGAAGTCCAGCTCGAAGAAGTGGCCCTCTTGGCCCCAGGAAGAGCTGCTGTCAGCTGAGACGCTGGATTCCGGGGATGGGGGGCCCGGGGTCCCCGCGGGAGGCAGCTCCTGCTCATCGGCCACGGAGCCCGGCGGGGAGAAGCCCCAGCCTGAGGGGACATCTAGCCCTTCGGTCGGGGCCAGCAGGCTCAGGGAGCAGGACGGGGATGAGGCCCAGCTGTCTCCATCTGCTGTGATGTAGGAGCCCGATGGCGAGGCGGGCGGCGAGTCCCCTGGCTCAGCCGGGGCCTCCCTGCGGGGCCCGGGGCCAAGGAGCAGGGCAGAGGTGGTCTCGGTGGGAGTGGAGGGCGGCGTGAAGTAGGAGTCAGGGTCTGGTGCAGGGCAAGGCACAGGAGGGTCACCCTGAGAACACAACTCGGGGGGTGGGTCCAGGCTGGGGTGCCCACCCTCCCAGTCCCTGAGCTCTGGAAGGGCTGCCCTGGACGGCAGGGACACCCAGCGGGTCTCCTCACCCATCACGATCCGGGGCTCCAGGGTGGTTGGGGGAGGGCCACCGGCAGGCTGGGCCTCGGGGGAACCCAGGCTGGGACTGCCTTCTGTGGGGACTGCCCAGGCCGAGGGGGTGCCTCCCGGCCCTGCATCCCAGCTGGCTCCCTCGGGCGGGGGCCGGGCGCCTGGCTTGCTGGGCAGAAACTCCAGGGCCAGGGTGCTGGGTCCAGGGGTCAGGGCACAGTGCTCCAGCCGGTCCCCTCTTGGGGTGGTGGCCACGGCCACATCACAGGACGACTCTGTGGAAAGAGAGGGGTGTGAGAAGGAGAGGCAACCTCCAGGAGTGTCTGGGAGAGAATTTCCGAAAGGTGCGATGCCAGGGGAACAGCCTTGGGCCGGGGATGGAGGGCATGGATCCTGAGGCCAGGACCAGCACCCATCTGCAGACACTGGCTGGCTGGGACCTGGCAAGTGACCTCACCTGACCTGCATCAGAAACCCCCAGGGGGGGGCACCTGGGTGGCTCAGTGGGTTAAGCCGCTGCCTTCGGCTCAGGTCATGATCCCAGGGTCCTGGGATCAAGCCCCGCATCGGGCTCTCTGCTCAGCCGGGAGCCTGCTTCCTCCTCTCTCTCTGCCTGCCTCTCTGCCTGCTTCTGATCTCTCTCTGTCAAATAAATAAAATCTTAAAAAAAAAAAAAAAAAGAAAAAAAAAGAAACCCCCAGGGGCAGGACACCTGCATCCCGCTGGCTCTGTGATGATCTAGGTTTCCCACCTCCTGTGTGTGGGGGTCTCGCCTCTTGGCCTTGTCTCCTTGCTGCCCACACCTGAGGCCAGCCTCTAGGGGTGCCACCCGGCTCTGCTCTCACTCCTGCTCACAGAGAGAGAAGTGGGGCCACTGTGTGTGCGTCCTCAGGCTGCAGGTCCCACGGAGGCTGAGCTGGAGTGTGGGGGTGGGGGTAGGGTCCCGTGGGAGAGGGCAGTTGTGGGGGACGGGCTCCAAGACAATAGGGCCAGCCGGGCCATTCCGCCCCGCAGGGCTGGAAGGGCTCCCCCTGCCAGGAATATGCAAACCGGACCCAGGGCAGCATCACAGGGGCTGCCTGGGCCTCGACCACCCGTTCAGAGGGTTCCTGCTTCCTACCCATGATCACCCCACAACTATTTGCCTCAGTTGTCTCCAAAAGTCAAGAATCTGCCAGGATTAGGGGTGAGTTTTTACGAAGGGGTAGTGCCCTCCACTGCCCATTGTCCTGCAGCAATGGGGGACGCTCCCTTGGGTGCCGGGGCCATACTACTGCAGTTCTGAGGTGGCCAGGGGATCCTGAGAAGGGGTCTTTCGAGTCCACTGCCGTTTGACAGACACCGAATGCCTGGAGGTGGGTGTGGTGGGCAGGGACCGGAGGAGATGGGGCTCAGAGCGGGTGGTACCCTTGCCGTCCCGTCCTGGGGCAGGGAGAGGGCAGAGCCCAGCCATGGGGGATGAGGAAGGGAAGTCAAAAGTCAAAGGTTTTTAGAAGCATTCAAGGTCATCAAGCAACTTGAGACCCTGGGTCTGAGAAGTCCTAGCTTTACTGGACCCCAGAGGGAGTCCAGGCCCCTGGACCCAGCTCTGCTGACACTCCCAGGTGACTGATCCACAGCAAGGTGCCCTTGGCCCTCATGGCTGACCTGCTGGGCCACCCTTCTTGGTCCTTTCAGACCCAGGTAGACACCCTCAGCCTCCACCCAAACTTGCTGACCTCGCCTCTCCAGTGATGTTTGCCTGCGCCCCGGGGCACTGCCCCCAGACCTGCTCCCCCAGGGGATCTGACCTCCCACCCTCACAGCCTGTCGCCCGGGCTTCCCCAGGCTCTAGCTCCAGTCCTGCTCCAGCTGCCCAGGCCACCATCCCTGAGGCAGCTTCAGGCCTCTAAGGGGCGGGTGCCCCTGATGATGGGGTGCAGTGGAGAACCCCCCCACCTCTGTTCAGGGCCCGCAGCTGCTCACAGACAATGGGGCAACAGCGGCGGCCCAGAGGGCGGGACACCAGCCGAGAACCACGGAGCCCTGGGATGCTCACAGGCCCTCGCATCGCTCCCGGCTCCTGGAGGACATCCCCTTTCCGCCCTTCCCCGCAGTCCTGAGCTGGGACGTGCGGGGTTGGGGGGGGCGGGGGTCAGCATTCAGGTGCTCGAAAGGGCAGGGCGCCAGAAGGACCGGAGAGGGGACGGGGTGGCGGGGGAGGGGTAATTGGAGAAGGCAGAAGGACAGAGGGGACAGCAGGAGAGGGATTAGACAGGGGACAGGGCGGCGGAGACAGCCGCAGGGGGCACAGCCCGAGGCCTCACCTGTGCGGGGCCCGGGCCTGCCCGCCTCCGGCAGCAGCAGCTCGGCGCGGGCAGCCTCCCCGGGCATGGCCTGACCGTGCGCCCTTCCCTCCGTGCCCGGTGTGTCCGTGCGTCGGTCCGGCGGAGCCTGCGCGGCCACCGCCCCTCGGCCAAGGGGTAGGGGGTGGGTGGGTCATCGGATGACGTCAGCGCCGCCCCGCCTGCCCGGCGCCCAGAGTGAGCGTGCGCGTGCGCCCCAAGCACTGCAGAGCGGCTGGGGCGGGGGGCGGCCTTCCTCCTTTCCCCGACCTGGGCTTCGCCCTCCTTCCGCGCTGCCCGGCCCCGCCTTTCCTGCAGCATTCCCCTCTGGACGCCAGGGGATTCGGGGCCGGTCGGAAGCTGGACCAGGGAACATCAACCCTAAGCAGGGCCTGGAAGAGAAGGGGGTGGGGAGGATCGCCAGCGCGCAGGGTGCAGGGGCCTCAGCGCCCCGAGGGAGGTGGCGGCGCCGACCCGGTGCCCGGCCTCCTGCGCGCCCCTTGCCTCCATCCAGGAGGTGAGCCGGAGCCGCAGCTCCGCGCCGATTGGCTGCGCGCTCTGGTCTCCGTGGCAACCGCCTCCCGGCTCCATGGAAACTGGAGACCGAGCAGTGCGGGAAGGCGAGGGTGGGGGCGCGCCCCGCAGCTCGGCTCCCGGACAGGCGGAGGAAGAGGAGAGCCACGCCCCCGCACCGCTTCCGCGGCCGCCTCCGCCGCACCCCAGAGCCGCAAGCCCTCTCAAGCCTCCCCGAGTCGTGCCCTTGCTTCCTCCCGGGCCCTCCCGCGCTCGCACCCGCCCAGTGCCAGGCTCCGGCTCCAGGAGACAGATGACCATTGTCGCCGCCCAGAGCTGGACGGGGGCAGGGAATCAGAGAGGTTATTGTCATGGGGGTGGGGCTGGGCGTCTCCCCAACCTGTCTCTGCGTGGCCGCCCGGGATGCACCGTGGAGCTAACCCCCTTGCCTGCCCTAGGCAGCAGCCCCGCCTTGCCCAGCCTGTGCCGGCATCCTGCACCCCTCTCAGGCTCTGGAAACGCTGGAGACCCGTTCATCTATCCCCGACCAGGACCCTCCTCTTCCCCTCCTTCCCCACACCTTCATCTGCGCCTCCCAGACTCCTCTAAGTTGCCTCAGCTCCCTCCACTCCCGCCCTTCGCTGGTGCTGCAGCCGGGGCTGAGTCCTTCTTAGTCCCACTGCTCCACGGACCCTACTAACTGGCCGGCACACACTTTCCGGAAACCAAAAGCCCTTCAGCATGCCCTGAGGGCCTTCTAGCTTTGTCTGCTTTGTGGCCTAGCTTTGTCTCTTTGCCCGACTGCCAATAAATGCAGGAAACCAGAACAACTCTCTGACATGAAAAGAGTGAGGTGACATGGTGGGGGTCCCCAAGGCTGGAGGAACAACAGAACAGCCCTACATAAGGGGGTCCAGGATCACATTTCTTGACCTCCCCCTGCCC
Organism: Mustela nivalis; assembly: GCF_964662115.1. Classification (NCBI taxonomy): domain Eukaryota; kingdom Metazoa; phylum Chordata; class Mammalia; order Carnivora; family Mustelidae; genus Mustela; species Mustela nivalis. The sequence goes on from NC_139031.1 coordinate 90,806,538, forward strand.
GCCCCCATCCTGCTACCAGGAAGAGGACCAGGGGGGGCTGGAGTTCCACTGCGACTCTAGGGGTGTCTGCCAGAACTGGCAGGAGGATCAGGGAGAGGCCCATTCCTTCCCCACCCTGCTCACTGTCCCTCTGCCCCACCAAGATGCCCCAACCTGAGCACTGGTTAGGGGGTGCCCACAAGATTCCCCAGCCCCCGGCCAGAGTTCCAGGTTTCCACCAAAACCACAGGCCACTAGAGCATACCCAGGACCCGCCTGGCGAGCCCGAACAGGATGGCCACCTGCTAAAATACAGAATGTGAACCGAAATCACCCAACTGATCAGGGGACAATAAAAAATCCCCGTCCTACCAGGAAACTCAAGGAAACCCCAGACCCAGGAAAGGCACAATCAGAATAAGAAAGAGGAACCGGCTGATGCCCAAACGGGGGCGGAGATGCTAGGATTATCAGACAGGGACTTTAAATCTGTCGTGCTCGAAAAGCTTCCATAAGGAATAACAGTTTATCTTGGAACAAATGGAAAATGTCAGCAAAGAAAGAGACATAACACAGAAGAAAACCAAAATCACAGCACGATACAGACTCATCGAAATGAAACACTTGCTAGGCGGCTTATCTGTGGCCCGAAATGACAGGGGACGTCCCCGTGAGGCTGAGGACGTCCCCACAGAAAGGACTCAACCTGTTTACAACAACAATAATGAAAACGCTGGGGAAAATTGGACAGAGGCTCAGGAACCTGGGGGGGTAACAACACAAGATCCGCTGTTCACATAGCCGGAGTCTCAGAAAAGGGGCAGGGGCGAGTGGTCGGAAAGAGTACTCAAGTGATGCCTGAAGCTCCCCAACACAGCCAAAGACAGAGACGTAGAGATCCAAGGAGCTGAGCAAATCCCAAATATGGTACATCCAAGGAAATCCACATCTGGACACTTGAGCTGTAAGCTCTGAGCACTGAGGACGAGATCATTGAAGCAGCCAGACAAGCGTGAACCCTACAGAGAATGCTGAGGGCAAGTGCAGTGCTCTTCTGGTCCAGAGCCCACGGCTGGAGGGAAGCGCACCCTGTGTTTCAGGTGTTATAAAGTGAGAACCATTCAAGAAGAAGACCCTGGCTTCGGCCGTGTGCCTGTGCGCGTGCACGGGAGCGACGGAGAAATGCACCCTGAGTGAGGGGACTCTGAGGGCTCTGGCCCCTGCCCAGCGCCCCACAAGCCTGGGTAAAGCACGTCCCTCCACCAGGATGAACACGATAAGGGTGTCCTCTTGGGGCACCAGGAGGGAAGAAGGAGCACGGGAAGGACAGAGAGCAAGCTCTCCTCCTGAGTGCCCCGGCGGCATGTGTGACGATGAAACAAACATTAACACCAGCTGACACTCAAGAGGGTTTTTTTTTTTTAAGATTTTTTTAAATTTTATTTTATTTGACAGACAGAGATCACAAGTTGGCAGAGAGGCAGGCAGAGAGGGAGGGGAAATTAGGCTCCCTGCTGAGCAGAGAGCCCCATGCGGGACCCTATCCCAGGACCTGGAGATCGTGACCCGAGCTGAAGGCAGAGGCTTAACCCACTGAGCCACTCAGTGCCCCTCAAGAGGGTTTTTTAAAAAAATATTTTATTTATTGGAGTGCCTATGTGGCTCGGTGGGTTAAAAGTCTCTGCCTTCAGCTCAGGTCATGATCTCAGGGTCCTGGGATTGAGCCCTGCATTGGGCTCTCTGCTCAGCGGGGAGCCTGCTTCCCTCTCTCTCTCTGCCTGCTTGTGATCTGTGTCAAATACATAAATAAAATCTTAAAAAAAAAAAAAAGGCCAAACGAGATGACACACCCCAAACCATTCTATGTAAGTCGAGATACAGTCCTTTTAAATGGTCAGAGTCCACAGAAGGGGCGCCTGGGTGGCTCAGCCGGTTAAGCCTCTGCCTTTGGCTCAGGTCATGATCCCAGGGTGCTGGGATTAGAGCCCTGCGTCAGCCTGCTCAGTGGGGAGCCTGCTTCCCCCTCTCCCCACTGCTTATGCTTTCTCCCTCTCTCTCAAATAAATAAATAAGATGTTTAAAAAGAAGTGTTCAAAGAGTCCACAGGAAAGCAGGATGAGAGAAACGAAAGAACAAGGAACAGAGGCAAACAGGAAGACAACAAAACGGCCGGCTTTGGGCCTTAACACGCACAAACGTGAATAGGCTAATTGTACAAATTACATGAGAATGAGACATGGTAACATGTGCGCGCACAGAGTAGGAGGCAAAGACGGGCGGAGGGGACACGAAAGGCCGATGGAAGCATGTGCTGTTTATGGGAAAGTCACTTAGAGTCACGGGGTCGGTGGGCCGGCGGCAGCGGACTCGCGGTGTGGCCAGCAGCCCGACGGCAGGCAGCAGCCAAACGAGGGCGCCACACGGGGCAGCATCTGAGAAGGCCGACCTCTGAGCAGAGGCGTGATACCGGCAGACTGACAGTGTGCGGAGACGCGCTAGAGGCTGGGATCAGTCCCCTAGGAGAACATGACTGTCCCAGATGTGCTCATGGCAGCTGTTAGAGCCGCAAAGTACGGGGGCAGAGGCCGGCGCAGCTGCGGGGAGGCTGCCGCCGCAGGTGTGGCTGTGGACCCCCCTCCGGCCTCCGGACGACCCACTGCGCCACTGGGCAGCGAGCCAGCCCGGTGCAGGACAGCCACAGCGCACGTGCCACTGTCCCCACGGGCCGCCTGGCCAGTGACGCGGAGTGATCCTGTGTTCTAAGTAGGGGACCTCTCATGAGGAAGATCACAGCTCAGGTGGAAAACACACCCCGGCGCGTCCAGATCACGGCGTTGTGTTCAGACCACGGCAAGACGACAGGAAACCCTGCAAATGCTGGGAAGAAAGCCACACTCCGGCACGTGATCCGGGGGTGAAGGGGGGGGACCTCGGGGTTTTTAACACAGAACTGACCTGAAGAAGAATTATACAAAACATTGAAGAGTGTGGTCTGCGGTAATGCAGCCGAAGGGATATGTATACGCATCAGAGAGCGGCAAGACCTCAACATCATTGACGTTCCTGCCTCATTGAACTAGGACAAGAAGAACAAAATAAGACCAAAAGCACCAAAAAGAAGGAAATATTGAAGTCAGGAGTGGAAATCAGTGACAGTGGAAACAGGAAATCAATGAAACAAGATGGTTCTGTGGGGATTTAAGACTGACCGAGCCCTAATGAGGCTGACAACCTGAAGAGGACAGAAGCCCAGTAGCTGAGCGCGCTGGGATCTGAATGCTTAGCTCGGAGGCGGCCTGACCGGGCCACATGGCGCCGGACGCTGGGTGAGACTGTTCCCGGGAGCGCCAGGGTGATGTCTGAAATCCCTGGAGGCAAGAAGCAAATTAAAATCACCAAATTTGAGCAACCGAGTTGAAGGAGATGGTCTGAACAGTGCTGGAACCATGAAAGACACTTAATTTGTCATTTGAGAGCTTACCCGAAGAAAACTCCAGGCCCAGAGTGCATCGGCCACTTCCCCCAAGTATGCAAAGTACAATGTCTGTTTGAAGCGGTCTCTTCCAGAAAGCAGGAGATGAAGGTAGCACATCCGAGCTCATCTCCTGAGGCGAATTCAAATACTGCACCAAAACCAAGCTAAGACGGTGCCAGAAACAAGCAGCAAACAAGAAGCTACAGACCGTGTTGCCCATGAACTTTGGCACAGAAAATCTCAGTGCCAGACTGGCAGATTGAGTCTGACACTGTATAAAAAGAACTACACGACCGTGACCAATGGAATTTATTCCAGGTGTGCGCGGACGGCTCGGCACTTGAAAACCATTTGGTGGAACCCACCATATCTGCAAGCTAAACAAGAAAAATTATGTGACCGTATTGAGTGACACACGACCCGTCTGACGTAATCCAACAGCCGTTCAGATGGTGAAAAACTTCTTGGCAAGTAAAAATGAGCTCGACTGAGATTATGCAAAAGCTTGGAGCCAACGCCGTGCTCAGTGGCGAGACTGAACGCTCTCTGAGGTGGAGGCAGGAAAAGGGCATCTGTTCCCGCCCGTTTTTGACACGGGACTACGGGGTCTAACCGCACAGAGAGGCAAGAAAAGGAGTGAGGGCAGCCAGACTTCCAGAATGAAAGCCTGTTTCCCAGTGAAACTGGTGGAAATCATACCACCAACACTCAGGGCTCCTGGAAATGATCTAATGGGAAAATGGACTAAGAAAGAGCTATTCAAGGAAATTGGGGCCAAGTTATTTTGTTATTTTTTTAAAGATTTATTTATTTATTTGAGAAAGGGAAAGAGAGTGCGCACATGCGCATGGAGGAGGGGCAGAGGGAGAGAAACTCAAGCGCATTCTGCACAGAGTGCAGAGCCTGACTCAGGCTTGGTCCCCTGACCGGAACTGAAACCAAGCATTGGACACGACTGAGCCACTCGGGTGTCCCGTTCAAAGTTTGAAAGAATGCAGAGTCAGTGGTGTCTGATGCAGCCAAGCCGCTGCCTCCTCCCCTCTCCCTGCTCACGAAGGTAGAGAATGCACCTGACTGCTGAGCCAAGAACACGGGGCCCCCAGGATCTCAGCGTTTCCTATCCCATCCTGGCATGTGCTGCTGAGCCTGAGTCCCAGGCAAGTGTGAGTGAGATGGAGCTCCCTTCCTCTGATTAGCCCCCACTTGTGTGGAGGGAGACTCTACCCTGGGCCTGGTATGTGAAGTATGTCAGCTCAGGGCCATGGTTCCACTCCAGAAGAGGCTGCTGTCCCCCCTCCACTGAGTGCTCAGCTCCCAGTCTCTTCCCAGAGGAGCCGACTTGCCATGCAATAGCGCCTGGGGAAGTTTGAGTCCGAGGGTTGCTCTCAAGACCGTGGAGGTTATGGTCAAAGGCATCTGGGAGGAGACTCACAGAGCCAGTGAAACCAGAGCCCAGAGAGCAGGCCAGGGTGACTGTGGGCACAGCCATGTACTTTCCAGAGGAAGGGCACCAGAGGCCGCACACCGCAAGGGAAAAGTGGAAGACTTCACCAAGATAACTTAGCCAGTCCTGCAAACGAGCAAGTAACAGTGAGAAGCCCCAGAGGAGAGAAAGTGTTGGCCCTGAGCCCAGAATTATTACAGTATCTTATTAAAAATGCCCAATTTCCAACAGAAAATTACCAGGCACAAGGAGAGGAAAGTAGGACTATATATACCCCTGTACGGGGAAGAAAGTGGGCAACAGAAACTGCCCAAGAGGATGGCAGGATGACACACCTCACAGAGACTTCGAGGCGCCATGGTACACGTGTGCCTGAGCAAAGAAGTTAAGGGAGGTCAAATGATAAGGTCACATTAAGGGGAGAACATCCAAAACGCAGGGAAATTATGACATTCACTTTAAGGGGTAAACAGAAGATTCGAATGGGCAGGAGAATGGGTGAACTTGAAGCCGGACAGACCATGCCAGCTGAAGAACGGGGGAGAAGACAAGCGAACAGAGTCTCCGGGAAATGCGGAACACGTTAACGGCCTGGACACCCCCATTGTGGGAACGCCAGGAGGAGAGCGTGCACTTCCACAGAAGCCGCGGCTCACACTTCCAAGCTGAATACAAAAACCTCCCAGACATCAGGAAGCCCAATGGACTCCAGGTAGGACATTGGCAGGCAGAGCCACAAGCAGGCATCTGTAAAAATCCTAAAGTCAAGGACAAACTTGACAAGCAGCAGTGACAATCAGGACAGGAACATCAGTTCAGCAAGGCTGCGGGTTCAAGAGCAGTACAGGGAGGTGGACGGTCAGTGCCTCACAGCCAAAGCGACCCCAAGAAGGAGCAAATGTGGAAGTGCCATGCGCCCACACTTTACACTGCACTACAAAGCACATAATCAAAGTGATCCAAACAGTACGGGTCTGGTGGGAAACAGACACGGGTCAGCGGAACTGGAGAGAGTCCAGAAATAAAGCCACACTTAGGGGGTCAACAAACCTGTGAGAAAGAAGGCAAGAATGTCTGACGGGGATAAGATGGTCTCGCCGACAGACACTGGACAACATGCAGAACGAGACCGGGCACTGCCTTACCCTACACGCAAAAATAAATTAAAAATGGACAAAAGACTACAGTGTGAGACCCGAAGCCATAAACCCCCAGAGGAGGGCACAGGCACGTTCTCTATCGGTCTCGCAACATTCTTTTCGGAGTCTCCTCAGGCAAGGGCGACACGAGACTGCATCAGCCCAGAAAGCTGGTGCACAGGGGAAACGAAACACGAAGGCGGAAGCCTACGGAATGGGAGGGGGACCCGCGAACCACACGACCAAGTGAGGGGCGAATACCCAAAATACATACAGAACATACGCGATAAAACATATAAAACAAAGCATATGCAATTAACAAAAACCCAACAACAGAAACTTTGGTTAAAAAAACAGGCAGAGGATCTGAATAGGTACTTCTCCAAAGAAGAAAAGCATACGCCAACAGACGTGTGAAAAGATGCTCAGTGTCACTCATTGCCTGGGACACACACATCACAACAGGGAGAGACCACCCTGCCCTGTCAGAATGGCTAGTATCAAAAAAGAGATATGAAAAGTGTTAGCAAGCACGTCAAGTTGGGACACTCGTGCACTGTTGATGGGAACATAAATTGATGCAGCCATTTCTTGGAGTGGAGGTTCCTCAAAAAACTACACAATAGGGCACCTGGGGGACTCAGTTGTTAAGTGTTTGCCTGCAGCGCAGGTCAGGATCCCAGGGTTCTGGGATCGAGCCCTGCATTGGGCTCCCTGTTCAGCGGGGAGCCTGTTTCTCCCTCTTCCTCTCCCCGTGCTTCTGTTCCCTCTCTCACTGTGTCTCTGTCAAATAAATAAAATATTTTTCAAAAAATCCTACAAAATTGTAAAAAATCGAAAACCCCAAACACAAAATGGCAACAGCTTCAAAGAAGGGTGACCAGAGGGAGGGAGGGGCCGTGGGGGTGGTACACAGACGAAGCGAATTAACAGGCACAAACTTCCAGTTAGAAAACATGTAAGTCATGGGTACAATGTACAGCATGGGGAAGACGGTCAACAATGTTCTTGTAACTTCAGTGACAGAGGTAACTAGACTCATGGGGATCCGTGTACAAATAGAGTCACCATGATGTACACCTGAAACTAACAGGATATTGTACATGAATTATACTTTGGGTACAGACTCAACTGTATTTTTTTAAGGTCTTATTTATTTATTCGACAGAGACCTCAAGTAGGCAGAGAGGCAGACAGAGAGAGAGGAGGAAGCAGGCTCCCCGCTCAGCAGAGAGCCCGATGCGGGGCTTGATCCCAGGACCCCGGGATCATGACCTGAGCCAAAGGCAGAGGCTTTAACACACTGAGCCACCCAGGTGCCCCAAGACACAACTGTATTTCTATAAATTTGTAATAAACAATCCAAAATTGAAATAAAGAGAATGCCATTCATAATAACCCCCAAAAGAATAAAGTCCTTAGGAATTAGTTTAGCAAGGGAAGCTCAAAATTTACACTCTAAAAATTAGAAAAACTTTGAAATTAAGGAACGGCTAAATCAATGTGCAAACATCCCATGTTCATGGATCAGAAGGCATAAGGTGGTTCCGAAAGCGCTCCCCAAACTGAGCCAAGGCTCCCTTGCTATTCCTGAGTCCCAACTACTTCTTTGTAAGAACTGACCGGCTTCTCCTAAAATTCATACGCAGCCACAAGGGACCCAGAATAGTCAAAACCACCTTGAAAATGTACCATTAAGTAGGACTCACCCTCTTTAAAATTCCGGTGTGGTTAACGTAGCGTCGTATGAACTGCAGGCGTGGAGTGAGCCAACACTTCCGGTCACTCAGTGCTCACCAAGCACCCCGGCCCCTCGGCTGCCCCCCCATCCTCCGGGCCACCTCCCCTCGGGTATGCATTTGTGCTCTATAGTTAGGAGTCTGTTTTTTAGTTTGCCTTTTTTCCTTTTTGTTTCATAAATTCCATACACAAGTGAAATCCTATGGTGCCTTTCTTAGTCCACTTAGCGGACTACCTTCCAGCATCATCCACATCATTGCAAATGCCAAGTTTTCCCTCATGGCTGTAAACAGCCCATTGTTGTGTGTCATGTGTGTACACCCCTCCCCTCCCCTTTACCCATTCATCAGGCAATGCGCACTTGGATAACTTCCGTAATTTGGCTGCTGTCAATAGCTCTGCTCTAAACCTAGAGGCACGGGTATCCCTTTGAATTTGTGTTTTATCTTTTTTGGGTAAATAGCTGGCAGTGCGATTCCTGGGCTGTAGAGTGGCTCTATTTTTAACATTTTGAGTTAACTCCATACTGTTGCCTACAGCGGCTACACCAGCCTGAATTCCCACCAACAGTGTATAAGGGTCCCCTCTCTCCACATCCTCGTGGACCCCTATGGTTCCGTGTTAACTTTAGCCATTCTGACAGGTGTGAGGTGGTGTCTCACCTGATGCCGAGTGATGTGGAGCATCTTTTCATGTGTCTGTTGGCCATCTGGATGTCTTCTTAGGAGAAATGTCTGTACAAGTCTTCTGCCCATTTTTAAACTGGAAGGTTTTGTGTGTTTGTGTGTGTGTGTTAAGTTCTTTATATACTTTAGATCTTAACCCTTTATTGGATGTGTCATTTGCAAATATCTCCTCCTATTCTGCAGGCTTTTAGTTTTGTTGGCTGTTTTCCTTGCTGTATGGACGCCTTTTCATGTAGTCCAGGACTCACACTAACTTCAGAACGTCCTACAAAGCAACAATCAAGAGACAAGAGGCTACTGAGAGCCAGAAATAACCCCACACATCTGTGGCCAATGGAGTTTCAACCAAGGTGCCAAGACTATACAACGAGAAGAAAGCACTGGTAACGGTGCTGGGACAAGTGGAGAGTCATGTGCAAAAGAACAAAGTTGACACCAAGCACACACCAAATACAAAACGAACCCCAAAAAGATGAAAGGTATTAAGAGCACAGTTATAAAATTCTTATTAGAAAATGGGTGTTATTTCATGATCTAGATTCACCAAACAAAGGATTTTCGGATATTGTCGCTCTCGGCCCGCAAGAACGACCCGCAGACGAGGTGAGTGGCAAGCTTCTTTATTGATAATTACCACCGGGACCCTGGGTCAGTCTAAGACCCCCAGTATATACCCACCGAGTACAAACTATATCCAATAAGAGTACACCACGGCTAACATAACTACCAATCAGAAGGGCTACCTATGACATTATCTGTGTGCATGCGGCGCGCTCGTGAGCACCTATGTGACTCCATAGGTTTCCATGGCTCCCCAGATCATGTGCCTCTCCCAGGACTCCTGGTATCCATCAAACGTCACCCGTGAAAGCACTCACATTCCTTAAGTTAATCTATAGTCTTTACTCCTAGGCTCCGCTTGGTACCGGACTCCTTGCATTCCTAGGGTCAATCGGTTACATCCCTCACTCCTCAGGCCTCGCTTAGTACGTGACTCCTTGTTTCTGCTGCATGGCTCCCCACAGCTCCCCCTTTTTGTATTTTTATATGGCAGGGATCGTGCCTGTCTTAGGTTGCCAATCCTCAGCACACATGCTTACCCGTCATCGGGTACTCCCCCTAGCCTAGGAGCCCCTGTCTTAGGTTGCTATGGTGAGGGATCAGTCTTACCCGTCTTTGACTACCGATCCAGCATGCTAAGCCATATCTGGGGGGAGGTGCTAGCCTCCAGAGCCACCATGGCCATGTCTACCATGTTAATCAGCAGCTACAGCTTTAAGAACATTTGAGTCACACTCATTAGGCTTGTTCGTTTGTCTAGCCTGAGGAGGAGTACTATAAAGTTCTTATTACTAATACCAGGGTCAAAAGGCATCTAGGTGATAACTTAAGGCCGTTCTTTGAGTTTGCCACGAGTGGCCCGTTGTTGATTACGTACGACAGCTCTTAGCTTGTAAATTTCCACAAGCATAAATTTAGCCGCACAGGGCAAAAGGCACATAAGAATAACGATTATTGCTAAAATACCTATAATAGTTCCTATAACATACCATACATGCGTCAGGGACAAACAAGCATTAGTGACAGATATGAGTCCGGAAGAGAAAAATGCACTCTATGCTGAGTCATTTGAAGAAGGGCTTGAAGCTGGGCAGTCTCTTGTCTCGGCCACAGTTGGATTGGTTCCGGATTCACGGGGGCAGGCTGCAGGACGATCGTCGTCACTGTCATCCGCAGTAGCAGCATCTTCCACAGGTTCCATGGCCACCAGCCTGGTGAGCCGTTCTGGTACCCAGAGTGGAGTGGGCGCATCCTGTGGGAAAACACAAAGAGAACCTCGGTGCCACCGGAGCACCGGGTCAGGGCCTTTCCACGAACCAGTAAGGACATCCTTCCACTTCACCATAGATTGCTGCGTTTTCTGTTGACCCCAATGGCGCTCCGCGGCTGAAACGCCATCCTTGTCAAGCGTAAGAAAATTTAAAATAAAAGTGGTCAAGTTGGTAAAGTCTGTAGGTGTGTGATACTCCTCTCCAATTCCCCCTTTTTGTATTTTTTGCAAGGTAGTTTTAAAGGTCAGGTGGGTGCGCTCTATGACGCCCTGGCCTCGAGGGTTATAAGGAATGCCTGTAACATGGTGAATATTATAACAGGCTAGAAAGTTTGAAAAGCTTTTAGAAGTATAAGCAGGAGCATTGTCTGTTTTTAACTGTTTAGGTACTCCCCAGCAGGCAAAGCTGCGCAGGCAATGAGATATCACATTTTTAACATTTTCTCCTCGCAGGGGGGTTGCACTAACGACCCCTGAGCAAGTATCCACACTCACATGAACGTATTTTTGTTGCCCAAAGGAAGGTACATGTGTTACATCCATTTGACACAAATGGTTAGGCAATAGCCCTTTAGGGTTTACCCCTAAGGAGGGCATGGGCAAGTGCACCACACAATTGCCACAAGACTTTACGATATCTCGTGTGTCAGCTCTGGAGATGTGAAAGCGTGCCTTTAATGTTTGGGCATTCACATGCCATTTATCATGATATCTTTTAGCATCTTCTAGAGCACTACAAACATAAAAGCGCGCAGCTGCATCAGCCATTCGGTTTCCCTCAGCCATAGGTCCTGGAAGGTCTGAATGTGCTCTAAGATGTCCAATATAAAAAGGGGCACCACGGGAGAGTATAAGATGTTGCAATTCAGCCAGCAGGGAGGAAATTTCTGACTGGCTGGCTGAGATAATAGCAGTTTCGATAGACCTGGTGGCTGCAACTGCATATTTGCTATCTGAGATAATATTAATAGGTTGATTTAGAAACCTTTGTAAAACACACATAATCACCAACAATTCTGTTCTCTGAGCTGAAGTCGAGGGCACAACAACAGGAATTATTTTTCCTTCTACCACATAGGCGCCAGTTCCTAATTTACTGCCATCTGTAAATACTGTGAGGGCATCAACCAATGGCTCTAATCGGCATTTAGGCCAAATAAGGGGTGTATTCTTATAAAACTCAATGAGAGGGTGTGAGGGATAATGATTATCAAACGTAACAGGATAAGCAACTGTTAGAATGGCCCAATCGTCATTTTCATGCGTTAAAATGCTTATTTGGGTTTTATCATAAGGGATTATACAAACATCGGGCAGTTTCCCGAGGACCTGTATGCTGGCTTTAAAAGCTTTATTTGCCACTGTAGCTACAGCCGTAGCATACGGGGTGATGACGCGGCTAAGATTATGGGGTAGATAAATCCATAGTAGGGGTCCTCCTTGCCATAAGGCCCCCGTGGGTGATCCAGGGGATGGGATAATTATGACGTTTATAGGCTTTTCCGGGTCACATCTATCTGCTGCTGTTAAAGCTAGTCTGCTTTCAACTAACTGTAATGATTTAATAGCAGCTGGAGTGAGTACTCTTGGGGAGTCCAATGCAGGGTCCCCAGGCAGAATATCGAATAAAGGTTTCAGCTCTGCAGTAGTAATTTTTATGTATGGGCGAATCCAGTTAATGTCCCCTAAAAGTTTTTGGAAATCATTCAGTGTATGCAGGTGATCTCTACGGATTTGAATCAGTTGAGGCTTTACTGACGTTTTAGAGAGCTGCATACCAAGGTAATTTTGTAGGTCTCCTGCTTGGATCTTTTCAGGAGATATAGTTAGTCCCCACTTTGCTAACTGTTTCTGTAGGAAGGTTAGAGCTGAAGGAAGAGACCTCTCATTTGGCCCACAAATCAAGATATCATCCATATAATGATAACAAAGCAAGTCTGGAAATGCTTTCCGGAAAGGCTCTAGTGCTTGGCTTACATACAACTGACACAAGGTGGGGCTATTGGCCATCCCCTGAGGGAGTACTTTCCATTCATACCTTTGATCTGGCTCAGCATGATTAATTGATGGCAGAGTAAATGCAAAGCGCTCTGTATCTGCAGGGTGTAGTGGAATGGAAAAGAAACAGTCCTTGATGTCAATTACAATAGAGGGCCAGTTTTTTGGTAACGCCGTTACGACTGGAAGTCCCAACTGAATGGGCCCCATGACCTGCAGTTGATCATTAATCTGTCTCAGGTCATGTAGCAATCGCCAGTTGCCTGATTTCTTTCTTATTACAAATATGGGTGTATTCCACGGGGACGTGGATTCTTGAATATGTCCTGCTTTGAGTTGTTCTTGGACTAGCTCTTTTGCCGCTTGTAATTTATCTTTTGTTAAAGGCCACTGAGGTACCCAGCGCGGCTCTTGTGTTTTCCAAGTTATGCGAATTGCCTCAGTGGCCGCTAGGAAAAAACCTGACCTCCCATGGAAGGGGGAACGGGGTCTCCCTGGCCCTTGGCTCCAAGGCCCTGGCCAGGCTTATGTCCCATGTTTCTCATTATGGTTTGGGAGGCCTCACTATACAGTTTTTCAGTAGTAAGTCTAATATCCATCTGCTCGAGCACATCGCGCCCCCACAGAGAAACAGGGGTGGAACAGACATATGGTTGGAAAATGCCTTTATGTCCTTCCTCATCTTCCCAATCTAAAGACGCAGCACTGATATCTGGGCTAGTAGCTATCCCTAGTCCTCGGAGGGTCTGGCTGGCTTTAACTAGAGCCCAGGCTTTAGGCCAATCTAGACAATTTATAATGCTTTTGTCTGCTCCTGTATCTAGGAGCCCCCAGAATAGTTTACCCCTAATCTTTAATTTAAGCATAGGTCTCTCTTTCATGCTCATAGTAAGGCATGCGAGGGAAGATCCTGTGGATCCCAGGCCCCCTTTTCTAGTCTGGCCTGTAGAGGGATATTTTTCATGATTACTGGGCAAAATTAAGAGTTGTGCGATCCGGTCCCCTGGATTTATAACATTAATGCCCCTTGGAGATGAAATCAAAATTTTAACTTCCCCTTCAAAATCAGGATCAATAACTCCCGGATGGACCTGAAGCCCTCGTAAAGTGCAAGAACTTCTACCAAGAAGGAGTCCCACCGTTCCTCTTGGAGGCCCTCCGCGTAGGTCAGATGGCACAGCCTGCACCCCCATTTCAGGTGTTAAGACCATTCGGGTGGTGGCACAGACGTCAAGTCCGGCGGAGCCTGTTGTGGCTCTCCTAGGCCCTGTGCGGATTGACTCCCCTGATCGGAGGGTGGGAAAACCCATCGCGGCTTGGTAGGTAGGGACATTGCCACCCCGTACATTTGATTCGGGCCCCGGGGGCTGGGGCCCTGCCTCCCGTTTTTTGAATTCCCCCAATTGTTAGGAGGCAAAGTGTTCCCCTCAATGTCTGCCACGGAACGGCATTCATGTGCCCAATGGTTTCCTTTTCTACACCGTGGGCAAAGCTGGGGTTTAATCCCCGCCGGCTTAGTCGAGGAGGCCTTTCCAAATTGAGCTCCTCGCTGTGGACAGTCTCTTTTTATGTGGCCTTCTTGTCCACACTGGAAACATTTCCGAGGGTGGACTCCCTGCATAGCCTGAGCGAAGGCTGCAGCCATAACCTGCCCCTGAATCACGGGTCCTGTGATGTCTCTGCACACCTTAATATAGGCAGAAAGATCCTTAGCCTTCCATGGTCTGATGGCCTCACGGCACCATTTATTAGCATTTTCATACGCTAATTGTTTAATTAAAGGCATCGCAGAGTCAGCATCTCCGAACATTCTGCCCGCGGTCTGCATGAGCCTGTCCACAAAATCAGCATAGGGCTCACTTGGCCCCTGTACTACTCTAGACAGTTGCCCTTGCAAATCACCTGCACCCCTTAAAGTCTTCCAAGCCTTAACAGCCGCTGTGGCAATCTGCTGATATACGGCAGGGGGGTAGGTACTCTGTACCTGAGCCCCGAGATATGGTCCGGTACCTGTTAACATTTCTAAATTCCACTGGGGATTTCCAGCAGCTGCATTTCTCCGCGCTGTATCCTGGCAGTTATCCTGATTTTGAATTTTCCATTCCAGATATTGCCCTCCGCTCAAAACTGCTCTGGCTAAATTGGTCCAATCCTCGGGGACAAGAAAAAGTGCCCCTAACGATTCCACAAGAGATACTGTAAAAGCTGCCTGAGGTCCATAAGCACTAACTGCTTCCTTGAGTTGTTTCACCAGTTTAAAATCTAGTGGCTGGTGATACCTCTGCTGATTTTGATCTTCTAGTACTGGGAAAAACCCTTTTCCCGGGCCTAAGACCTCTCTCCAGTTCGCCTTCGCCGCGGTGCAGTCTGAACAATGGCAGACTTTCGCACAGCCTGACCGATATGGTGGGGGCCACTCATAAGGTGGCGCCGTGGGGCTGGAATGAGGAGTCGGCGCATGGTCTGCTTTTGCTACCGACTGCGTTACAGCTATAGGCTTTGCCCCTGTGGGTGAGCCTAGAGCCTCTGGATTCTTTTTCTCCTTACCCTTTTTTAAATTTTGGGTTATTTCGTCTGAGAGCTCCTCCGAACTTTCACTGTCCGCATCAGAACCCCGGGAGGACCCCTTGTGCGACTCTTCCTTTAACTGTTCTAAAATCTCCCCTCCCTGCTGCACCACCTGTTTTAGTCGTTCCCGAGATGACTGCAAACATACTTTCACAAGGGCCCACACAGCAAGAGTTCCGGCAGTAACGGTGGGGCTTTGCCTCAAATCCTCCCCCAGATGTTCCCACTGAGGCACATTCAGAAGTCCCTCCTCTATAAACCAAGGGGCAATCTCCCCTACCTCTTTCAAGAAGGCGCGAGCTGTCTTTGACTTCAAAGGAGTGCCGTTTGCTTTGAGGATATCTCTTAAAGGACCCTCCATCCTATACCTAGCAAGCTCGTTTCCCATCCTGGAAATCTTTCGTTACTATAGTCCCCGCGGAGCCTAAGTAGCTTAATTTATAATCGTCCCCGGGGAGCTTTCCCTGTCCAAAGACAGAAATGGGTGCACACTTTCCTTATCGTTGCTCTTACCTCAATCCTCGTTCTGCGTCCGACGTCTCGGGTCCCGGGTCTTCGGCACCAGATGTCGCTCTCGGCCCGCAAGAACGACCCGCAGACGAGGTGAGTGGCAAGCTTCTTTATTGATAATTACCACTGGGACCCTGGGTCAGTCTAAGACCCCCAGTATATACCCACCGAGTACAAACTATATCCAATAAGAGTACACCACGGCTAACATAACTACCAATCAGAAGGGCTACCTAATGACATTATCTGTGTGCATGCGGCGCGCTCGTGAGCACCTATGTGACTCCATAGGTTTCCATGGCTCCCCAGATCATGTGCCTCTCCCAGGACTCCTGGTATCCATCAAACGTCACCCGTGAAAGCACTCACATTCCTTAAGTTAATCTATAGTCTTTACTCCTAGGCTCCGCTTGGTACCGGACTCCTTGCATTCCTAGGGTCAATCGGTTACATCCCTCACTCCTCAGGCCTCACTTAGTACGTGACTCCTTGTTTCTGCTGCATGGCTCCCCACAGGATATGATCCCCACAAAGCACATGCAAAAGAAAAAAGATACAGTGACCTTCATAGAAACCTTTCGTTGGTTCAAGGACACCATCAAGGAAGTGAAAACCCACAAAATGGGAGGAAGCATTTGCAAATCCTTCATCCGGTAAGTGACTGGTTTCTAGAACATCCTTTTACAACTCAGGTCACGTAATTAAAAATGAGACGCAGAGCTGAACAGTTATTTCTCCAAAGACGATACAAACGGGAGTAAGGACATGCACTGGTCACTGTGGGAACACCAAGATGGCAGAGGCCTGACGCACATCCCCCCAATGGCCAGAATTTAGTGCTCCCCAGCACGAGCGACAGGGAAGATCCCCCATCTTCTAGAATCCGAGGCATTTAGGACACCACCACATGGCAAGGACACAAAGAACAAAAGGGCTCCTCATTCTGCTGGTGGGAGCGTAGGCCGGCACAGTGCCAGCCGCACTCCTGGGTGTTCATCCGAGAACTGGGGTTTGCACCATCCTCGGGAATGGGGCTGAGCCATCCAACCGCAGGGGCAGGGAAGGGCCAGACCGGAGCACCTGCATGAGCGCTGCCCAGAAGGAACTGGCGCAGATCCCACCCAAGGGCTACGCAGTCAGACTCCTCTATAGAAGCTCTGAGGTCAGGGGAGAAATGGAGAAAACGGGTGGCAGCTAGCAAGACGGACGTGCAGGTGTAGAGGGCACAGGGGTCCTTGTGCCGAGGAGCCGTCCTACTTGGGGACTCCCATCCCTGTCAGTATCTTGGTGGGACACCCGCCAGTGCATGAGAGGTCGCCACTGAGGAAACTGGGAGCACACAGCTACTGCATCCCTTCTCACGAGCACAAAGGGACTCGTGTGTGTCCCATGGAGGCAGGTGAGCCTGAGCAGCGTACAGGACAGGCTCACACGTCCTCAGGGGGCCGCGCGAGGCCCGTCGTAGCTGATCTGCACCCGGCGCTCACCCGTGCCAGTCATTCGCTTTGGCAGGTCTCTTGCCTGGGCCATTGTCGCTACTCCCTCCCACTTACGGAGGGACAGCCACCCCCTGGGCAAACGTGTCCACCCCCGTGCCTGTGTGAGCTGCGAGTTCTCTGGAGGTGTGCGGAATGGCTGGCCTCGGGACCCAGGGTGGAGGTCGCCTTCCTCCCCAGCTCCCTTCACCCTGGAGCCAGGGACGAACTGTTCTTTCCAGCATCTAGTAGCACTACTGCTGCAGTGGGAAAGGAGACTTGGGGCACACAGGCCCGTGACCCCAGGAACCTCTGGCCCAGATGGGCGGGGAGGGGTCACGAGACCTGCCATGTCTGCCAAGCATTGGTTCTGCTCCAGACCCAGCACCTCCTATCAGCTCAGCTCCTCAGGGCACCCACACTCGCCTGACACCCCAGGCAGGAGAGAACCTCCCAGGACGACTGTGCTCAGCACCCACACAAGGAGAACCCCAAGCCATGTCCCCAGACCCAGGGGCCTGCCTGGGAAGGCCCTCACAGCCCCAGGGCCGGAGGCATCAAGCTCCACCTGTGTAGATGCACGGCGTGTGCAACAGGCAGCTGTGTGCGTCCCAAGGGGGCCCCTGGGGAAGGCAGAGGTGGGGACAGGCCAGTAGCGCGCAAAACAGGGCAGAGGGTGGTGAAGGCAACAAAACCCGAAATGTCTCCTGATGTTGAAAGCTGAAATCACAGGTTTATTGCCCGTAAGAAGCAGAAGCTGCAGGCCAGCACGCCCCTCTGGGCAAGCTTGTCCAGGCACGAGTGTCCAGTGGCCCTGGCCAGGCCTCGGGAGAGCCTGGCCCCCTGCAAGCACAGTCCATGGCTCAAGACGCGTCACTTGGCCAGCTCCTCTGCCACTGCTTTTCGCATCTTGTCCTTCAGGTAGGCGCCTTTCTGCCACTCGGACTTGAGATCCAGCCACTCGTAGTAGGGGACCTGCGGGGAGGGCATGGCTACCGCGGCTCTGCCCGATGTTCTGCACCTGCACCCCTAGCCTCCCAAGCCCACAGAGCCGCAGGACTGTGGCCGGCGAGGAGGCCTCACTTCCCTCAGTGCTCAGAGCTACAGCACCCTGACCCCTGGGCCAGGGATCCGGAACGCTGTAGCGCCCAAAAAGAGCCTTTTAATTTCTAAAAACCACTGAAGACAGAAAAACATCCAAGACATAAACATGACAAAACCGTCCCCCAGCCTGTAAGACCATCTGCTCTCTGCGGCCAGCATGCAGACTGGGTCTATGAGGCTCTGAGTGACTCCCAGAAGCTGTGGCCTTAACGCCACCTTCAAAGCTTCCCTTTCTTCCGTGTGAAGGGGGACCCCGACGTGGCTGACCCCGGGCCCCACGGTACTCACGTCCACCACCAGGAAGCCAGCGGCCTGCACGTGGCGCCGGGCCAGCGCGAAGCGCCCCAGCAGGTCTCGGCTCCGGCTGCCATAGCTGGAGAACTCCCAGCGCAGGAAGGCCAGCCTGGCAGGGAAGGGCGCGGGGCTCAGGCGGAGTGTGCTCCTGGGGCCCGCGGAGGGAGCAGGGAGCCCCAGGGAAGGCGTCTGGCTGCCTACCTCTTGGCTCCGGGGGGCAGCGGCTGGCTCCCAGATGGTGGGGCGAGATGAGGGGCCACAAAGTTCCTGAGGGGCAGGAACTGGCCGTCGGGGTCCAGCAGCACCTCAGCATCTAGGAGGGGCATGGGTGCATGTGTTGGGGACCGTCCCCGGGGGCGCAGGGCCCTCACCACAGAGGGCTGGAATGAGCAGCAGCCCCATGGCCGTCAGCAAGGGGGTGTGCGGGGCTCACCCAGGACCCAGCCGTACTGCGTGGGCACCGCGAAGCTGCCCCTGTCGCTGCTCCCCAGCAGCCCCTTCAGCGTGTCCTGCAGCTCCTTCTGCAAGGGGGTCACCTTCCTGTCGAGGGCAGACAGTCCAGGGACCAGGGCCGCAGCCGGCAGACATGGGCCCGCGTACCCAGGGTGCTCCAGCTGTGCGCTAGCGTTCACATGCAGCAGCTTCCTCAAGGTGCCCTGGTCCTTCGGAGACTTGGCCTCTAAGGGAAAAGACAGCGTGAGAAGAGCAGGTGGGTTGAAGGACACACAGGCCAGGTGGGGGACAGGCGCCCTGCCCCCACACTGCCCCCTGAACCACATGCGCTATCAGGGAAGAGGGTCTGGGGGCCCCCCACAGGGAGAGGGCAGAGGAGTGGTGAATGCCAGGTGAGCTCAGGGGGCCGCCTCTGCCCTGCCCTGGCAGAGGAGCGCAAAAGCAGATGGGCACGTGCAGTGGCCGTGGGCTCGGGAGGAGGGGACGCCCCACCCCTCACCTAGAAACTGGCCGTGCAGTTCAGGGCGCAGCACGGCCCGCAGCTCTGCCTCCCCCGCCTGTCGCAGCACGCACAGGGCCCACACCACGTCCACCTGCAGGGCCGGGTGCAGTCCGGTCAGCTCCGAGTCCAGCTTCTCGTGAACCTGAGCGAGGATAGGGCGGGCAGAGAAAGCGGCTGTGCTCAGCGGCGGCCAGCATCCCGGGCCAGCAGCGCTCAGGGCTCCCGAAGGACTTGGCCACCCCGAGGCCTGAAGAGCTACGGGGACAATCCTGCCCACGCTCCTGGCTAGACTTGGGACAGCCCCGGTCAAGAGTACCAGAAACCCTCCTCGGCACCAGCATAACTTTCAGCTGGAGCTTCTCCCAGCAACAGGGGTCTGTGGTATGAACTCATGTCTCCCGTCACACGGGGAGCAGGCCCCAGGCCGGGAAGGTGTTTCTGGCCTTGAGGGGACTTGGAGACTATGGAAGGGGCTGCAGCTGGCCTGCTAGACCCACAGACACCCAGGGTCAAAGCCGGTGCACATGCAGAACGGCTCACCCTGCGTCGATGCACAGGTGACCCATGCGGCATGCGGCTCTGCCTGCAGCTCACAGCGACGGCAGGGCGTTAAGGAAGCACCAGGATCGGAGACCAGGGATCCCCTGGCCCTGTGCGGCCCGCGAGGGAGCCGGCCGTTGCCTCTGACCTGCAGCTGCTCTGGGCCACACAGTAGGCGTGGGGGACTACGTGTCTTTTGTCCCCAGGACAATGTGCATCATGTGGCTCTAGCCTGCTTCCCTCGCATCCCCATGGCCCCCACGCAGAATTCCAGCCTGGAGCTGCTCCCCAGGGGCCCCGTAGCAGCCGGCAGGGAGAGGGGAGGAGAGGGGGCAGGGGCGCACAGACCGACCGTACCAGGCTGAAGAACTGATCCTCCTGTTCTGGACGTTCCGGACGGAAGTTGAGGTGCGCGAAGGCCAGAAGCACATTGCACAGGTGCGGTACCGGGACGGTCTGGGCTCTGTCCAAGACGTGCTAGGCCGGCCAGGCCAGGTGGAGGACAGTGTAAGACAGACCCATCCTTCCCATGGCCCATGACCCCAGCCGACCAGGGCCACCCAGACCTTCCTCGCCAGCAGCTGCCATCCCCAGAGGCTGGGATCCCCAGGAGCCACCCGGCAGCAGCTTTGCAAATGCTGCGGCTGCTCAGCATGGCCTCAAGCAGCTGCTGGCTGCACACACACAGACGCATCTGTCCCCGCTGCTGCCCTGGGAGCTCAAGCGGATTCCAGCCTCGCCACCCGTTCGGCTCCCTGCGACAGCCACTCAAGAACAAACTCTTCCGAAGCTGAGAGAATAGAAAACACCGTCCCCACCCACGACGTCTACTTCCCGAATGACCCAAGGAGAAACCCCCATGAACAACCAGGCAGTGTGTCTGGCCAGCTGTGCCTCCCTGATGCAATGGGCAGGGAACCCGCTCCAGGGGAGTCAGGGCCTAAGCCGCAGGGCTCTGCCCGGCTCACCTGGACGAAGGCCTCGAACAGAGGCCCACTGAGCCACTTGAGGAGGGCAAATGACTTGGCGCAGTGGGCCACCTCGCCGGATGTCAGGCCGGGCACGTGGGGCAGCAGGTCAGCAGCCAAGCGCTGGAACACCTGTGTCTGCTGGAAGCCGAGTTTGCCTTCAGGACAGAGAGAGCCCAGGGTTCACCCTCGAGGGTCTACAGACTGCCCTGGGAGCCACCCAGCCATCCCAGCCTCGCCTTGAGTTCTGGGGACGAGGTGTCCGTGACCAAATTTATCCCTGAGGCCCAGCAGAGGGAACCAGGGCCCATGGGTCACTGTGTTTCTGTGGCAGCTTCTTGGGCCAGCGCCAGCCACGGGGTGGGCGGGCACCGAATTTGACACAGCTGCAGCCAGAGCACCCTTCTCCCCGCTGCTCCCAGCCGGAAGAGCTCACCGTAGGCGTATGCCAGGTCCAAGAGGATGCCTTTCGTCAGGGGGAAGGGCTTCTGGACCAAGTGGTAAGAGACGGCTCGCAGCAGGGGCACCGACCGCCGGTTCTGAGCGGCCAGCGTCACCAGCACCTTCCGCAGCTCATCGGGCCCGAACTGTTCCACCAGCTCCAGGCACTGTCAATCACAGCCGCAGGGGTCAGCGGGGCGGCCGAGGCCAGGGCTCCTGCGCGGCGCTGGGCGGCCCCTGTGGGACAGCAACTGGGCCTGAGCTCACTAACCCCAGGCCCCGGGCGGGTGGGGCCTGCCCCAGCTCCCACCCGGGGAACCCCCAGGCCCGGGTGCCCTGTCTGCAGCCAGACTTATCCCCAGGTCCCAGCATGGGGAGCCTGGGGCCCATGGGCTGCACGGCCTGCTGTAGCAGCCATCTAGGCCAGCGCCCGCTACAACGGCAACGGGGGCTGAATTTGACCTGACTGCGGGGAGGGTGGGGTGGAAAGTGAGGTGTGGGGGTGTGTGGCACAGCACATCATCGGGAAGCGTGAGCCTGGAGTGGGTCCACCCACCGGCCCAGGTCAGGCGCACACAGTGATTTTAGAGAAGGCGAAGCATGCGGGGCTCATCAGCATGGCCACAGAGCGTGCCCGTGGCTGTCCTATGCCCCTGCTCCAGTAGTACCTTGTCCTCCAGGCGGTTCATCAGCGGCTCCGAGAGGGGCCCCGCCTTCGCCATCAGGGCCACCACCGTGCGGCCGTCCTCGATCTCTGCCCAGCGCCGCTCCAGGCTCACAAGCAGCTCGGCCAGCAGCTCCTGGGAGCCCCGCTGCTGCATGTAGGTGGTGCTAGACTCCGCCAGGAAGGCCAAGTGCTTATACCGGAGCCTGCGCAGGCGCCAGCGGACCTCCTGCTCCACCGACTGCAGCTGCTTGCAGGCCGTGGGCAGCGCCAGTGTGTAGAGGCTCCGGAGCAGCCTCACGAGGGGCCCGTGCCAGACGGAGGCTATCTGGGCGAAGAGGACACGGGAAGTCACACCCGAGAACACACTTGTACCCACCTGTCTGGAGCCAGCACAGCTCCCCGCCCACGGCCGGAAGGTGGGCACTTCTGGCAGCCCGCCCTGCTCCGCCAGCGGTCTGGGTCCCCTGCGAACATGAGCTCTGTGCGAGGAGGAAAACCCCCCAGGCTCCTCCAACACAAATTCCACAGAGGCAGGTGGTTACACAAAGACCCGGCCACGGATCTGTGTAGTGGGTCCGCCGGACGAGTGCCCCATTCACGCGCAGACATGAACCCAGCAAGCTGCCGAGTCCAGCAGTCAGGGGAAAGCCTGCAGGGCTGACTCAGGTTCAAACTGTCCACCTGCTGGCTCCCTGGCTTGCAGTGACGGTAAGGGGAGAGAGCCGCCCCACGGAGCATGTCCAGGTGCGGCGCCCTGCTGCCCCACCCTCCCACCAGCCCCTGCTCTCCGAGGTGTGTGGCTGCAAAGCAGCCCTGGTATATGTGGGCAAGAGAAGGCCTGGCGACCCCACACCCCCAGGTACCAGGGACGAGGGGCTGGCTGTTCACAAGCTACCACCGCTGCCACCTCAAGGACCCACACCCCGTGAGGCTTCACACCACAACACACGGTGTCCCCAAGCCCTGAGGCAGTGGCACCAGCACCTCCCTCCTCCTTGGGGGCTGTTTCTGATAAGGGGGACCCCGCTGATGTTTCCAGTCGTCAGGGATGCGAATGGGCCTCTCTAGCCCAGCTCACGCCCTTGCAGAGGCAGAATGTGGCGGAGGGCCCCCAGGGAGCCAGCATGCAGGGGCTCAGGTGGGGTCCTGCCCATAGCACTGAGCCTCTAACTCAGCCCCACTGTTGGGGCCGCTCCCTTCCCCGGTGAAATGGGACTGCACACAGGAAGCAGAGTGTAAACAGGGGAGCCAGGGAAGGGCTGCGGAGGCCAGCAAGTAAAAATTTCAGTCCGTATCAGGAAACGTGGTGCGGCATCTGTGTCTCCTGGAAGGCAGGAGAGCTTTTACAAGGAAGCTCGGCCACCACCTGCATTACACTTAGTTCCCTGTTTGCTTTGGCTCATGGGTTTGCTCCGACGTCTGCTCTCGTCTCTTGAAACACACTTCAGTTGTCTGTGTGTGTGCAAAACAGTAACTACCAGGACCACAGTCGCAGAACCAGAAGGAGGCTGGTAAGAGCTTACAAGCGACAGCATCAGAGAGAAGTGACCTTCTGCCGTGACCTCAGTGCCATGCACACGTTTCAACAGACAGAAAGCTCCACACCTCCCATACCACAGAAGCATTCCGGCATTTTCTCTGCGGGCCTATCTGGCTGTAAAACCAGCCGGCCACGCCCACTGCTTTCCCACAACGTAGTCGGAAACCCCACCCTTAACCTGTGACTCTCCTCGGCTTCGGCCTCTGACACCTGCACACAGAGCTCTGGAGCTCAGTGACCAAAGCAGGGCTTCCCTCCAGCATGGACTGGGGGAAGGACTGTGGGCCGACAAGGCCACCGCCAAGAGCTGGTGTGTCACCCCACCCCCGTGCCACAGACAGGTGCCCTCTGCACTCATGTGTTAAGGATTTGACCAACTGGATGAGGGCTGCACCCAGCTCCCTGGGACCCTTCCTCAGCCCCCCGCCCCCCGTATCTCCTCCAGCTTTAGGGGCATGCCCACCGTGAGCCAGACACTGAAGGGCAATTACACAGGTCAGGACAGCCTGCCCAGGGCAAAAGCACCCGGGAAACGGAGAAGAACCAGCTTGCTTCCTGCGCATCCATGTCCCGTGTCCCATTTGCTGCTTGGTAGAGAAGAACAGCAAAATTCAGCTAAGGGGACCGTGCGGACAATTAACCAAAGAATGTAACGAACTAGGCAAGCAAAAAGGTTCCCAGTTACAGAAAGCGACTGGCTGCTCTGGACTCCAGTGCCACTGTTTTCTGCCCATTGAACCTTGAGAGAACATTCTAGAAACCCACCTGGCTGTTGACAAGCTGGAGAAGCTGTTGAAAGCGGGCATCCTGCATGAGCGAGGCCTTGTGTTCTGGCTTATTGGAGAGCAGGCGGGAAAGCTGGATGAGCACGAGGGCTGCGTGGTTCTCGTGCAGGCGGTGACCACCACTGAGCAGCTCCAGGAGCTCCTCTGGCCGGGTGGCCTTCTCGATGAGCCGGTCCACCTCCTGCTGCTGCGGCCTGGCACTGAACACGTGCTCCTTCTCTAGGAGCCCAGACAAGGAACGTGGGAAGTGAGAACTGGGCGAGGTAGCTGAGGAGGTCAGAGTCCTGCGGCCGACCTGGGCAAGTCTTAGTCGACCCACGGGAGCCATGGCAGGAGCCGTGGCAGGGGGAACAAGGGTGGCCTCCCTTAGGAGACATGCACATTGCTTCACCAGGCGGGCAGCCATGGTGGCCTGGGGTTGGGGGCAGGGGCCGGCAGGTAAGACGGCTAGCACGTGGTTCCACAGCCCTGCAGACAACAGAGAGAAAGCAGTGATTCCGGTGAGCTCCCGTTCCTGGACCCGAGAGCAGGACCCACAAAGGGACGGCCACCCTCCCCACCAGCTGGAACCTCTCCTCTCTGCCTGTCCCTGCGTGGGCCGGTGCTTTCTGCAGC
This sequence comes from Mustela nivalis, assembly GCF_964662115.1. NCBI lineage: Eukaryota > Metazoa > Chordata > Mammalia > Carnivora > Mustelidae > Mustela > Mustela nivalis. The sequence continues at coordinate 90,831,292 of NC_139031.1, forward strand.
AAAAACCTCACAGACTTGGTTTCCTCGAAGGATGTGACTGACCACCAAAGTGCAGGGCACCAGGGCTTGGGCTGCGGAGCGGCTGTTCTGGCAGCGCCTGGAGTCAGCCAGCTCGACAATCCAGACCCCCGCCTGTCTCAGGCCTCCCGGTGGGGCTGGCCCGGGGCCCCCCTCACTTCCAAGGCCCCGAGAGTTAGAAGAGCTGACTTGGGGAGACGCAAGGGAAGACGTTTTCCATCAGACCGCACCTGGAAAATCCACACCCCACAGCCTCGCCCTTCCGCCCCCACCAGGCCCCGCTGTTCCCCAACGCCACAGACCCAGGAAATCACCCTTCATGCCTCCATGCCCAAGCGAGACGTCAGCTCCTCCCAGGCTCCGTCGCACATCCCGCTGCTGCGGCCTCCAGCCGCTCGGAACGTCTCGCTCGGCGGGGCGATCCCGCGGCGGGCGCACGGCAGGTGCCCGGGCCTCCCCTCCTGCTAAAGCAGAGCGCGCGCTCGACTCCCAGCTGCCCGGAGCCTGGCCCCAGGCCGCACGCCTCCCTCGCTCGCCGGCGCATGCAGCTGCGATGCCTCGGGTCTCACCACCGCACAGCCCAGACTCCGGAGGACAAGCGCCCGAAAGCGACGTCCCTCCCGCACCCCCGGCGCCCGCCGGCGGGGACGCCCCCCACGGAGGACAGGCCTGCGGCCTGGGTACGGAGCTGAGGTCCGGAGGCCCCGCTGGGGTCGGGCGAACACCAGCCCCGAAGCCCGGCCGTCGGAGGCAGACAGAACACCCGCAGCCGGACCCGCCGGCCGCCACGCGGCATGGCGGCGGAAGAGCGCGCACGCACGGGTCGGCCGGTTCCCCGCCTCCAGCCGCAGGACCCCGACCCCCCGCATCCCGGTGCGCCCTCCAGCCCTCAGAACCCACGCCCAGAATCTTCCTCCCCACCCGCGCCAGACGTACGCAGCAGCCGCGGGAGCCGCCGCTGACCTCCATGTGCCCCCGCACCGTCCTCGGCTCACGCCGCGCGGCGCGCTCGCTACGTCACTTGGAGCGCCGCCGGAAACGAGCCTAGCCGAGGTCCGCCCGACCGGAAGTTGTGCCCACACCCTTTCCAGCACAGTGCCATCTTTGCTGAGGGCAGACACTGGAACTCACGCTAGCCACTGCCTCTCTGGCCGAGTACCATATTTGCTGAGGGCACAACCTAGGAAATGGGAAGTAGCGGGGCGAGAGGGAAGTGCTGGGCAGTTCAGGAAAGATGGGAACTGGGAAGAATGAGACCCTCGGGACCCGGGGCTGACGGCTGGGCGTCCGCAGCCCCGCCCTGCAGTCCGCCCCGGGTCCTGCGCGGAGGGCCTGCGGTGGAGCGGATCCCACAGGGTCGTGCGGCCGTGCAGGCGCGGTGTGCCTAGTCCTGCGGGCGCTCTGTTCCCGCCGCGGCCGTGGGGCTCACGCACCGTCTCCGGCTCGCGGGTGCGGGCGTATCGTTTTGGGAGGGCGGGAGGCGGACCCCGCGCCTCTGAGGGCTGTGCGTGGTTACTGCCCCTTCCCGCCGCGCTCTCCCCGCTGCGTGCGGTTCGCCCCGGGCTGTGGCCGTCGGGTGCGGCTCCCGGAGCGCGTCAGAGTCCGGCGCCTCTCCCCGGGGCGCTCCCCGCCCGCCTCGGTCTCTGCTGCCGGCCCACCCCTCGGGCGGGTCCCCGCGCCTTCCGACCGGCCGTGGGGCCGTCTGCCGGGTTCCCTTCTTCCCGTGGGCCGTCGGCGGGGTCTCCCCCTCCCCGGGAAGATTAACGGGGTCCTGCTCGCGCAGTCCTGTCGCTGCTCCTCGGTCCGCGCGGTCCCCGGAGGGCGCCCTGGAGAGCTGGCGCGGCGAAGGCAAATTCGGACCCCGCGGGTCTGAAAGGGCGCGTCCTGTGTCCCCCCGCACCGGCCGGCTGGCCGAGGTTAGAATCCGCTTCCTGCTGTCGCGGGCTCTCGGCCGACCGTCCGGCCTCCTCGCTCCCCTGGCTTCTGAGTCCACAAGTGGTGGACTCAGGACTGTGGTGTCAGTCCTTCCTCCCGCCCTCCCTCCCTTCCTTCTTTTCTTCCTTCTGTTTTCTCCCTTCTTTTGTCCTTTTTCTTATTTCTGTTTTAACTTCGAAAAGCTGGCTTTTCATTATGCCCGCGGCTCTGACATCTCCCGGCGCAGAGAGTCTCCCTCCTTGTTTCCAGGGTTGGGCGTATCTTTTCCTTCACTTAATCTTTTTCCAAAATGCCCAGGTTCGAATATTGGCTCTTTGAGTCTGATTTCTGATTTTCCCTGTTTTTCCCATCTTGTCTCATCTTGACTTCTTTCCATCTCCTGATTTTTTGCTTCCTGAGACGTCCCTGCAGCGTCCGCTTCTGACTCTCCTGAGGCCTGCTTTCTGCCCTCACACTTAGACTTACTGAGGTCGCCTTTTTGGCTTTGAATGTTCCTTTTTTTTTTTTTTTTTTAAAGATTTTTATTTATTTGACAGAGAGAGAGAAATCACAAGTAGGCAGAGAGGCATGCAGAGAGAGAGAGGGGAGGAAGCAGGCTCCCTGCGGAGCAGAGAGCCGGACATGGGGCTCGATCCCAGGACCCTGGGATCAGGACCTGAGCCGAAGGCAGAGGCTTTATTTAACCCACTGAGCCACCCAGGCGCCCCTGAATGTTCCTTTTTATACTATTTTTTTCATGATTGTGATATTTTCTCTTATGGAAGAATTTTGGTGAAAGGAATTTTTTCCTCTAGGTTTTCCATTTCCCTGTGCAGTTGCTCTTCTCTCTCTTGCGGTTATTATGCATCCTGGTTTGGTTTCTGGCCTCAGATGTCTACTCCGTTGCTGGTGGGACTGCAGAATGGTGCGGCTGCTTTTAAAGTTTCACATTTTGTTACAAAACTAAACATACTCTTACCATAGACAATGGACCTAATGGCCGTGTCCTCCCAGTTCATATGTTGAGACCTGACGTTCAAGAGGATGGTGTTAGGAGGTGGGGCCTTTGGGACGTGATTGGGTCATGAGAGTGGAGGCCTCTTGGTGGGATTAGTGTCCTTAAAAGAGACCCCTGGGCACCTGGGTGACTCGGTTGGTTTAGTGTCTGACTCTTGGTTTTGGCTCAGGTCATGATCTCAGGGTCATGGGATCGAGCCCTGTGTAGTGGGGCTCCACGCTCAGCACAGAGTCTGCTTCCTCCCTCCTCTCAAGCGTGTGCTCTCTCTCTTAAAAAGAAAAAGAGACAGAGACCCCACAGAGCCCCTGGATTTCCACCATGTGAGAGCACAGCAGAAAGTCTGCAGTAGAGAAGACAGCTCTCCCTCGATCATCCCGGTGCCCCGATCTCGCTCCTCCAGCCTCCAGAACTCTGAGAAACAGATTTCCATTGCTCGTAAGGCACAGAGTGGATGATATTTTTGTGACAGGGGCCAGAACACACTCCAACGCCACGCAGGCTCACAGTCGTGCTGTTTGGTATTCCCCCCGAGAGCCAAGAACCCACATCCTCATGGAAACCTGCATACAGATGTTTCTAGAAGCTTCAGTCCTCGTTACCAAGACTTGCAAGCAACCAAGGCGCCCTTCAGGAGGTTGGTGGCCAAGCAAACTGTAGTTCACCGAGCTGGTGGGGTATTACGGAGCACTAAAAAGAGTGAGCAGTCAAGCCTCGAGAGGACACGGAGGGACCTCGAATGCACGCTCCTAGGTGAAAGAAGCCTATTTGCAAATGCCGCATACTGTGTGATTCCAAACGTAGAACGTTCTGGAAAAGGCAACACTCAGCACCGTGGAGAAGTCCGTGGTTGCTTAGGCTGAGGGTGGGAAGGATGAACAGGCGGAGTGTGGGATCTTTGGGGCAGTGAAACCATTCTGGTTGATACTATAATGGGTGGGTATCACACGTTTGTCCAAAGCCACTGGATATGTACACCAAGAGGGAGCTGTCCCGTCAGCTGCGGACTTTGGGTGTTCGTGGTGAGGCCTTGTGGGTTCGTTGATCATAACGAGTGTACCCTTTGCTGGGGAATGTTGATGGTGGGGGGAGGGCGTTCTTGTGGGGACAAGAAGTAGATTTCACTGTTTTGGCTGGGAACGTAAAATTGCTCTAGAAAAGGAAGAATATTAAGAAAAAGCAACAAATAGCAAGTCATGTGGTAATATGGGTGCGTCTCAAAACTAAGACGCAGAGTCAGAGCTCTTACACCTTTCTGGTAAACGGCAGCGGCCCCGTTGCAAACCAGTCACAGTGGGAGTAGATTCTCTCCGAAGCGCCGTCGCTGGCCTTCAGGAAGGTGCCGCTCGCAGCCACAGTGCGGTGCCCATTTGCACCACTTTCACGGTGGCCATGAAAACCCCCACCACAGAACCCGGGGGATGACCGGTGCTGGTGAGGGCGTGGGGAGCTCCATATGCTGAGCGTAGCTGGTGGGCATGTAACGTGGTGTGGCTGCTTTTGGGAATTGGGTAGTTTCTTGAAACAGTGTGACTCTTATGTGTACACCCCGAGAAAACAGAGAACGTGTACGTATGACACTCGTACACAAGTGTTCCTAGAAGGCCCCAACTAGACACGGTCTGGTGATCATCAGTGGATCAACGAGTGTCCCTGATGGGATGGTGGCCAGCCAGAGCCACTCGAGATGAGCCTTGAGGTCATGCTTGGTGACAGAGTCCCGACAGGAGACGGTCCTGGACACGCGGGTCCCCATGCGCAGAAGTAGATGAGCGCTTGCCAGGGCCGGGGTTGTGGGGCTGGGATGGCTTCAGGCGCTGGACACGCTCTGGATTGGGCGGACGCCCCGTTAACTGAGAATACGATGGGCCCCTGGGTTCTACAGGTTGGGGGTGGATGTGTGTTACGTGAATTGTCTCAGTAAAGCAGGTGCGTCGCACAAAGTGGGGGGCCCGTGAGAGGGGCCTCTGGCCCATGAGTGGACTTCGTCATTAGGCCACGTTTAGGGCACCTGCCATTGTTGTCTGTTTAGTTCCTTGGGCTGGTGGGACATCAGAGTAGTTGCCAGAGCTGCTATCGGGAGCCTGGGTATGGGTCAGTTGGCCTGGGGAGCAGAGGTCATCAGGTTTGAGCATGCAGACCTTGCTGTGGCCACAGTCTCTGTCGCCATTGCTCTGGGAGGTTACGAGGGGGGCGTGCCTGGGGCCCACTGTCTGGGGTCTCACTGGCCATGGCAGGGGGCCCTCTGTGGCCCCTCAAAGCCTCTCTGACTTCCCAGGAGCCAAGAGTCAGCTCCCCCTGGTGACTGGGGGGGGGGCTCTGACCTTAGGGGAGCTGTGTCCAGGCCTGGGGGCTATGTCGAGTCCCCATAGTCACTCAGATTTTTGCAGGTGGCCCCATGCTCAGAGCTGGCTGAGGCAATTCAGTCCGGAGGCTCTTGGCCACAGTCCCCAGAGAGGCTTCTGCCCTCATGGGTGGGTTTTGTGGGTTGGAGGAGAGGATCTGAGTTCAAACCACTCCTGAGCACTGAGCTTGGAGCCACCGCTGCTGTCAGAGGCAGTGGACCCAACTGGATGCCGGGAAGACGTGGGCGGCTTCTTTCTTGTCGTTGTCCTGGTGGTGCTCTGTGAGCCCCGTCCGCATTCCTGCTCCTTACCCCAGTCTCACCCTATTTCCTGTGCCCCTTCACAGTGAGGCTAGCCTGGCGTGCTCCCTTACTCCCCAGCTTGTTGGTGACTTGAGTTCAGAGTGGCCTTGGGGTCCCAGCCTGGTGCCCTCAGCAAGGTGCTGGGGAAGGTCAGTGCCCTCCATGCAGCCTGCTCACGAGGCCCAGGGCACCAGACTGACAAGGCTGGATGAGATGGGTTCGGCTCCCTTCGAGAGGGAGGGGGAGGGATGGCCGGGAGACCTCAGGCCACCCTGTCTGTCACACTTGCTGGCAGTGGAGTGACAGAACCAGAGCAGTGAGCAGACAGACGTACCGCTGGAACCAGGACCCGAGGAGCTGGTGATGGTGGGGGCAGGGGGCCGGTGGCTAGGGACGTGGCTGCTCAACTGTGCCAACACAAGGGCCTTCCTGGGTCTACCCTGGGGGGGCATGGCGTGGTGCTGGCCCCTGTGGGACCTCTGCCAGGCTGGGTTTCCACCCCTCTGGTGTCCCCAGACCAGCCCCAGGGAAAAACCCTGAGGAGCTTCCTGGGCGGACGTGACCGCTTGTGCGTTGCTGGAGAATCCAGCACCACCTTGGTGGCTAGTTGGGGACAGGTCTGGAAGCTGCTGCCTGGCTGCCTCCAGGGTTCTCCCCTGTGCCTCTTCCATGTGTGAGTGTTGCTGTCTCCTGCCATAGTACATCTTAGCTGTGGCTGAGGTGCAGTGCTGCGTCCTTTGTAGGATCACAGAGCCTGGGCGTGAAAGACCTCCCCAGACTCCCAGGAGGAAGAGGAGGGGGAGGGGGAGAAGGAGGGAGAAGGGGAGAGGGAGAGAGAGAGGGGGAGAAGGAGGAGGAGGAGGAAGAGGAGAAGGTCCTTACAACTTATACCTCCTCCCTCTTCCTCCTCTTCCTCACCTTTCTCTTGTCTCCATTTCTCCATCCCTCCCCTGTCCCATTCCTCCTCCTCAACCACCCTTCTGCCTTGCCCATCCTTCCGCCATGTCCACCAGGAAGTCCTACGGAGCCTCCTGGGGCGGTGTGGTAAGGACAGTGTGTTGCGGGGGCCTGGCCCCGGGCAGTACTGATGCCCTCCCAGCCTCTCCTGGCTCCGGCCCACCTGGGCTCCAGCACAGGGGGATGAAGCTGGGTGGCCTGGGCAGGAAACTGGCAGGGTCTGGGAGCTCTAGGGTGGGCTGCTACGAGCACGCGGTGGGAGGTGGTGGAGCAGGGAGGGTTTCCACCCTGATGGACATCCAGCTCCTGAAAGCGACTGTTTTAAGAGACCCTGTGGTAGGGAATCCTAGGTGTGGCGAGGCCAGCAGATCAGGAGATGAGTCCCTTCCCTCCGCCCCCTCTGCTCCCTGTCTTCTACAACACCAAGTGGAAACTGGACTCATGTGATGGCACATCTCTGGCAAGGCCACCAGTGTGAGTGTTGTGGTCCCCTTGGGTCACGCTGGGACGCACTGCGCCCTGGTGGGTCCTAGCAGATGCGGTGCCAGGTTTGATCCCTTGGGTCGGTTGGGACGAGCTCTCCACTGTGGGAGATGCTCCCCCTGGTGAGTGGTGAGCAGGTCTACGGGATGCTTTGAGGCTGTTATGTTTCTCCCAGTGGTTTCCCCAGCACCCGATGCCACCTCCTGGAGTGATGATGACTTTAGAGTTGTGGAGGTGGGCTTCCAGTCCTGTGCCCCCTCCCCCACACCGTGTTGACCAGCATTTTCTATAAAGAGCTTCCTATCTGCCATCGTCGCTGCTGGGGTCTGGTTGTCTGGTGGTGGCCACAGGCGGGTGCTGCTTTTGACACACGGTGTCCCATGCGGCCTGGTCCCGTGTTCACTCAACTGTCTCCAGGGACTCCTCGTTCCTTTTGCTGGAGAATGGTCCAGAAACAAAAGGCTACCAGTTGGTGCCCTCTTCTTGGATAATCGTCCTCTCTCCCCAGCTCTTATTGTGTCAGTGGGCACGTGGCAGGCCGTGGAGTGTGCACGAGCTGGGCCAGGCTGGCCGAAAGCTCCCATGCTGGCTGCACACTGGGTCGCCATCAAGAGCTCTGGTCTTTGGGGGCATCTGGGTGGCTCCTTGGGTTAAGTGTTTGCCTTCTGCTCAGGTTATGGTCCTGGAGTCCTGGGATTGAGTCCTGCATCTCTGCTCCTGCTCTCTCTCTCTGTCAAATAAACAAATACATTTTTAAAAAAGATTTTATTTATTTATTTGACAGAGAGAGATCACAAGTAGGCAGAGAGGCAGGCAGAGAGAGAGAGGAGGAAGCAGGCTCCCTGCTGAGCAGAGAGCCCGATGCAGGACTCGATCCCAGGACCCTGAGATCATGACCTGAGCTGAAGGCAGCGGCTTAACCCACTGAGCCACCCAGGCGCCCGAAATAAATATTTTTTTTAAAAAAGATTTTATTTATTTATTTGACAGAGAGAGAGATCACAAGCAGGCAGGGAGGCAGGCAGAGAGAGGAGGGAGCAGGCTCCCCGCTGAGCAGAGAGCCCAATGCAGGGCTCTATCCCAGGACGCTGGGATCATGACCTGAGCTGAAGGCAGAGGCTTTAACTCACTGAGCCACCCAGGCGCCCCAACAAATAAATAAATCTTAAAAAAATAAAGAACTCTGGTCTTTGTCCCCTCCCTGGAAGAGTGCTACAAAACCTTGCAGTTCCCTGGGTGATATGAGTGTCCTGTGATATTTGCAAGGACTCTTTTCTTATACCCGAGTTTATGCTGATGCGGCTCTGGGGTCCTCAGTGGTACAGGACAGGGGCCAGCAGCCCGAGAGCCAGCCGTCAGGTTAGAGGGTAGGGGCTGAGTTGGTCAACAATGGCCAAGGGTTTTATCCTGTCCATGCAGCTTCGAGACCTCTCTGGGCACTGAAACTCAGGGGGCTTCTGGGATGGGGACACGTGGGTGTGTGGGGAGGTGGTGGCCCCCCCCCGGCGGGGACACAGCCTCCTGTGTCCCCGCCCCCACCCCCACGGTGTGGTCTGTATTTGGTTCTTTGTGGTCTGTGTCCTTTGTAACAGACTGTGCGCTCAGACTTCTGTGGGTCATCCTTACAACTTGGTGAGCCTGTGGAGTTCGTGGGAACCCCTGAATCCAGAGCTTAGCGAGGCAGGGAGCAGGTGGCCTCTGGAAATTCTGGGGGTGCTTGCGGTCGGGCAGCCTGGTGGCAACCCCGGGGGCTCACGTGTGTGCTGGGTGGGCGTGCTTCCCTGTGGGTCCTAGTGAGGCTGCCCGAGGCGCTATGGGCACTGAGGCTCCCTGCGAGCACACTGCCCTCTGCATCAACCACCCGATGGGGTCACACGCTGCCGTGGAGAGAGGCCACATCGACATCGGGGCCCCAGCCCTCCCTGCAGTCTTTGCTCTCCCCCCATTCCCATGCCAGCGACGCCTCTCAGCAGGGCCGGACCCCCGAGGGCTGAGTGGGCAGCCTGGGAGCTCCCAGAGGCCTGTGTGCTTTGTCCCTCCTGGCAGGTGCCCCGGACAGACAGACAGACGGAGAGACGTGAAGCTAAGTGGGTTTTTATTGGCAGCAGGTGGGAAGTGTCTCGCGCTTTCTGGATCGGGGAGACGAGGTTCTTGCCAAGCAGGCTCAGGCTGGTCGCTCCTGGCAGCCAGGGGGTTCCTGGGGAAGCCCCTCACTGGAGTGGCTCCTCTGCAGGTGACACGGAGGCCTCAGAGGAGCGGGACCCAACCTCGGGGGCCGCTCCACAGCCTTCCCACCCCGGCCTTCCCCATGGCCCACAGGCAGGCTTGGGCACAGGGGGTCAGGATCCACGGTTCCCGGCTCCTGCCCCAGGCCTCCTCCCACATTTGGGAGCCCAGCTGCCTCCCAGGGTTACGTGGCAAGGTCACAGGCCCTCCTCAGCCTGGGCTGGACCATGGCTTGCTGTCCCGCTCAGACGAGTCTCTGAGTCTCTGCTTCCTTTGCTCGCCTGACACCTAGTCTGAGCCCAGGCCTTCTTCTGCCACGGTGGCTGGGGCTGTGGCCGTGGCCGTGGTGCGGTCCCGGGAGGGCGTGGGGCGCTCACCTGCCTCGGGTGAGAGACACCTCATGGCGCAGGTGCTCAGGCAGCACTTTCTGTCACCGGCACAGTGGTCGTCCCGGGAGCACTCACTACTCTCCAAGCAGGGTGCGGGCGTCAGCGGGGCCGGCACCCAGGGGCAGCGGCCGGCCTTCTGCACAGGCGCTGGGGAGAAATGGCCGGCCCTCAGGCCCTGAGTTCGCCCTGCAGCTGGTCTCCCCTGCGGCTGGTGTCCTGGCCCCCAGGGCTGCCACCGTGCCCTCTGGGCCCCTAAGGAGGGGACCGTGGCTGCCGCTTCAGAGAGCTGGGCCTGGGCGATGCTGGGAGGAGGCCTGTGAGCCTGAGCCCACACGCCAGCAGGGGAGTGGGCTCACTCCCGGGTGGAGTTCAGGGAGCTGGGGAGGTGGGTCACTAAGAGGGGTCTGGGGTGCCCCCTCAGGGGGGACCCTAGAGCAAGCTGGCTCCTCCCACCCCCAGACAGGCCTCAGCTGGGACGTGGGGGCTGTGGTGTTACCGATGAGGGGGACCACGCAGGAGCGGCTGCAGGGGCTCCTGGGGCAGCATTTGGTGCCTTGGGGGCAGTTCTCGTCTGAGTTGCAGGAGACCACACAGGCGTCCTCCTCGGAGGAGCTGAGCTCCGGGCACACAGCCTGCGCTGCACACAGGACAGGCAGGTGAGGGGGGGCCCATGGACCACCTCCCCTGGGGCTGCTTGGTGGGGGGGCAAGGTGGGGCGAGAGCCATGGGCAGTCTCGTCCCCAGCACCCTAACTTGCCCCCTTTCTTGAAAGGAAGAGAGTAAGCAGAGTGTGACCTGGGAACGAAAGGGTGCGTCAGGTCCAGGCCCACGGCAGCAGGTGGGGTTAAAACCCAGGGGTCCAAGGACGGGGGCCCGGCCTTGTGGCACCTGGGGGTCTCTAGGCAGTGCCTTGCTCTTTTGCTGTGGGGGACCCCTCAGGGGCAAGCCTCCTCCACCCTGTGCCGCCCATCCTATCACCAACATATCAGGGCCAGCGGTGTGTCGGGGATGCACCTGGGGCAGAGGGAGGCTGGGAGGACCCTCCTGGGCGCCACCCCCCCACGCCCGGCCAAGGGATGGCAGCTCAAGCCTACCTGGCAAGGTGAGGGCCGGGGCTGGGGCCAGGGCCAGGGCAGCCTCCAGGGCCAGCAGGGCCAGAGCTAGGCTTACAAGACAGCGCATGGTGGCAGGTGGCAGGCAGAAGGCAGATGGTGGCCTGTGGGCCCCAGGAGCCTTTAAAGGCAGCAGTGGGAGGAGGAATGTGGGGGAGGGGCTGGCGCTGGCCCAGCTGGCCCAGGGGCTTCCTCCTTGGATGGACCCCTGCATCAGGGACACGGTTTAAAACTTAAAAAAGGCCCTGATAAGGTGCCCATTTCCCTCCCTCAGGGAGGTATCGCCTGAGGGGCGGTGGGGGTGGGATGGGCGGCCTGGCTGTTGGTCCTTAACAAAACCAGGTTCATTTGTGAATCGCAGAGAGAGTGGACCCTAAAAGTTTCCATCACAAGAAAAGAAAATCTGTGACAGTGCGAGCTAACGGGCGCTCAGGAAACATCATGCAGATCGTGTCCCACGGTTCGCAGACATCCAGTCACCCAATCATCTCCCCCCACACCTGAAACCAGTATCCTGTCACAGGGCAATGGTACCACTTTAAAAAAACAAAGGTAAAATGAAACAAAAAAAAAAAACAAAGGGCAGAGAAGGGGCCCGTGATGCTCCCTAAGAGGTGCGTCCCCACCCTGCGCTCAGATCCCGGGCACGGTGCCTTGTTTCTCTTGTGGTGCCGTGTGTCTTCCCTGGAACTTTCTATGAGAACAGCCGCCTGTGTTAGAGCACCAGCACCGGGCCAGGGAATGTCCCGGCTCTTTCTGTGCAGGGCCTGGTGGCTACCAGGAAGGCCTCTTCCTAGAAGAGCCCGCCTGTGACAGGCCAGCCAGGCCGCGTGGCTGGTGGCACTCCTGGGATGGTGAGGGAGCTTCCTCCATCCTTCTTCCCTGAGGGCCAGGCAGAGAAGGGGCCTCGGGGTGACTGAGGCCATTGCCACTGGGTCCAGGTCACCTTTTCTGCCCGCTCGTGACCTTGGTCTTGGACAGCTGTCTGCTGTGGCCCTCAGCCTCTGCTCTGTGGATTTCCGGATGTTTCAGCCCAGATGCTCCCCTGCCGGGGCTTAGATAACCCAGCTCTTCCTGCCGGCCCCAAGGGGCACCGTGATGGCCTCATGCCCCCTCAGCAGAGTTCTGGGGCCTCAGCCCAGGCCGCTCCAGGATGGCCAGCGGCAGAGATCCTGGCCACGATAGTGACCGGCGGCCTCATGCTGGCAGTTCCCAAATTTTTCCCCGCTGAAGCCCAGGAAGGAGGCAGCACACGGGCCTGAGGGGGACACCAGGCCTAGGAGGACAGAGGGGTAGCGAAGCCACGGTCACTCGCTGGCAGGTCCTGCTGGCTTCCTGTCCCCGCTTTCTGTGCCTCCCCTACACCAAGACCAGGGGATTTAGGGTCTGGTTTGCTTGGATGCTAGGTCTGAGGCCAGGCTGACCAGACTTGCCACTGGCTCACCAGGATGTGGCCTCGGCTTGTGGGACCTATGGTCACAAGGTCTGGCAGGCCATCCTGCCTGGTCCCCTCCTCTCTGACCGCTTGGAGCACCTGAGCTCCTTCCTGCATCTAACCTCCCATTTCCCTCCCTTCTCTTCCTCCCTCCTTCTCCTCCCCCACCCCCAACCCCACCTTGCACCGTCCTGGTGGGCTGCTCCCCCAGTGCTCTCCTACTTGGGGTCCTTTTGCCTGTCCCCTCAGCTCTGCTGCCCTGGCCTCTCGCTTCCCAGCACAGGCCTAGGGAAGCTCCCTTCTGGGATGTTTACTGTCTGCTCCTCGGGAGCGTAATCTGCTGGGTCAGGGTCCTTGTCCATCATGCAGCTCAGTGTGTCCCTGCATCTAGGCACCCGTGGACAGTGTGGGAGGGGACAGCATCAGGCCTCTTTTTGCAGACGGTGACCCACACTCTGGCCCATGACCTCTCACACCGCACACCACAACATAACCCTCTGGCCTGGCGCCTGGAGTCCGGACCCAGGCATAGCCTGATGCCCCTCCAGACAGGGACGGCTGGGCCCCTGATAGTTGTGTGGCCTCTGGGAACTCCCCAGGGGGCTGCCTGGAATTGGGGGCTGGGTCAGCCCTGGGAACCCATGACGGAGGGAGCCTGTCCAGGAGCTGGAGGCCTTCCGACAGGACCTGGCCTTCCCTCCCCGCCGGGTTTTCCTGTTGGGGCCATGCAAGGATGGTAGGAGGCCACTGCTGGTGGCCAAGGTGCCCCCGGCTCTGGGAAGCTTTCTGTGATGCAGCTCGTACTACTTAGAAAACAACCCCTAGTCGCTCTGATCAGAAGAATAACACGCGTTGTAGGAAGCTGGGACAATTCGGAAACGTGCGGAGAAAACAGAACTCACGCCCGATCTGCGTCCTGGAGCTGTCTTGTCCCCGGCTCACTTGGACTTCCTCTCGTTTTCCCTCATCTGTCCGTCTACCACCTGCCCACCCACCTCATGCCCCCCCTGCAGAGGTAGCCGTCCCCCCATCCCCCCGACGACCTCGGTCACAGGGGCCACACTGCCCGAGGGTACAGACACGCACACTGATCCCAGGCCCTCTAGACTTCCAGAAAGCACCACGCTTGGGGCGGGGGACTCTGTGGTGGGGGAGCGTGGCCATTCCCTGCAGGCTGGCACCATCGTAAACATTTCTTCACCTGCAATGGGAACCTCCTGTGTGGCTGGGCCACCCTTCTCCCTGAGCTGGGGGTCTTTCAGTAGGGGAGTGCGGAGGTTGGCTGTAACCCCCTGGGGTCACGAGCCGTGGCCATGCTGGGAGGGGATGCACAGCCCAGAGGGCTGGGGTTGGGAACAGAGCAAGAGGTGTTGGCAGGAGAAGCGTGGGCGCAGGGCCCATTTGCCTTCACAGTTCTGAGGGCAGGTGGAGAAACCAGAGGTTTCCAGGAACGGTGCTGCCGTGAGCTCTCCAGCCGCGGGGCAGGGACGTGCGCTGCTTCTTGGTCCCACCAGCCTAGCTTCAGCCCATCTTCTTCCAAGATGGTCAGGCCTTCTTGCTTCCTAGCAGCCCCTGAAAGCCAGGACAGGTGGGGAAACTGAGGTCCCACTGCGCTCACCTGCAGCATCATGGCCTTCGTGGGCTAAGTACACAGTATCCCCACTGGTCCTACGGGGTCGGCTGGGGTGGGGCTTCCTCCAGCTCTCAAGGTGGAGACAAACTTGCCCCTCTTTTTGGGGGACATCATGGCCCCTGAATGGGATCTTGAGCTCAGTCCCGATCATCAGGTGTCACAACTCCTCTGGGCAGGGCCTGTTCCCATCACACACATCACGAGCCCTGGGCAGAGGTCCTGTCCCCATCATGGGTGTCTCGAGCCCTGGGCGGGGGTCCTGTCCCCATCACTGCTGTCACGGCCCCTGGACGGGGGTCCTTGTCCCCACCTTCCTCACCCCAGTCTCACTGGGTCATGCCCCGTACACAGTGGCTGTACCTCCTGCCTCCCACTCCTCTCTGGAATGTTCTCTCCTACCCACAGTCTCTCAAGGCACCTCCTGTGCAGGCTCCTTAGTCTGTTGGATGTCTAGAGCGAGGAGTGGTTGGTGGTAGCTGCTGGGTGGTCCTCAGGGTGGAAGGCAACTGTAGGGCTGGCTGTGTGGCTGGGACCACCGCCAGATGAGGTGTGGTCCTCTGGCCCCAGGGGACACACCGATGCAGGTGCGTCACCCCTGCAGGAGAAGGCAGGAGGCGCCCACAGTCCAGGTGCCATGACCAGCAATGTTGCCGGGCACAGAGAAACGGGGTCTTCTGGGGGTAGCTGATGCCAGGGTCACCAAGGGGGAGGGGCTGGGAGGCTGCGGGGCCAGGACCACAGAATGCCATGGGGCCAGGCCCGGGTCGGGTGGGGGGGCCTGAACAGTGGACTTCATGAGGGCCCCCCGCTGGCTGATGGGGGTGGGGGGGTGCCCAGGAAAGCCCACTGCCTGTCCTTGTGAGACAGGACCAGGGTGGCTGGGGTCTTGGACAGAGGAGAGAGGCCCAGCCTTGTAATCAGGGACCAGCCAGGCTGTGGTAGGAGGGCAGGGTCGGGGGGGCCTTCTGTCTGGTGTCTGCCCTCACCCTCTGATGTGCTGGCCTGGCGGTGGGTCCCGCTTCAGAGCCAGCCTGCACCGGAGAGCTGGACACCACGGGCCGCCACAGGAGGAGCCCTCCCACGAGCCCAGGGAGCCAGAGGGGCAGAGGCGTGGAGCTGGAACAGGCTTCGTTGGGACCCCAGGGCCAGGCTGACAGCCACACCATCACTGGCTACCTGAGACAGCGGGGCCCCACTAGCTCAGAGGCTCCCAGGGCCCGGAGTGAGGCTAAAGAAGCCCTTGGACGTCCTCTCCAGCTGATGCTGAGCTGGGGGGGGTTAGTTCCAATAGAAAAAACTGTCATTTCCCTCAACAATCTCGCAGCCTCATCCCCTGCCCAGCATTTAAACATCTCATTTTCCAACCAACGTTCAGAGAACGGGAGATTTTCTGTTAAAATCTAGCTTTCTGGTGGGGAAACACGGGAGTCCCTGTCACATGCATGGGCAGAGGCCAAGAGAAAGGCAGGGGAGGGGAGGGCTTCCCGGTGGAGGGGGGCGCAGGACTGGGGGGCGCTGCAGGCCTGGGGCGCTGGAGGGGGCTAAGGAGAGGTGGGGCATCCTTGTATGATCTGTGTAGGAGAATGTGTGCACTGGCCCGGACGGGTGTCCGTGTGTGCGCATGTGTGTACATTTGTATGTGCAAACTCTGTCAGTGCATTGTGTCTACATCTGTGCAACCTCTTTGTCTCCAGTGCACTTTCCAGAAGGACCACGGAGTTCTTTCCTTCTGCAGCAGCCTCTGGGAAGGATGTGGACCCTGTCTCTGGGCCTGGCCAGAGCGCAGACCCTGGTGCTGTGAGATGCCCTGGGCCCATCCTTGAGATGCCGCTCTTTGGCCGAACTCCAGGCTCCTGGAGTCTACACCAGCGTGCTTGGAGCCTACTGGCCCCCCCGACCTGGGGTCGAGGGGCCGTGATGGGAAAGTGATGGCAGGCGCATCAGCCCAGGGCTGCGGTGGGGTCTCCCCACCCTCTACCTGCAAACCCTGGCTTGGAGGCCAGCGGGGTCCTGGAGAGTGATCCCTACACTGTGAGGAGCCAGTGGGGTCCACCTGGGACCCCAGACCCACAGGGTGTCTGCAAACAGGCATTGGCAGGAATTTGGGAGGGCTGCAGGGGCTGGTGCTCAGTCTTGAGCAGGAGGGCTGAGCCCTCATCCAGACGGCCAGGGCTAGGCCTCTCTGACTCCGCTAAGCCCCCCTGGTCTGTCTTAGCATGAGACCTCCGGTGTGGATAGGGAAGGACATTCACAACATCCTGAGGGGTTGGGAAGCAGGGATGAGTGAGACATGGACATGACATTTGGCGTGGACGTTATGTGCTGATCCCCGCCTTGACCCTGTCCAAACATGGGGCCACCTGTGGGGACCCCACGAGGCAGGTCACAGCTGGTTCCCATGACTCTCCTTTAGGACATCTGGGTTGGGATTTTCACCCCCAGAAACTATCCTGCCGAGCCAGGTTTAGGGACCCCCAGATCTCACTGAGGGCAGAGGGACTTACACAGAAATACCTATTTTCTGAACATGAACCCACAGTGCGCTGTCCCTGCTTGTTACTATGGAGCTGGGAGCGATTTCTCCTACAAGAAGTGTGACCTCGAGACACAGAGTTTCTCAACAGCACAGACTTCTCCAGGCACCGTCCATCTGAGTTCCCAGGGCCTCAGGAGTGAGCCCCGCTGGCTGTGTCTGGGGCTGCACCTTCCTGTGTGCCACCTTCAAGGGGCAGGTGGGGGAGCTGACGTGGGCAGAGGAGGCCAGGCCTGGGCCCCGCAGGAAGGTGCCTGGGGCTCCTTCCTGGTTGGAGGGAACAGAAAAGCTGGCCTCTAGCCAAGGCCGATGAGGCAGGAAGTGGACAGTGGACTCAGCTTGCAGGGCTCCCCAGGGCTGCTAGAGCCCACCAGGGGCCTGTGTGGATGTGGCCACTTCTCCCCACAGGTCTGAGAGATGTGGGCAAGTCCTCGTTTAAGCGGAAGCTGTCAGCAGTACCCCTCTCAACGATTGGCAGAATGACTTCAAGGAAGATTTGCAGGAACGTGGAAAAAACTCAAAGCCAGTGTCGCCCACCAGGACCCCTCTGACGTCGATAGGACTCCCCATCCACCAACAGCAGGGGACGTGTTCTCTTCAAGTGCCTGCAGACCAAGATGGGCTCATCCTGGCCCACAGAACAAGTGAGACCACAGAGTGTTTTCCATGAACACAGCAGAATTAAAAATAGAAATTAATAACAGAAAAATAATAGGAAAAGCCCCCAACTCTTTTTTTTAAAAAAGATTTTATTTATTTATTTGACAGAGATCACAAGTAGGCAGAGAGGCAGGCAGAGAGAGAGGGGGAAGCAGGCTCCCCGCTGAGCAGAGAGCTTGATGTGGGGCTCAATCCCAGGACCGTGAGACCATGACCTGAGCGGGAGGCAGAGGCTTAACACTCTGAGGCCCCCCCCCGGGCCCCCCCCAAACTCTTGGTAACTAAACATGGTGGTAACTAAAGCCACGGGTCCAAGGGAAGGCCTGAGGGACAGGGAAAACCCACCTGTGCTGAATGGCAAGGAAGCAGCCTGCCGGGCAGCCTGTGGGCGTGGCCGGCCCAGCACCACCTGTCAATCATCTGAGCGCTCCCCTGGAGGACCTAGAAGGGAAGATCAAGGAGAAGGAAAGGAACAGTTAAGATCAAAGTAGAAATCAGTAAATCCGGATAGAAGCACAGAGAAGAATGTGTGAAGGAAGCTGCCGCGCAGACTCAGTCTTTGGAAGCTCAAAAACATGAATAGCCTTCGAGCGAGACAGAGGGGCAGTGTCTGCGCTGGGAGCAGGGATATGGCCAGGGAGGGGGCACCCTGTGGACGGACGGCTCCCCCTTTCATGGTCCCTGTGACAACCCGGATCGAACCGGCATCCAGATTGCAAGGACTGAGCTCACCCAGGACCAGGCTTTCGGTGTTGGGGATGTTTTAACACTCT
This sequence comes from Mustela nivalis, assembly GCF_964662115.1. NCBI lineage: Eukaryota > Metazoa > Chordata > Mammalia > Carnivora > Mustelidae > Mustela > Mustela nivalis. The sequence goes on from NC_139031.1 coordinate 90,849,087, forward strand.
TCATCTGTCCCTGATGTTATCTTCCCGTTGGCTTCGTGTGGTTCACTTTCTTTCATCCAAGTGTCACAGTTTCCAGCACACAAACGTTCCACCTCTTGGGCAAACATATTCCTCGGTGATTTATTGTTTTTGGTGCTAGTGTGGATGGGCTTGTTTGATCGACTTCTCAGATACTTCAGTGAAAACTCAGGGAAACACAACTGATTTCTGTGTATCCTGGAACCTGACTGAATTCATTGATTAGTTCCCATAGTTTTTTGAGGGAGTCGTTAGGATTTTTTTTTAAATTTTTAATTTTAATTATTTATCTATATTTTTATTATTTTTATTTTTATTAATTAATTTATTTTATTTATTTTTTCTTACGTAATTGCTCTGGCCAGGACTTCCAGTACCATGTCGGAAAGGAGTGGTGAGAGTGCTTTTGTCTTGTCCCTGATCTTGGAGGAAAAGCTTTTAACCTTCCATTGGTGAGTATGAGCCTAGTGGTGGACTCGTCTTTTATGGCCTTTGTTGACTCCCGTTCATTTCTTTTTTGTCAAGCACTTTTATAATGAAAGGATGCTGTACTTTGCCAAATACTTTTTCTGCATCTATTGAGATAACCATATAATTTTTATCCTTCATTCCATTGATGTGATGTATCACATTGATCAGTTGGTGAATGTTGAACCGTTCCTGCATCCCAGAAAGAAATCTCCCTTACTCCGGGTATATAGGGCTGAATTTGGTTTGCAAGTACTTAGTTGAGAATTTTTGTTGAAATTTAGTTGAGATTTTGATGAATCTATATTGGTGAGGGATATTGGTCTGTAGGTTTTTCCCCCTTGCCTGGCTTTGGTATCAGGGTGGGTCTGTTCTCATAAAACAAGTTTGGGAACATCTCTTCTTTTTCAAGTTTTTGGAAGAGTTTGAGAGATTGATGTTAATTCTTTTTTTTTCCCCTTTTTTATAAAGATGTATATATTTATTTGAGAGAGCGAGAGAGAGCGAGAGAGAGAGAGAGCGTGCATGAGTGGGGAGAGGGGGAGGGGCAGGAAGAATCCCAAGCAGGCTCCATGCTAAGCTTGGAGCTGGACACAGGGCTCGACCCCACGGCTCTGACATTATGACTTGATCTGAAATCAAGAGTCAGATGTTCAACTGCCTGAGCCTCCCAGGTGCCCCAGCAATACAGTGTTTTCTAATTAAGGTATGTACATTGTTTCTTTAAGACAGGACGCTATCACACACTGATGGAGCGGAGCAGTGTATAAACATAATTTGCATGTGCAGTGGGAAACCAAACAGTTCATTTAACCTGCTTCATTGCGATGCTCACTTTATCACAGGGCTCTGAACACAATGCCTGTATTTTGAACTTGTATTTTGAACTTACTGGGAAAATTGCAAATTGGGAAAGTTGCCTCTTTTTTTTTTTTAAAGATGTTATTTATTTATCTGACAGAGAGAGAGAGACGCAGCGAGAGAGGGAACACAAGCGGGGGTGGGGGGTGGGAGAAGGAGAAACCGGCTTCCCAACGGGAAGGGGGCCCCATGCAGGGCTCCATCCCAGGACCCTGGGATCATGACCTGAGCCCAAGGCAGATGCTTGACGACTGAGTCACTCAGGCATCCCCATAATTGTGGGGCTTTTTTGGTGGTGTCATGTTGCCTTGATTTTTCATGTTCCTTGGAGTTTTGTGTTACTGTCTTCACAATGGAAGGGGCAGTCATACCTTGCAGTCTTCACCTACTGATTCCCTTGACTCCATTAGGGATTCTCAGGCTTTCTTGCACTGGTGGGCACACCCCCTTCCCGGCTCCTGGCTCCTTTCTGTGGCAGAATTCTTTAGCTTGTATGCTTTTCCTCTATCCTGCCATGTCTAGCCACGTGCCCTCAGCTTCCCCTTTGCTTTCCCTGAGGGGGCTAAACCTCGTTTGGGTCTGTCCCCAGCTTGCGGCTTTGGGCTGGTTTTCTGGGCACACCCACCAGCCGTCTGTAGGAGCTCCCTCTTGCCACTGCTGGGGCTTGTGAATGTGCATAGGCTGCTGGCCACGGTGTGTGTGTGCACACGAGCGTGCGTGTGTGTGTGTGTGACAGGCGGAGTGCTGGAGGTGCCCTGGGCTGACACAGCGGTGCATGAGACTCCTTCCAGGTCCCTTGGTATTTGATGCTGGTGACAGACCAGCTGAGTGGCTGAGTCCTCAGGGGTGAGGGGAGGTTTCCTACTCTGCAGCCCTCGGTCCCTGTGTCGGCAGCCTGGGTGTGGGCCTGGCTTCTCAAATCAGCTTTCATCAGTCTTGGAGCACAGTGGGGTTCCACAGGGTCCTGGCCGGACCCCACAGCCCCTCGAGACCATTGTTGTCACGGCCAGATGCCCCGTTGGTTTTGTCAAGGGGGACCTGAGTGAGGGACATCCTGGTGGCTGCCTTGGCGATGTCGTCTAGACTTTATTCTTTAATGCAGGACAAAGCTTATTCTTCCTGCCTCCAGTTTCGAGGGCTCAAGGAGCTTTCAAACGGGGCATGTTCCCCAGACATGGCTCTCAGCCTCATCCTTCCTACCGGGGACCGCACAGCTCTGCACTTCTGTTGCTGTCTGCACGCAGAGGTCCCAGAAGACCCTTGTAAGTTCCCTGGGGGCCTGGGTGGCCCACCTCAGCAGGTCGTGACGTTGGCAGGATCACATTCTACACACTTTTGGAGTTGGAGGTTTGAAGCTGACTTGATTTTTCAGGAAACATGTAATATTATATGTATTTTTAAAGATTTTATTTATGTATTTGACAGACAGAGATCACAAGTAGGCAGAGAGGCAGGCAGAGAGAGAGGAGGAAGCAGGCTCCCCGCTGAGCAGAGAGCCCGATGTGGGGCTCGATCCCAGGACTCTGAGATCATGACCTGAGTCAAAGGCCGAGGCTTAACACACTGAGCCACCCAGGCGCCCTGAAACATGCAATATTTATGGGTGTTCAGCCAGGAGCCCAATCCCCCACGAGGAAGGGAGAGGCGTCTCCGTGGCCATGTCCCACCCCTTGTTCTCTCTGTCCTCCCTCCCCGGTAGTCAGCTCTGCCCTGCCCGATCCTGACTGGGGGGGGGGGGTGGCTCCCCATGCCAGACTGTCTTCCTCAGTCTCCTCGTCGTGTGCATCTCACACCACTGCGTCTGTGCTGCCCTTCCCACCCAGGCCAATACCAGCTGCACAGCCCCCCAGGCAGCCCGCAACGGCCGTGGGGAGTGTCCCGCTGTCTGAACCTGCAGCGGCCCCATGAGGGGTGTTGTGCACTGTCTGCAGCAAGGGGACAGGCGTGGAGAGGAAGACACAGGAGTCAGGGTCCGAAACAAAGTGTCCAATTTCAAATACAGTAACTACCTCCTTAGAACTTCCCTAACTGATTGTTTGTTGAAATTGTCCTGCCCCGCCCTGGTTCAGATTTAGGCGAGGCTGGGGCGGGGGGGTTATCGAGGAGCTGGTGAGCGCCTGCATGTCCGGCAAATGGTGGCCCAGTGGTGGCTGGACGTCCCTGTAGAAATTCCGAGCAGGAGGGAAGGAGACCTGAGGGGTGGGCGCACCAGAAGGTCAGTGTGTCTCCAGGGAGGTGTCGCAGCTGGGGACGCCGGAGAGAACTTCTGTATCCCGCGGCATCAGGTTTCTATCTCCTGGCCAAGAAACATCATTTCGTGAGCCTGCCACGGTGACTTCATTCCTCAGGGAAGGACACTGATCGGCCAAGACATGTAATAAACTCTTACAGCAACAGATCAATGTTGCATCGGAATAACCATCCACAGGACAGAGTGCGATCCAAACCCAGCCTGGGTAGCATGGTTTCCTGGGAGACAGAGCCACCTGCAAAGGGCCAACGGGAACCTGGCTGCACAGAGGGTCAGGAGATGCTTAGCCAGAGATGCGATGGCCTCAGGCTGGCACGTGCGCATCCCGCATCCTGGTGGTGACGGACTGCCGACCTGGACAGACACCACCCTGCCAACTTGCCCAGTGCACATCTTCTCTTACCCCTCCTCCCCTCCCCCTTCTCCTCCCCCTTCTCCCTCTCCTCCCTTCCTTCTCTTCCTCCTCTCCCTCCCCCTCCTCCTTTCCCCTTCCTGTACCTCCCTCTCCTCTCTCCTCTCCTTCTCCTCATCTCCCTCCCACTCCTCCCTTCTCAAACCTCGCAAACCTCCTTCTTTCCCTCCTCCCCCTCCTGCCTCTTCTACCCCTCCTCTCCCTCCTCTCCCTCCTCTCTTCCCCTCCCCCTCCCCCTCCTCCACTTTATACTTTATTGCTCTGTGTTGTTTCCACCCTGTGAATCTCTTGATTCTGTTGCAATCATCAGGTACTAACTTTAAAAAAGGGTTTTACAATTACCAAGTGGTAAATGATCATAATAAATCAAGTGAAAAAACTTTTGGCATCTTCCCTGTTACTTAATTTTACATGAATCTCGTTTAAGACATTAAAAAGTAGTTTGCACAGCCGAAGGAGATTCTTTCTTTCTAAAATAAGTTTGTAAGAGATGGTGTCTATTACCTTTTGATTCGCTTCAGTTCTGTTTTTCCCTGAAATGATGTGTATTACTTCTGTGAATGGGGGAAACACAAACAAAAACCAGGGATGTCACCTGTGCTCCCCAAGTGGAGCCTGCGGACTGGCTAGGGACAGTCTGTCTCCTGGCCTTCAGCCTTCGGCCCCAGCATGTGCTCACCCAGCGCTGTTACAGCCTGAATTTCCAGATGCTATGCCGCCGCTGAGGCCAAGGGCCTGCTTCCTCCAGGCATCTACTTCTGTACTTCTGGGGGCGTCTCTGTGCTATCTCTGGCTCTCTGGCTCTCTTTGTGCTGTCTCTGGGCTGTCTCTGGGCTGTCTCTTGCTGTCTCTGGCTGTCTGTGCGCTGTCTCTCTGCTATCTCTGGGCTGTCCCAGCTCACTTGTACCAGCCCTGCTGGGCCACCAGCTCCTCTGCACGATCGTGGGGCATGCCCTGGTGTTCTGGGCACGGCACCCCTCAAACCTTTGCAGTGGGGGGAGGTGTGCCAACGAGAAGCTGGGTTTTAAGTTTGCTGAGTTGCAGTTGTTGGGATCAACAGCAGCCGGTAGTGAGTGGTTCTTAGGGCTGCAGCTGGGGTACCAAAGGGGGACCTGCGTGGAGGAGGAGCTGCCCTTGTCTTCCTCCTGCTCCCGCTTGCTCGGGGCAGGGTCAGTCCTTCCTCCCAGGCTCCTGAGCTCCTGCCCAGGGCTGCCTTGGGCCCCTGCAAGGTACCAGCATGGCCAGCCGGTCCTAGCAGCATGCCCTGTTCACCTCCACATTTCCTCCGCACCTGGTACTGCATGCAGACCCCAAGAGACTGGGAAATAAGGCTTACAGTGAGGTTCCCCTGCGTGACTGCCAGAGCCAAGGAGTTGTACCCCGCGGCTGCCCGTCCCTTCCCCAGAGCCACCTTCCCTGTGATCTGGGCCCTGTTTATTTATTTATTTAAGATTCTGTTTATTTATTTGACAGACAGAGGTCACAAGTATGCAGAGAGGCAGGCAGAGAGAGAGGAAGGGAAGCAGGCTCCCCACTGAGCAGAGAGCCCAATGCTGGGCTCGATCCCAGGACCCTGAGATCATGACCTGAGCCAAAGGCAGAGGCTTTAACCCACTGAGCCTCCCAGACGCCCCATGGGCTTTGTGACTAGGCTCTGCAGTGGTCGGTTCACGTCCCTGAGTGCACACCTGAATGTCTGCTTCTGCACCCTGACCTTGCAGATCCCATGGTGCTCCACATGTCTGCAGGGACAGGGGTGCTGTGCTGGGAGGATTGCAGCCCAGACCCCCCAAGTTCCGGAGCTCTTCTCTCCATTGGTCATGTTCTTCCTGTGAGCAGCGTGGTCTGCTTGTCCCCAGGATCTGGAGAGACCCCTGCCTGGTCAGGGCACAGGAAGTGGCCAGGTGACCCTCTTTCTCATCCCGAAGTGCACCTTTTCTATTCACCAAGTCCATGAGGCTGGTGCGAGCCGTAGGAGTCACACGTGCACATGGGCACACACATGTACCACACACATCACACATGCGCACACACACACACACACACACACGCATGCACACATGCTCCCGCAAATTCCCAACACACACACACACACACACACACACACACACACACACGGCATAAAACCCACCCTGGGCCCCTTGTGGCACTGCAGGGAAAATGAGAAAATAGAATGGAGCAGAAGAATTCTTCCAGATCCCTCCAGACCCAGAAATGACCAGGGCTAACATCGGAGCATCTTTTCCTCAAAACATTTCTGATTGATTTTACAAAATTGCAATCAAAGGAAGGTGAACTTGCCTTGTTTACTTAAAAGGGAAGTGGGTGACCATATGAACAAGTAAACAGAACGTGGCCTGGCAGCACCGTGGTCCGTCCCCAGCCTCGAAGAGGCAGGAGCCCCTGACCCGCTCCCGCGTGGCTGACCCCAGAGGCCGCCATGCTGAGTGGAGGGAGCCGCGCACAGGACACGCTGCAGGGTTCTGGCTCTGGGTGGTGCTGGGAGGCGTCCAATCCACAGGGCCGGAGAGCAGACAGGGGCAGCAGCGCGGGGGCAGGGGATGGGGGCTAGTGTCTCCCTTGCGGGGGACAATGCCGGGGAGAAAGTTGTAGGGATGGACCGTGGTGGTGGCCGCCCCCAGTGCGGACGTGCTTGATGCCCCTGAAGTGTGCGCTTAGAGCGGGTGAGGACGGGGATGGCAATGCTATGTGCGTTTTATAATAACAATGATAATGACAGTAATCGTGATAAGACATAAAGAGTTGAGTCCTGTGTCCTGGGGCAGCTAGGAAGTGGCTGCAGGTCCCCATCTCCAGCCCTGAGCCTGGGGGACCTTCCCCACTCCCCTTTGCATGGTCCCGCAGGGCACTGAGGGAGAAGATGCAGTGGCCGGCTGTATGCCGGCAGAGGGAGCCAAGCACCCATGTACCCGCCTGCTGCTGTGGCCTCGCAGATCAGGGCTTTGCAGGGAACCTCCCAGAATTAGCAAGACTGCCGGACTTCAGCCCCTCCTACGCTGGTGCACACACAGTGGGACGGTTCTTTGACTGGTCTGCCAGGCCACTCGCAGGGGAGCAAGACCACTCAGGATCGAGGATCACCCTCGAGGGCCCGGCTATCTCCACAGGGCCTGGGGCCACCGGGAGCTTCAGGGAAGGCACTTGTCTTACCT